>NC_062987.1:0-600000 GCF_023078275.1 Leguminivora glycinivorella | reverse complement strand
ACACCGTATAGCCACGTATAGCATAGCAGGCTGAGCATATACTGCTTCCTATATCCTGAAGCTCATCTTTCCAATTAAGTTGTGAGTCAATGTGTATTCCTAAAAACTTAACACCGTTTACTTGATGAATTTCACTACCATTCATTCTTACATGGAGAATATCACTTAACTTCGAGTTCGTTTTGAAAAGCATGAGGTGCGTTTTCTCCAAATTAAGCTTTAATTTGTTCACACTAAACCATGTATCAAAAGCATCAAGTGCTACATTAATCTTAATATTAAGGTTTGCTATGTTATTATCTGACAATATAGCATTTGTGTCATCGGCATATGATACTATCTTTAAACCACCACATTCCGGGACAGACACATTCCGGGACGTGTAGCTAAAAAGATCGTTAGTGAAAATTATAAATAGTAATGGGCCCAATACGGAACCTTGTGGTACGCCTCTGGTAACTCCTCTCAATTCTGAATTTACAGTTATTTCTTCTTCATTTGTAATGCTTTTTATTTCAACATACTGCTTCCGATTTTTCAAGTAACTATTGAATAAAAGTAGAGCTTTCCCTCGAATTCCATAAGAATTTTAAGCTAACGTCTTTGAATTAGTACGTACCTCAACGAACAAATGAAATTTAATATTGTTTAGTTAAAAAAAACTAGGCATGTAATTGTACGAGAGTAACACTTGGTACGTAGATAATATGAGTTGATATTCATATTCATATTCATATCTATTTATTCATATCTAGTTGATACTTATACTATAAACTATAAACATGCATTAAATAACAGGAATTAACAGACTAGGTACTCTATAGAAATTAAATTTCAATACATTATTAGGTGCATAGGGTGGACGCACGCTCACCCACCGCGCTGCACGCCCCGCCGTACGCTCCGCTCCAAGCGTCCACTCAGGCCATACACTAAATACACTTAAGAGCGCTATGACAAAAAATGGCGATATATTGTAAAATTCGCAATATTCAACGATAAAATTGTACACTTTACCCATACTAAAAGACAGTAAAAGTACTTGTTTCAGTTAAAACATGTTATTAACCGTAGGTTAAACAAAAAACATATGAAAGAAAAAGCTTATTCAATTGGTAATGATTTTTTTTTCTGATGCTCGTTTAGGAAAAACCGCGTGAAGCACTGATTTCGGAGCTCTTATTATGTACAATTTGATAAGCTCACTCTCATAAATGCGGTAACTTTAAGTTCCTAATATCTTGTACTTTAGGCCCATTAAACAATATTTATCATTTAATCCTTTGAAATTGAGAAATTGAGAGTAAAACGAACTCAATTTTGTCTTGAAAATACATCGAAACAAGTGATCATTTCTCCGAAAATCTACATGTTATCGAAGTTATTTTAGTATATAAATAATCTGCACAATCTGCTTAAATTTCTGTTATCCAGTTGTCGTTATAATATTTTATAATGATTTTTTGCCAATTTTTTGAAAACTAGCCTTCCTGTCGCTATTTTACCGGCGACGGACGTCTGCGATTTCAGTGCCGCGTCGGAGCTCGTGGAGGTCAGACGTATGTCGCTTCGCTCTCCGAGTTTTCATCGCGAACGTCGAGAATATTTATCGTTGTGTGGGTCGGACACCTTGTTTATACACGGGCTATCCTCGCATTGTGTGTGTGTAAACAGCGACCAACGAATTTGATCCTAGATCCGTAAATATTTGCTTTTGTAATATTTTGTTATGTTTGAATGTTAAAGTACGAGTATATTACAACGTTATGATGATAAATATGTGAAAATTACAATACGGTCAAGATGATAAGACACATCAAGATGGTACTCGGGATCTGATGATGGAGCCAGAAGGTGGTCACCAGTACCAGTGAACCATGTAAGTAAACCACCTCGTGTTTAGGCTCGTTGGGTTCGTCTCAACAAGACCTTTGACAAGAGGTGGTACTCAGGGTCTGATGATGGAGCCAGATGGTGATCACCAGTACCAATGAACCATATGACTATACCACTTCGTGTTTGGGGTCATTGGGTTCGTCTCAACAATACCTTTGACAGGAGGTGGTACTCAGGGTCTGATGATGGAGACAGATGGTGGTCACCAGTACCAATGAACCATGGAACTGAGCCACTTCGTATGTAGGCTCGTTGGACTCGTCTCAACAAGACCTTTGACAAGAGGTGGTACTCAGGGTCTGATGATGGAGACAGATGGTGGTCACCAGTACCAGTGAACCATGTAAGTAAACCACCTCGTGTTTAGGCTCGTTGGGTTCGTCTCAACAAGAACTTTGACAAGAGGTGGTACTCAGGGTCTGATGATGGAGCCAGATGGTGGTCACCAGTACCAATGAACCATGACTATACCACTTCGTGTTTGGGGTCATTGGGTTCGTCTCAACAATACCTTTGACAGGAGGTGGTACTCAGGGTCTGATGATGGAGCCAGATGGTGGTCACCAGTACCAATGAACCATATGACTAAACCACTTCATGTATAGGCTCAATGGGATCGTCTCAATAAGATCTTTGACAAGAGGTGGTACTCAGGGTCTATGGAGCTATAATGGAGCCAGATGGTGGTCACCAAAAAATCAACTCGCATATGTGAATAACATAAAAAAAACACGAAGTGGTTAGTCATATGGTTCATTGGTATTGGTGACCACCATCTGGCTCCATCATCAGACCCTAAGTACCACCTTTTATCAAAGGTCTTGTTGAGACGAACCCAACGAGCATAAACACGAAGTCGTTTAGTCACATGGTTCATTAGTACCTGGTGACCACCGTGAATATATACTTTTTCAGTACAGATGGTCGTTTTTTTACGCACTAGTTCGAGAAGTGGTTCATTATACATATAACAGGTCGAAACTTCGGAGGCTCATCTGTACTGAAAAACGTCGTACGATACACGTGCAAAAAGGAAATTCGTAACTCGTGTCGATTTAAAACACTCCCTTCGGTCGTGTTTTAATTTATCGCCACTCGTTTCGAACTTCCTTTTTTACGCACTTGTATCGTAATGTACTATTTCAGTACAGATGGTGTTTTTTTTACGCACTAGTGCGAGAAGTGGTTCATTATATGCCAGGTCGAAACTTCGGAGGGTCATCTGTACTGAAAAACGTCGTACGTACTATACTCTAATACTTATCATATAACAAAAGCAAATATTTGGGATGGGATCTACTTAAATATAATCATAGTTTATAATTATTACTTTAAATTTTTAAATAAATTTTAACATAATTAATATTATTTTGCGCTATATTCTAGTATTTTCGTACAAAATAATGTTTATTAGAAATTAAAAGTTTATATCGAGATAGTAGATTGTGGTCGTTATCAAAATTCCATAGGAAGGATCAAGATTGTTTTGCCCATTATTGTTGTGCGAGCGAGTAATAAGACGTGCTAGAAAGGGTCGGCATATTGGGCTCGCGCGGCGGGTAAAATACCTAATTTCGCCCGACTCCGAAATGTTATAACGCTCTTAATAACTTTACTGCGGCCAGGTGCAACGGATTTTTCTGACGCGAACGTCAAGGTGTAAGTGTTTTTACGAAAGAAAAACATCGACAATTTTTATCGATAAATAGCCTTACATACCTAAGGTTATTAATTACCAATAATAATAATCTCTAAAATCTTGAATAATAATGCAATAAATTATGTAAAATATGGTTCGTTTTATTATTATTGTCTATTTATTTTCAAATTGAGACATTTGTATAAAACATTAATGTTATATACACATCAATTCAAGCGTATATTCCCTAAACTGGGCAAGCAGAGCATAATTATGAAACTACTCAAGATTCAGTGCCACGGCAATAAACGACATATTTATAATAATTAATGACAAATGGTAACTTAATTAGTTATCGATAAACTAAATATCGGAAGGAAGTCACTAAATAGTGTCACTTCGTTCGTGCCAGAAAAATATCTAGGTACATATACTCATTACGTATAAGAATTATGGCACATACTAGAGGTACTAATAAGTTGCTAACGTAATTATGGTAACTACCAGTGCTCACTGAATAGCCAGCTTTGTAATTATTATCAGCTTAGGTTTACAATGTATATATATATATATATATATATATATATATATATATATATATGGCCTTAGCGTCTATTTCAGACGATTTATGGTGCAATGTCCGAAAGACATCGCTTTTGATGACTAAAGAGACCTATGCGAGAGGTTTACAATGATAATAATGGTAATATCAACAAACATAGTAGGTAGTAATTACCTGTTCATAGAGACTCAACGAAATCTAAATAATTAATGGCAGATCAATTGGTAGGTACTAAAACTACTATAAGTGAGTGCCACATAAATGTGAACGCCATCGATTACTGAATAAGAATTGGTTCTTGTTTACTGATTAAATTTCACCGTGTATATGTCAAAATCATGTCGAACGATAGATATGACCGTATTGTGACTGCATTTTTCATTAGCTCCTTATTTAACGAGTATTGTATTGATACGTAATTAATTAGTATTGTATTGGTTTGCTGCCTACCTTGCTGCTGGAAGAACGGGGTCTCCTGCTGCAAGTATTGATATACTTAATAGGAGGTCCCAACCTTTTGTTACTTTGTAACAAACACAATATCTGTGACCAATAAACGATTTTTCATTTTTTTTTAATTTCATTATTTTAAAATATACATTGAAGGAAACGCTCAAAAAGTCCTAAGTGAAAACGTCAATATCAGTGTCAAAATGAAAATATGTATTATTAAATGAAAGTATGCATTAAGTCGGGCCCTGGAAGGAGACTATCTAACCATACTAACTCATCTACCCGTTATTTGGTGAACTGCAAACAATAATGGTTTTCTATGAAGAAAAAAAAATCCTATTTCATAACCCAGTTAGCTAAGACGAATTATTTTTCTTCATACAAAACCAGTTATCAAACATGGTCATTCTACAAGGGAATGTTCTTAGCCGTTGTTTCATGAAAATCGGTCCGCTATCGGGGTTTTTTTTTCAACATTTTAATTTTGTTAAAAATAGAACCTTTACGTGTAATTACTGAATTAAACGTATCAGATTTTAATATTGTCTTCGATTACCGCGATAGTTACTCATGAAATAAAACTATGGAAACGGATTAAATCGCGTATAATGTGACTCACCCGTTGACCACGAACGCTGTAAAGAGTTCGAAACGTCGGGATGTATTTTAAATTCATTATACGCGATTTAATCCGTTTCCATAGTTTTATTTCATGTATCAGATTTATATTTATTTCTTGTGTCTATAGAATATCGTCACTGACATTCAAAATATTTACTGTGAATAGGAATCAATTAAACCAACCGGTCCGCCCCGTCTACTGGAGGACATGTGTATAACAGAACTAACAGATAAATAAACATTGATAAGTCATAACGAATGTTTTCTGAGAGCTACCAAAACCAACACATTGGGAAAATATAAATGTATACTATTAGAACACAAATAAATTACCTGTAACAAAAAAGTCGTGTAACTGTTTGTTATACTTAGCCGCAATCAGATTATTCGAAGAGCAATTCTTTTTTTTGCCACTTTTATGAAGTGTGATATTTTTGAAAAAAAAAATGCTATTTTTACTCAGAATTAAGTACCAGCTTTTTCAATCCTAGTAGTTAAAAAAATTGTCCCATACGTTTTTTTCTTATTTTGTTACCATTTTCCGTACATGTTGTATGGGGTAACAAAAGAGGAAAGTAACAAATATGTATGGAAATTCTGGGACACTTTTTGTCTCCCAGTGAGATTGAGAATACTCGTGATTCTGAGTACAATTGACCTAAAATTCCCTAAAACAATCAAAATTTTTTTATTGGCAAAAAAAAAATGCTCCGAAGATACCAATATCACAAAGCACAACAGTAGCCTATAGGGGTTTACTAAAATATTTTTTTGATATTGTTAATTCGGAAATAATCGCTCCAAAAGTAAAAAAATGTGTCTCCCCCTCTAACTTTTGAACCATAAGTTAAAAAAAAACCGGCCAAGAGCGTGTCGGGCCACGCTCAGTTTAGGGTTCCGTAGTTTTCCGTATTTTTCTCTAAAACTACTGAACCTATCAAGTTCAAAACAATTTTCCTATAAAGTCTTTATAAGGTTCTACTTTTGTGATTTTTTTCATATTTTAAAACATATGGTTCAAAAGTTAGAGGGGGGGACACACATTTTTTTTTCCTTTAGGAGCGATTATTTCCGAAAATATTAATATCATCAAAAAATGATTTAGTAAACCCTTATTCATTTTTAAATACCTATTCAATAATATATCACACGTTGGGGTTGGAATGAAAAAAAAAATCAGTCAGGGGGGGGTACCATAACAAAACATTTTTTTTCCAATTTCAGCTTTCTAGTGCTAACGGTCACTGAGATTATCCGCGGACGGACGTACAGACGGAGAGACATGGCGAAACTATAAAAGGTTCCTAGTTGACTACGACTACGCAACCCTAAAAATATGAAAAAAAAAACACCAAAGTAGAAAATATTGTCTTCGGTTACCGCGATAGTTACTCATGAAATAAAACTATGGAAACGGATTAAATCGCGTATAATGAATTTAAAAGAACCAAAGTAGAAACTGAAATAAATGTCATATACAAAGAAAAAATGACCAAGGCCTCCAAGTGACCGGTTGGCAGAGTGGTTTGAGGCATCCGTGGCTATAACGGAGTACGCTGGTTCGAATCCAGCATCGGACACTTGGAGGCCTTGGTCATTTTTTCTTTGTATATGACATTTATTTCAGTTTATAGTTAAATAATAGTAGTGTGTCTACTAAAAAACACAAATTAAAATATTTCCTATGAAATAATTTAATTTGGTCTTAGACCAAAGTAGAACTTTATAAAGACTTTCTAGGGAAATTATTTTGAACTTGATAAGTTGAACAGTTTTTGAGAAAAATACAGAAAACTACGGAACCCTACACTGAGCGTGGCCCGACACGCTCTTGGTCGGTTTTTTTATGTATCACTAGACTTGAACCCACTACCACATGGATTAAAACATTTATTTTTATTTAAATAAGAATCATTCTAGTGCACTTATAATTACCACCACATGAAACATTTACATTTAATAATTAAATTGAGTTATAATTAACCATCCATTTTAACCAAATATGAACGGAAGTGAGTGCTGGGCCACCAAGACGAATGATGAGAGAAGACTGCATGTGAATGAAATGAGAATGTTGCGATGGATGTGTGGTGTGACAAGACTGGATAGGATTCGGAATGAGTATATAAGAGGAAGCCTGAAAGTAGCGCCAGTGACAGAGAAATTGAGAGGAAGTAGATTAGCATGGTATGGGCATGTAATGCGGAGGGATGAAAGCAATGTTATAAAACGAGTGGTAAATATGAAAGTGGATGGATACAATGGTAGTGGAAGGCCTAAGAAAAGATGGATGGAATGTGTGAACAACGATATGAGAGTGAAAGGTATTAGTATGGAAATGACGGCTGATAGAGAGGAATGGAGGAAGATGATCTGCTGCGCCGACCCCAAATAATGGGAAAAGGGCAAGGGAATGATGATGATGATGAACGGAAACAGAATCGTCAGAATTCCTTATTTATCGGTGTCCAAATAAATTAATTTGCATTATCATTATCCTCCTTGCGTTATCCCGGCATTTTGCCGCGGCTCGTGGCAGCCTGAAGTCCGCTGTGACAACTAATCCCAACATTGGGACTAGTTTTACGACAGCGACTGCCATCTGACCTTCCAACCCGAAAAGTAACTAGGCCTTATTGGAATTAGTCCGGTTTCCTCACGATGTTTTCCTTCACCGAAAAGCGACTGGCAAACATCAAATGACATTATGTGCCAAATGTCATTTGATATTTGCCAGTCGCTTTTCCGAAAAACTCATTAATTTTATTTGTGCAATTTAAATTTTATTGTTATTTATTGTTGTTAATTTTATTGTGATTATTTGTGATATTTTATGTGTGTACCGAAATTGTATGATCCCAGTTGGTCGAAATAAAGTCATTTTAATTTTTTTTTTTTAATTACGAGCCGGGATTTGAACCCGCGACCTCCGGATTAAAAGGTGTTGAAAGTCGCACGCTCTTACCGCCACCAGCGCTTCCCAAATAAATTAATTTTCCATTTTATAAGAAGTGTAGAAACCCAAAATATAAAAATCTTTCTTATTCTCAGTATTTAAACAGAGAAAAACAAGTTAACAAAATTCTGGGCAGTAGGTGGGTAATTAGCAAATTTTCTACCAGATTCAAATTTTTACAAGCAAACGTGCTGGCCCGCTTTGGCCCAACCTCCTTTTTAGTACGTTTAGTACGCAAGGCACGTTTTTATCTCCTTCACAACTTTTCGAGACAAACTAAACCTTTTTAAGCATTTCATTTGCATTATGGACTAAGAGCCCAGAGCCATCAGACCTTCCTCATTTTCTCTAGGATAAAACTACTAGACCGTAACTTTTACCAGACGCTTGAAAGTCTCTCTAACTTACCCTAATTTCTCAAACTACTGATCATTATCTAATCTTTACAGTCTTTTCTATCACATTTATAAAAATTTATCTTGAGAAAGCTAGTTTTTAAAAAAACCTTTTAGCAAAATGTCCGACGGGGCAAACTAGGTAATATGCAGACAACGTCGGTACGAACTCTATATTGTCCCAAAGTTCATCCTTGAGAAAATGAGCAAGGTCTGGCGGCGCTGGGCTATTAGTCCATTAGAAATGCTATACAATTCAATTTTCTTTGAAGAATAAACCGAATGCATTATTATGCTATATTGTTACGAAGATTTTTTATAAAAATACACGAAAGATTTATACAATAAATAAATAAATAAATAAATATTGGGGGACATCTTACACAGATCAACTTAGCCCCAAACTAAGCAAAGCTTGTACTATAGGTGCTAAGCGACGATATACATACTTAAATAGATAAATACATACTTATATACATAGAAAACATCCATGACTCAGGAACAAATATCCGTGCTGTGTTACCGGGATTCGAACCTGGGACCGCGGCTCAGCAGGCAGGGTCACTACCGACTGAGCCAGACCGGTCGTCAAATAATATCAAACAATATACAAATAATATCTATGAAAATTAAAATAATATCTTAAACTTATAACCGGTCTGGCCCAGCCGTAGTCACTACGGTAAAGGAATTCATTTGTAGAAGAAGAAAGAATGAAAAAATCATTTATTCAGTACAACACACATACACAGGAAAAAAAAAAGTTACAAAAAATAAGAAAGAGATAAAAACAAATACACAAAAACATCCTAAGAAAATTATATAAAGCTTGAACACGTCAAAATTGAGGCATATAAATTCATTTACTGCTTCGTTAAAATTAAAGGTATAGGAAAGATTTTGATGCCAAAGAAATTGTAAAAAAAGCATAGTTAATTGTAAAAAAATATATATGTAGCGATATCTAACAGGCAACTGAAACAGTGCGAACTTATTTTGCACGAAAACACGCAAAATCGAACGCTCAGCTACAGGAATGTGGGTAAAAAATTAAAAGTTGAAGAGTGTCAGTTTTGTTTCTGTTTTGTTGCACTTATAATAATAACGAGTAGGTATATTAGAGTAACGCCATTGTCTTCACTTGTCCCAAATGTCAACAAAGCTTAGTTCGAAAATGCGCAAATATTAAATTGCCCCTCTTAAAACAGCCAAATATCATATTTTTTTATTCATATCGTCCAAGTTTCAAAGTAGATAGATACTAAGTATTTTATAATTATAATTAAGGTGAAACCTGAAACCAGACCAATTTTTTACCAAAATGTCATTTTCGTGACTTAAATATTTAAAACCTTCTTTTAACTTTCCACATAGCACACATTCAGCGAAGTTTACATCTGATACAACAAAAGATAAACTTACCGTGCGAGTTTCACAATCACGTGGATAACCAAGTACGGGAGCCAGGGACGCGGGCACGACCGAGCGCGGCGGCGTCCGCGGAGCGACTAAAAGGAAAGGTGTAGCTGCACCTTAATAATATATGCCCAGGTTACGCTTTCAGTTGTGAGGTTGCCTCAAAGTGCTACCACGAGTTTGAAACTCGATAGGATGATGATGTCACGGAAAATGTACAAATTGGACGTAGCTAAGCGAAACAGATCCATCCTCCGAAAATTGCCCTTTGAAAGAATTATATTTTTTTGTTAGAAAGTTCAAAAGTAGGTGATCCTGGTACGCCAACGAACTCGCGAGCCAAAGGTCTAAACCGCCAATGGAGAACTTAATTATTTAGTCTGCGGACTTAAACACCGTCGGATTTGCTCGCCGGCTGTTTGTGCATGCTTGAAATTCTGCGAAAAACCGCCAGTGGATCACGCGAGCCGGCGAGCTGACAGCTTACACGAACGGATTTGTCCACCAGGCAAGCTTCGGAACTGATCCGCGATTAGCCATACACGTACTGATTGGTCCGCCGGGCAAGGCTCGAATCTGATAAGCGGCTTGCCCAGCGGACAAATCCGAGGCCGACGTATCCTTGCTATTAACTAAGGTGCGATCCCGCGGGCACATCCGCGCTACACACACACGCGCGGGCACTGCCCGATCCGTTGGTTTTGAGACTAGTGAGCACGGGCAGCCGGACGGGTACCCGGTGGGCAAATCCGTGTCTATTTCTGGCCACACACGGACGGATGTGCCCGCCGGGCACATCTGCTGGGCAAATCCGTACGTGTTTGGCTAGCTACTTTTCGTAACCTTGGTGACGAACGGACGTGCTGCGCAGCGACATCCTCAACGTCTACTAAAACCCAAAAATGGATTTGCGCTCGTTTCGCCACGAGTTTGTAATTTTGTATTAGATTTTATACAATGTTTCAAAGGACATGATTTTCTATGGAAGTACACAGACTATAAAAATAAAGTTTTAAAAGCTTCAGCGTACAATAAACTTTCTGAAATCTACATTTCTATTAGAGGGGACACTAAAGCCAGCAGTTATATAAAATACTTCCTCGGACATCCTGAAATAATTTCGGTAGTCATTTAGTTCACCCATGAGCTCTGTCAGTAAGTTTAAAATGTTTAAATGGGACAGGCGTTGCCTTTCTTGCAGCCAACTTTTTACCCACACTATATAATTTATGGCGTCTTTTTTTATTACCAAGCTTTTATTCTACTTGCCCTGTTAGTAATTATGTTAGTTTGGGTCAAAACGTAGAAAAAAAATACCTACTTCCCGGTTTCCGATGGAGTTGTGCACACATAATATATGTAAATCACGTGACAATGCAATATTATGGTATCATGAAGCTGCTCTGATGATGGAGCAGAAAGGTGTGGTCATAGGAACTCTGTTATGAAACGTCGTATCCCCATCGAGTAAGGGGTTTTTATAAACGTCTCGGAGAGCAGTAGATGACTGTTGAAAGAAAGGTACAGTCGGCGATAAAAGTTTGTGCCAAAAATGAAATTTTTGCAAAAAAACTCATTTTACTTTGTATGACCCTCTAGATTTCATCTATCTATCTATCTATCTATCTATCTATCTATAGCAGCCTCTAAAGCGCCAGTCTTCGGACATAGGGACTCTCCATTCCTCCACGCTTGTCGGTCCATTGCCATCCGCATCCAGTTTTCGCCAGCTAGTTGGCAGATGTCATCTCTCTGGGGGGGCTTTTCTTGGCATAATGAAATAAAATATTGTAGGGGATGAAATTCCGTAGAGGGGTGGGGCATGCGCGCGAGCGTAGTGAAAGGTGGCGTGTAGCAGACTTAGGCGTTTATTTCCAATCGACACTATGTAGTAAACTAGGTATCAAACTAAGTACATAAACTAGGTACTTGAGGACAGCAGTCGAGCGCTAAGGGAGCGTACGATAAATTTAGCCAAATGGTTCACCAAGTCCCGATGCGGTACATAAGGTGTGCTCTGTTTGACTCCTAACTAATTCTCAAATAAAACATTAATCAGTACATGAGGTCCTTATTCCAAGAAAAATCTTAATAGCGACAACTTTTGAGATGCGCCACAGCACAGCGACATCTATTGCGTTTTATGTGTAAACAGTTAAGTTGGTCTTTCTACTTGTTAATACCAAAGAGGATTGAGTACCTATTATAGACAGTTACTGTCAAAGTAAAATGTTTAATCACAGTGCATATACTGCCATCTCTGGACACAGGCTTTAAACTTTTGAACCTCAGTTTTGACAATTTGGCCCATATTCTTAGCTTGATATGTGTTAAAATGTCAAATATTTTTATTAGCGCCATTTAGCCGAGCGTTCCCCAAAGGTGTAACGCCATCTTGGCCACCGTACCATTTTTTCTTAGACTTTATCCGTCTATACGGAGTTACATATGTCTTTGTTAATACTAACGTTGTCGTTTGTTTTTACATGTTTGACTACTTATTTACAATCTTTTGTCACTACCAGTGAGTTCCTGTAATTGGCTTCCCGTATCTACTGTGTCTTATATACTTACTAGCTTTTACCCGCGGCTTCGCCCGCGTAATAAAAGTATTCTTATTGAAACGTTTACAAAAAATAAGATTTTCATTTGGATCCGTAGGTTTCTTTGTAGGTACATCTGTCCGCGATTATTTCCATTGGGGGGTCATTGTAACTGATCTAGTTGCTGTACGGTCAGCCAAGAACCTTACACTGCTTATTGGCTGACTGTACCTTACACATATTACTATTGTTTTAAAAGAAATTCTTGCAATGATTGTAGAATTGTTACACAGCGACCACAGCGTAGGTAGTAGGTACGAATATGTATGTATTTTCCTATATAAATATTTATACTCGGGAAACTTCATACAACCCACATAGCCAGTATCTCGACGCTATGGTCGGTAGGGTAAAAAGTACTTCCTTGCATTATCGCTTACAATTTTTTCCATTTAGCTTATACTTATTGCAAACGTAAACTTATAAAAGGCAAGCAAACAACGATCTTCTTACAGCACATTGAATATAATAGTTATCACGGATGCAGGATACTTGCCGATGCCTACTTACTAATCCCTTCCCACTGAGCCACCTGCATTTTACACTGCCTAGATATCGATTGCCGACCGATTATTCCGACCCCAATCCCTATTCTTATCCCCGTCCCTATCTCTATCCTTGTCCTCGTCCCCGTCCCCGTCCCGTCCCTGTCCCCGTCCCTCCCCTATCCCCGTCCCCGTCCCCTATTCCTATCCCTATCCCTATCCCTGTCCCTGTCCCTGTCCCTGTCCCTGTCCCTGTCCCTGTCCCTGTCCCTGTCCCTGTCCCTGTCCCTGTCCCTGTCCCTGTCCCTGTCCCTGTCCCTGTCCCTGTCCCTGTCCCTGTCCCTGTCCCTGTCCCTGTCCCTGTCCCTGTCCCTGTCCCTGTCCCTGTCCCTGTCCCTGTCCCTGTCCCTGTCCCTGTCCCTGTCCCTGTCCCTGTCCCTGTCCCTGTCCCTGTCCCTGTCCCTGTCCCTGTCCCTGTCCCTGTCCCTGTCCCTGTCCCTGTCCCTGTCCCTGTCCCTGTCCCTGTTCTTGCCCCTGTCAAATTATCATGCTAGGAGGTGAAAATCCTTTCTTAGTGCTCCTCTTATGGCTATTTTGGATATTTTAACCCTATTGCACTACGACAGGGGACAAAATTTCTTTTCCACCTCATTAGATTTTTAAATCGTTGTATTTATCGTAATCAGCGACCCGATAAACCATAAAAACGATACCCATATTGTGTTTTTGACTTTACCCCCTTTGCACCCCTTTAGGGGGCAAATTTTCAAAAAACCTGAAACATGTATTTAGTCATATGTCTTTAGGAATCCTCCTGTGAAGTTTCGTATAAAACAGTCAAACTAATCTTGTTTCCCCATACAAACTTTGAACCCCCATTTGAGTCCCTTAGGAGGCGAATTTTGAAAAATCCTTTCTTAATGCTCCTCTACACTATATAAGGAACCTACGTGCCAAATTTGACATCTCTAGGACCAGCGGTTTCGGCTGTGCGTTGATATGTCAGTCAGTCAGTCAATATCTTCTTTTATATATATTTTTGATATTTAAACGCCATTGCACCACAACAGGGGAGAAGGTATTTCACTTTCGCCTCGTTAGATTTTAAAAACGTTGTATTTATCGTGATCAGCGACCCGATAAACCATAAAAACGATACCCATATTGATTTTTTGACTTTATCACCCCCTTTTCACCCTTTTAGGGGTTAAATTTTCAAAAAACCTGAGACACGTATTCAGTCATATGTCTTAAGGAATCTTCCTGTGAAGTTTCGAATAAAATAGTCAAACTAATCTTGTTTCCCCATACAAACTTTAAACCCCCATTTGAGTCCCTTAGGAGGCGAATTTTGAAAAATCCTTTCTTAGTGCTCCTCTACACTATATAAGGAACCTATGTGCCAAATTTGACATCTCTAGGACCAGCGGTTTCGGCTGTGCGTTGATATGTCAGTCAGTCAGTCAATATCTTCTTTTATATATATTTTTGATATTTAAACCCAATTGCACCACAACAGGGGAGAAAGTATTTCACTTCCGCCTCGTTAGATTTTAAAAACGTTGTATTTATCGTGATCAGCGACCCGATAAACCATAAAAACGATACCCATATTGATTTTTTTGACTTTATCACCCCCTTTTCACCCTTTTAGGGGTTAAATTTTCAAAAAACCTGAAACACGTATTTAGTCATATGTGTTAAGGAATCTTCCTGTGAAGTTTCGAATAAAATAGTCAAACTAATCTTGTTTCTCCATACAAACTTTGAACCCCCATTTGACCCCCTTAGGAGGTGAATTTTGGAAAATCCTTTCTTAGTGCTCCTCTACACTACATATGAAACCTACGTGCCAAATTTGAAATCTCTAGGACCAGCGGTTTCGGCTGTGCGTTGATATGTCAGTCAGTCAGTCAGTCAGTCAGTCAGTCAGTCAGTCAGCTTCTTCTTTTATATATTTAGATGTCATAGCTGTTGGATCTCCAAACAAATAAATATAAAATATAAATATCTTTACATTTACTAGTTACTTAAGTAAAATAGAGGTACACAAGTTACGGAACTTGTTCCATAATTTAAAATATTCAAACATCGAAGTTCAGTACCACAACTTTGTACTCTCTGGCGCCATCTGTTGACGGGCGACTAAACTAACAATTTAACGAATTTTATCTGAGAGTTACATATTGACTTGATTACTATAAAATTCTAGATAGGTACCCGTTAACACATGTTGCACTAGGTTTTAGAATTTTAAGTCTACGGGAACACTTAAATATTTGCTAAGTTCACTCGGTAAACCAGTACCGGTAGCGACATCTAGTAGCGGCCGGTTAAACTAAACGTGTTTGCACTGATTTTATACGCTTTTGGTAAATGTTCGCGTTACAATATTGAAATATAAAATGTTCTAAAATTGTACATTTAGACGAGTGTCAATATTGTCACTCTCCACGAAAGACGAAAGGATTTGATCCTGGATGTCATAAACAAAAGGTAGAATTTGTCATTAAATTGATAATTATGAGTAATGAAATACCAATTCCACCAAAATAAAGTCAGTCAGAAGCTTACTCCGCTAGAATGATTAAAATCTTTACCAAAATAGGCATTATAGGTATTTTAATCACATGGTTTGATTCAGTTAGGAGGTCGAACTAGTTCCTGTTCTACCTCAGAGATGGCCGAGGGCGCCATAAGCCTTCGGTAATTGTGTCACATACTTGAAAATTTCGACCCTTGCCGCCGTGACCAGTTGGCCGAGTGGTTCAGGCATCCGTGGCTATAACGGAGTACGCTGGTTCGAATCCAGCATCGGACACTTGGAGGCCTTGGTATTTTTTTTTTCTTTGTATATGACATTTATTTCAGTTTATAGTTAAATAATAGTAGTATGTCTACTAAAAAAACAAAAATCAAAATCAAAATCAAAATAATTTATTCAGCAAATAGGCCACAGGGGCACTTTTACACGTCACATGTACATAGGTATTTAAAAAAATATTTAAAATTGAGTTGAAATTACAATTGATACTATTATATACTAATTCTAAGTTCTAACTGAAGTTAACTCTATACAATTAATTAGAGATGTAGAAGGTCTCTAAATGTCGAATTACAACCAAGAACTACACTAAATTTTAATATAAAAAGTACAAATACAAAAAAAAAAGTCTAAAATTACTTTAGAGGTGCAAATGACTCTAAATGTCACAACTAAAAATAAAATGTATATCTACTTAATCTAATTCTCCTTAGAGATGTATATGGTCTCCATGAGTCAAAATCATATATTTAAAATATTCACTAAAAGAAAGGAAACAAACGACAACCGAACAAAGTGTCCTAATTTAATAAAAATTAGAATTAAAGTTACTAAGTTATAACAGCCCCAGTAAGCTTAAACAGACCGGTCTTCACAGACGGCACCCGTTCACGAGTATGACGCGTATCTCAAACACAAATTAAAATATTTCCTATGAAATAATTTAATTTGGTCTTAGAGTGAAAATAGGCATGTCATACTTTACAGCTTTAACTTTTACGAAGACCGCAAGAGTTTTAACTTTAACTTTGTAACTGTTTATGTTTGCGTAGACATATTTCACAACAGCTGACTTGGAAAATTGCTAAACATTTCGAAAAATATACCTACTAAATATAGCAGCATTTATTGGTCATCCCAAAGACGAAAATAAGTGAGTAAGGTCAGTCGGGGCAATAGTAACTGCGGCGAATTGTAACTAATGGAAATATCTTCCATATTTTACATCATTTACTGTAGTGCCAATAGTGCCATATATGTTCAAATATCGTATAAGCAGATAGTACTCTTAATTATACTGTGGTATAAGCCCTTTCATCATTTCACCGTAGAGGGTCGATAGACCTAATGATCTCTAATCTACACGACCGTGTAGTTTTCGACAAAATTGGTAGTATGCGCGTGAGATAGCATTTCGAACATTCCATAAAATACATACATACATACATAATCACGCCTGTATCCCATAAAGGGGTAGAACACGTGAACTACTTAAGTTTCAGTGCCACTCTTGGCAAAAAGGGGTCAGAAGAAATCCAAATTGTGACATTGCAGTGACAGGTTGCCAGCCTCTCGCCTACGCCACAATTTAACCCATATCCCACAGTCGACTTCTAAGACACCCACGGGAAGAAAGGGTGTTGTGAAATTCTTAACCCGTCCCCACACGGGCACCATTCCATAAAATATACGGTTTTAATGTGATTTAACATTTTTTTAATTATAAACTATTTTAATCTATGTTTGCATCACTACATAGTATAAAACAAAGTCGCTTTCTCTGTCCCTATGTCCCTATGTATGCTTAAATCTTTAAAACTACGCAACGGATTTTGACGCGGTTTTTTTTTAATAGATAGAGTGATTTTAGAGGAAGGTTTACATGTAGGTATTATATAGTACCCGTGCGCAGCCGGGGCGGGTCGCTAGTATCATATAGTTCATACTACTAGTCAAGTCTTTAGAGTTATTTGAGAAATGTGATATTATTTTAACTATTGAAAGCTTGTACGGAACCCTCGGCGGGCGAGTTCGACTCGCACTTAGCCGGTTTTTATTAACTATAAAACTCATGCGAGACTAAAACATAATAGTTAGCGCATAAGCGAATACGCTTGAAAATTTGAAATATCATTATATAACTAAGTAGCAAAAAAATGGAAAAATTTACGCTTCCGGCGGGACTTGAACCCGCACCATTTTTGCAATCCGTGCAATGCTCTTACCAATTGAGCTACGGAAGCCACGCCGGACTTCGCAAATCTTTCCATGCCTTTCCTTTTTTTTACACGTCTTAGGGTGACGTCTAGCGCCATCTACCGACAGACTATTACCTCTTGTAACGGCACTGGAGTCTCAAGTTATATTGAGAATTCACCAGTAACAATGTGCTAACCCATACTAAAGTAATTTTTATTAAGCAGAAACGTCTGCTAACGATTCTAAACATTTTTATATTAAAGGAAAAAATGGAAAAATTTACGCTTTTAAATTTCTTTCGGTAGATGGCGCTAGACGTCACCCTAAGACGTGTAAAAAAAGGAAAGGCATGGAAAGATTTGCGAAGTCCGGCGTGGCTTCCGTAGCTCAATTGGTAAGAGCATTGCACGGATTGCAAAAATGGTGCGGGTTCAAGTCCCGCTGGAAGCGTAAATTTTTCCATTTTTTCCTTTAATATAAAAATGTTTAGAATCGTTAGCAGACGTTTCTGCTTAATAAAAATTACTTTGGATTGTAATGAAGTTTTGTTACGTGTGATAAATCTTCAGTTTATTTGCTTTGAAATTCCTAAGTTATTGCAAATCTTCAATAAAACACGATCTTCATTTTTAAATGGCTTAGCTTATTGATCATCATCATCCTCCTTGCGTTGGCAATTGGGGTTCGCTTTGACAACTAATCCCAAGATTTGGCGTAGGCACTAGTTTTACGAAAGCAACTGCCATCTGACCTTCCAACCCGACGGGTAACTAGGCCTTATTGGAATTAGTCCGGTTTCCTCACGATGTTTCCCTTCACCGAAAAGCGACTGGCAAATATCAAATAACACTTCGCACATATGTTCCGAAAAACTCATTGGTACGAGCCGGGGTTCGAACCCGCGACCTCCGGATCGAAAGTCGCAAGCTCTTACCACTACCACGCGCTTAGTTTATTGATATGTTGGACACTTACTTCACTTACGAATTGAGCCATCAAATAAACCACGCTATGTATTTCTACATTATTATTGAAGGTAATTAGATAGACAGGGTATTTAGCACATGACCCGACAACATTTTTCGGGGTTTATATCTCCAGAACCATGGCTCCTAGGACCAAGGTTCCGAGGACGAAATGGAAGTAAATGACACCACAAACCCCGCAAAAAAAATTGGCAGGTCATGTGCCAAACAACCTGTATAACATACCATATACATTCAAGTATAAAAGAGAGATTATTATATATGTGACATCGCCAAGATTTTTTATCGCAGCTACGCGCTACGTCGCTGTAAATAATGTTTTTTAATTATTAAAATTTCATTTGTGTATAAAATACGATATTGCTATAATTATTACGAATTTTAGGGACAATCTAATAGCTTAATAGTAATACAATCATCTACAACGTTGGTCAATTATAAATTTTAATTCCTTAAAATCTAATAAGAGTAAGAAATAATTTCGAAAAACAAATACCAAAAAGCTTCTTTCGATATGAATTCCACTATTGGGACTCATCAATTTCACAAACTCATATTCATTTTTTAATCGAAGTAAAAATAAAATCCCATAAACAGAGGCCGTATTCAATCTGATTGAGGTCAGGGTACCTAGCCAACGACGTCACAATCTTTTACGCTTCACAAGCGTTTCGTAGCTGGCTCTCCCGATCGTTCTTCTGTAGTGACGCGCGCGACCAAGCCTGACTGCGTTTCGACGCCACGTGGCGTCAACGATTGATACTTCGGCTAGGCTGGCTGGGCCGCCATTGTAGTAACTTCACTAGCACTGGTAAACTGACCATCCACTCTACCAGTAACTATTCACCCACACATACTTAACGATACAGGAGGGGTCAATTCTCCATACAAACGCTCTCGACTATTTCCTCCCTGGTTTTTGAAGACAGAGCAATGATTTTTCCAACACGCATTATTATTATTTCTATCTGTGTCGGACCGTTTTGATTTTTTTGATATTCTTATTTCCAAAAACGGCCTTATTGATTATGACGCAAAAAAAGGTGTGGTATTCTAAATTGGTAACAATTAGCCAAAAAAAACTAAACGGTCCTACAGAGATTATTTTATCGTTATTCAGGAAACTGTCGAGAGCGGAACCTCGATTTTAAAGATTTTTTTCGCAATATCTTTTAACAGAGTTGATCTGAATGGACAACATTCCCAATTTGAAAGCCAGTTTAATATGTAGTCATACGCGATTAAGCCCCGATTTAAAAATAATTATGTGTAATAATCGTGAAAGTTTAAATCAGCGAATTGCTACTTAGCAATTATAAGGGCTGGTACATTGGTTACTATCGATCTGGCCTAGCGGGTAGTGACTTTACCTTCTAAGCCGCGGTCCTGGTTTCGAATCCCGGTATGGGCATAACATTGATAAGCATTACATAGATATTAGTTCCTGAGTCGTGGATGTTTTCAATGTATAAGTATTTGTATCCATACCTACTAATATTATGAATAGGAAAAGTGTGTGTGTCTGTTGGTTTGTCCGTCTTTCACGGCAAAACGAAGCGACGAATTGACGTGATTTTTTAAGCGGCGATAGTTGAAGGGATTGAAAGTGACATAGGCTACATTTTGTCTGATTTGATTTGATTTGATTTGATTTGATTTATTTGCTAAAATGAAAGCACAGGTATATGCATGCAAATACAGTTTAAAAATCCTTATACTAATATAACAAAATTCTTAAGATAAAAACCAGATTAACATTAAACAGATTTCAAAATGCGTCACAGGTACAATTTAAAAGATTGAGATGAAAAAAAGAAAAAATGTCAAATTAATTGAATAAATTAGCAAAATATTCGTCAATTGAGTAATATGGTCTATTTATAAAATATTCTTTCACTTTTCTGTCAAATAATTTAATGTCATCACAGTCTCTCAAATCTTTGGTCAGCTTATTGTATACCTTGATAGCATTATTACCTAGACTTTTGTTAAAGTGTGCATAACTAGATACAGGTAAAGCTAGTTTGTCATTGTTCCTTAGGTTATAATTTTGACTATCCCCAATCGTAGAATAAGATGCTTTATTACGATGGATATACAAACATATACGGTAAAGATACAGCGATACTACAGTCAAAATATTATTATCTATGAACATATCTCTATGTGTGACAGGTACTCTAGAGCAGCCTTCTATGATCCTAAGAGTCTCTTTCTAACGCGAGCGAAGCCGCGGGCAAAAGCTAGTATTGTATGTATTTATTTATTAAAAACATGTTAACATGACCATCCAGTATAATCAATGCGTCACGAAACTTAGATAACAAAAACAAAGAGAGAAAAAGACAAAAAAAGAGAATGAATCAATTCATTTGGGCGATGACGTCACAGCGTGGCTCCGTTGCGTTGTTTTGCCCCGGTGTTGGATTCGGCAGGTTGCTCCGGAACCGCCGAAAAACCACACCTTTCGGCCAGAAGTCTGCGCTCGCGATGGTGTCCTGCAGCGGCCTTGGCACGCGCACAACAAACGAGCTGAAGTGCACGTAAGGTAACGGCGGCTATCAACGCGGGTATCGAAATCGACGTCCATTACCGCCGCATTTGCAAATACGCATTTTATAGGCAAACCGACCAATTTCTTAAAAAAAGTTACTCACACAAAGGAAGCCTGTTTAGTTGACTAACGCACATATAGGCGATAGAGAGTGTGAATGAAAGAAGACGCTCGCTATTTGACAGTTTTTGCCACGGGGCCGCGAGAAGAGGTTGTGTCATACTGACATGTGACGCTAAACCTAAGTGAACTCTAATCTCATTTAGTAGTTTACGTAATAATTATGGCAAACAGGTGAAAGTTATGCATTTCAAATTATTATTTATAGTTTTCTACATGACTTCTGAGTACTTTTTACGTATTGTTTAGCCTGGAAATGTGTTTAAAGTGGAAATTAAAAGACAGCGGTGAAAGGCGCCATTTCGTGAGTAGATTCTATTACTGTGGTATACCACGGTAATAGTTAAAGTAGTGATATTAGTTATTTTTGCTTTATTTTAAGTATATGTGATCAGTTATATAATGTCTTACAGTTGTTTCAATCTTGATCTATTCACGCTATCAAAGAACTATTTACGCGGTATGAAAATTATTCAACAAAACCTTAATTTTTAGCAAAAACTTCATGACTGATTTCGTAGTTTCTATGAAAACCGTTAATTTGTCAATTTTTTAAACATTGACATAAAGTCTGATGCTTACTTACCAGTTATGTAAGCTTGGTTTTAATATAAGGTTGCAATATTTTATTTTGATTTGTAATGAAAATACATCTGTATGACTTTGTTTTTATGGGTCGGAATTAGATTTTATAATACTCCAATTTATGCCTATTACCGATGGTACGATCAGATAACCCTCGGTAATAGAATATATTAGAATCTATTACCGATCCATGCAATATTTGTTTGGGTCGGTAATGGGTTCCTATAGAAGTATCTATTACCGAGCGACATATTAGTCTTGTATCAAAATATGACATTTAGTGTACCGTAAGTACAGATTTCTTAGGTGAAACTGAGTCTTCTGTGGGTATTCATAAAGGAGGATAGTATAGGTATATGTATTTGTCATAATTTGTATATTCAACCGTCGGTATTAAGCTCCGAATTTTGAGATGGGTTTCTATTTACCGATGGCAGAAAAACACTGTCATTCATACCCTCGGTAATGAAATCTCAATTCGCGTTAATAGAACTGCAACCTGTTCATTACCACGGTAATAGAAAATTTAGGTATGTTGGCTTCAATAATAATTTTATGACATATAATAAACTAAAATGATCCTAAAACTCTTTAAAACTAATAGTTCAATAAATACTCTTCCATAAAAAAATATTTGTGGTCGTTAATGAGCTTTGATACCCTTAATTTTTTGGTATCTTTTGAAATCTGCTTAAATACCACGTTAATAGGCGCCATTACCTTAGTGACGCGACTGTAGCTGCTGCGCCCTCAACGTGTAGCCAGTCTTGTATATCATTGTCTGAGTAGTCACAAGCCTTCTTGAGTCTCTTCTTACCGTGGCACTGAGTCAATCTATTAAGAATGTCCTGTAATATTTATTTATTTCGAATTTCCTTTGATTGACACAACAGGATTCGTCCCTGAAGTGCTGTCAAACTGATTTTGTAGGTCTTCTTTCTGTACATATTTAAATCTGAGGTCAAAAATCTTGAGCTGAAAATACACGTGGATAGTCCAACGTCACGTGAGGCATAAGAATATTCGGCGTAAACCGCTTATCTTAAAAACCTGGGCACGGTCGGCGCTAACGAATCTTTTCCAAAAGTATTGGATATATTCCCAGTTTGATTGGAAAATTTAATGTGTTTCGGATTTCGGAGCATGTAATCAGGTAGGGTTCAAGCCGTGAGAAAATATCAGGAACTAGGTAAACAAGTTCGTTGATGAAGTTTTAAGAGTGGAATGAGTTTTTAGTAGTGTAAACTGCACGACTGAAACCTTTGGCCCACAGGCTAACTATTATGTCCAAACTAGTTGATACCTAGCTTGTCGGCAAGTATGTAAAACAACACTTTAATGTGGATTTCCACTTTTTCAAATAATCGACGGTGCACGCTGTGAAATTGTGGAATGTTACCTCTGTCGCTCAAACGGTCTCAGTCTGTGACGTCGCTCAAGGGGAAGAAGTTTTGGCTTTTCTATCAAGTATGATAATGGTTAGGTATTTTAATATAATCATTTATTTCTTGCGACATTTATATATGTATATATATGTAAAAAGCATACTAGGTACAAAAATTAAATTACAAATACATACATGAAAAAATCTTAAAACTAACTTATATTATAAATATTCTAAACTACTAATAATTAACTAGGATAACCCAATCATAACAAGAATACTCCATCCAGCTGTTCCGCCTGCGGTATAGTGCCGATTACGCCAGCAGCATTTCCCCGCTGTATCGCCAGGGAAATACGCTGCGAGAAGTACGCGCCAGCCCTAATAGTCCCCTGTGTTGTCCACCAGCCAAGTCGACAGAGCCCTCACAAAGGCCTTCATGTCTGCTGACCAAGGACCCAGCTTCTCCACCGCGAGCGCCGAAAACTCGTATTCCTTATGTAAGGACGAGTATTTGCGGCGCTTAAGAACCTGAGCCTGGTCAGCCGGCACCACCGGCCTGCATACGTGTCGCCCCAATGTGGGACCCTGCAAGGGTGTCGACGCATGTCACATCCCACATCAGGGCTCTCTCTAACCTCCATGGCACTAATGTAGCTCCGTCGGGACGCTTGCCGTCGTCTCTCGCCATACCCACTGGTTCCAGAATCGATGGCACAGAGACGGGTGGCAAGCGCGCGAGGAACGAAGTCGTTGATGGTACCGTGGCGGTATATACGGCCGGCGCTTTTTGTGCAAGAGACATAATTATTGTATGTCTTGATATATTCAGATATTAGTAGATATTATTCGATAAAATAGCACAAGATCTATCTAACAGAACAATTTTTTGGTACGTCACAGTAATATTTTTATGAGTAACTAATTGTTACGCAAACACTACAAATACGAGTAATTTTTGGCCCGAATGGAACGCTTTTACCGCAAAAGTGGCGCCATCTATGTGAGCAAACTATGTATTTCCGAGTAATGGCTACTTTCCTCTATACAGTCATAGTAAAATTGTTTATATAGGTAATTATAGTTACAGAGATATAAGCCACCGCGCCATCCGTCACTACTACGAGTTTTTAAAGACGTTCACCTAACATTTCACGTCAACATTAAGAAACTCATTTTAATTGTCAACTTTATGAATTAAATTTACTTTTTATGTGAAAATACGTCCAAAAAAGTAAAAATAAACTCAAAAAAATTTTTTTTGGCGACATATTGTCAAATACAACATTTTTTTCATCTTGCCTCAGAAACGCGTGGTTAAAGTTATGCGGGTTCCTCGCGAGCACCTTGTATTCATTCTGTGCTACAAGCCCAGATATAGCTGTTAACGCACACGCACACAGACATCCCGTAATAAGGCACGTCCGCGTAATGTTCGCCACGGCGACACAACAAGCCGATATTGGCTCACGTGCTATTTAGGCCCTCGCGCGGAGTGATTTCGGGACCTTATCGATAGGATGTCGCACTGCGTAATGAAATATCGGATGATATTTTATTTTATTGTGGCTTGAGGAAGCCAGAGGTGGTATTGTGGTGTGAGGTATACAAAGGACGGTGTAACTCGGGGCGTATGAATATTGATTCGTTTAAACTCGCTTGTTTCAGAGGAAATTGACAAAATAGGGTAAAAAGACATGCCATTTGGGTGATTATCTTATCAGTCAGGGCTATCACAATATTTCAACTACGTAGGTTTGTTATCGCCCGTCGTGGCAAAATTAAGAATCGTTCATGAAAAACCACTATTATGTAAGACCTGTATATGTATATACGCTTGTTTGATCTAACTGTATTTCTCTATGTTCTACCTATACTCCTTATTCTGTTTCGCCTTAAAGTTGACTACGCTGCACCCTGATTAGTCAGTATTTTTAGGTATTTAAAATAAAATACTGTTACACACAGTATTTATTTTAAAGTTACAAGTTACAGTTTGGCGAAAATACTATAATTAGAATAATACTGTGTAACCTTTTTTGAGTAAATAAATAAAAAATCTTCTTCTTTCTTCTTTATCCTCTCCTGATCCCATTATTTGGGGTCGGGTCTCCTCACAGTCCTGCGCCAAGTTCTACGATCTTGGGTTGTCTGTTGGGGCACCTGGGCTTTCTTGAGTTCTCTTTCTATGCTTTTCCACCACGTATCTGGGGGGCGGCCACTACCTCTTGGCGTCTCTTGTAGATTAAGTGTAAATAAATAAAAAATAAAAAATTGTAAAAAAACTCCCCTCAAAAGGCCTGTTTAGCCGCTTGGGGGTAAATGAAACCATTACACGACCAAATTACGACGGTTAAAGATTCGGTCAGTGACAGCCGCTTGGTTTTGCATTTAGTTGGTTAACCGAAAAAAGTTGTAACTACCCGACAATTTAATAACATTTTCGGGTTAATCTATCTATCTGTGGAAACTTGTTATTGGCTCCTTGTTTCCATGTTATAAGCATTATTGTAACTTTATCTGTAAGTTGTCCTCCTAACAAAAAAAAATGAACCACAATTTTATAGTCTAGAAGATGATCCTATTTCACACATCCTATTCGATCCTATTTTACATTAAATTTATGTGATTTAAAATATAATTTAGGCTGGATTTATCTATCTATATCTGAATTTCTTGTTGACGCTTTAAATTAGATTGTAATTATTGTGTATATAATATGTATGTGTGTGCATGACTTATTGACATAAGAAAATATATCTATGTATTGTGCTTAATTATTATTGTTATGTATTTATTCACAAAATTTTATTTGATATTTTATTTAGTCTAAATATTCATAATAATGTGTTTGATTCAATGAACTTGTAGTATCAATTTTTAATTTAATTTGGATTTTAATGTAATAATTTTTAATGTATTTCAACCATTTTCTTGTTAGTTGTTTGTCTTTTTTTAATGTTTGCATGTTAATATATAGAAATTTAATGCAATTGGTATGTGTATACCCAATTTCAAAATTCTAGTAGTAGTAGTAGTAGTAGTAGTAATCACTTTATTGTGTACAACAGATTCATATACAATTGTACTTTGTATGCCTATCGGCGAAGCATAGCGCTCTGACAGAATTTTGTACCAACATTGTTACCTATGTTTACAAACAAATAAATCGTTTAAATCGTTTAAATCGTCCTATTCTTCGATTATGGAAGATCATCGCCATCGTCAATTTTTCAAGATTATTGTTTATATCAAAAGGTTATTTTTAGACATATCGATACCTTTGGGTTCAATTGGCGTAAAGGACAAAATGCAGGTTTTCAGGAGAAGCAAAAAACAACTTTTTTTTTAGAAAAATGTTTATATCTTTTTTTGTTTTTTGAGCTATATTTGCGACGTATATAGAAAAATATGTAGATTTTTAGTATCCTTAACCTAGTGTAGCACCTGTTGTGATAAACTAAACGGTTTAGAAGTTAGATGGTTGTAAAGGACATGTCAAAATGCTATGAACGTCCTTTACACCCACGATTTTTTTGAACAATTAGAGTTGATAGGGTCGTAAATGACGGTCTTAGATGATTTTTATACAAATTCGGGGCGTAAATGTAACCGGAATGGTACAAATGGCAACTGTTTTTAGCTTAGTTTACAATTGAGAAACTTGAAAAATGTATCAAAACGTAGTTAATATGGCATAGAATAGCCACAATAGTGTTACAGTGTATATTTATCTAAATATTTAGCAAAGACAAAGAACAAGACTATTTTATATCCAGTTTTGCAATAAAGAAACAACATTTGCTTAAAAACTATCTAGTATTTTGGAAAGTTATTAATGTTATTATTTTAGTACTCGCCGCTGTCTCAATAAGTTACGCATTCAGTATTTAATTCTAGCAGGGAAACGCTTTCGTAGTTTAAGTAAATATAAAAACACTAATGGTAATCACGTAAACTTTAATCAGCAACTGTGAAGAGTAGACTATATTAATACGACAGTAATTTTAAGTCTAAAGTAGAAAGAAGTTCTAAGAATAACTAAGAGTTAAGTACCTATTTATAAACGCAAGTTAGGACGCGTATACAAACTGTGACCAACTAATAAATAATAGTAACTGTAGTCAAGACTACCTACTATGTTGATTCATATTTTTGATAATTTTAAAACAGAAGATTGTTATATAGTCTTTAACCTGTTAAATAAGAATAATCTTAATTATGAGTTCAATCCTAGAAATATTATAGTCAATGCTTTTAAGTACCTGGGTACATAGCCAAGTCACCAAACGCTAACGCTCATTCGCTAGCGAAACGCACCTGTCATTGTCACATTAAATGTTAGTATAGTCTACTGTTAAAGTTTACTGGCGGCGTAGCTGAATGGCAATCGTCGACGCCAGACGCCGACAAAAATGCAGTCTGGTGCAATACGCAAGAGCGATAAAGATATATAGCTACGAAATAGATATTATCGTGAGCGTTTGTGCATTTGGGTACGTACCCTGATTACCATAGTGTTTTTTTTTTAATTACCTACATCTCGCCGCAGTATAATAATACTACGAAAGCGTTTCCCTGCTAGAATTAAAGGCTGAATGCGTACCCTACTGACAAGTCAACAGCGGAGAATACTAAAAAAATAACTTTGAGTTTGTTGCCAAAGTATTAGTAGATAGTTTTTAAGCAAATATTGTTTCTTTATTACAAAATTGTTCTTTTTTGTTGCTAAGATAGCTTAGATAAATAATACACTGCATTAAACTAATGTAGCTATTCTATGCCATATTAAGTACGTTTTGACACATTTTTCCAGTTTTTAATTGTATACTTAGCACATCATTTGTACCATTTCGGTTGCAATTACGCCCCGGTTTTGTATAAAAATCATCTAAGACCGTCATTTACGACCCTATCAAATCATGGGTGTAAAGGACGTTAATAGCATTTTGACGTGTCCTTTACAACCATCTATCTTCTAAACCGTTTAGTTTATCACTACGGTTGCTACACTAGGTTAAAGATACTCGTAATCTGCATATTTTTCTTATACACGTCACAAATATAGGTCAAAAAAACAAAAAAAGTGGGTTTATCTTTCTCTTGGAAACCTGCATTATATGTCCTTTACGACAATTGAACCCAAAGATATCGATTACAGTTGCGGATAAAATATTTTTAGTGCTGGTCGTAAAGGACGAAGAACAAAAAAACTTGTCCTTTACGCCCAACTTTACCACACTACTATAGAAAGTGATCCTTAAAAAGTAAGGGCTTAAAGGGCAACAATATATATCAAGGTGACTTACGACTATATTTTTATTTGTAGATTTCCTTTACGACACAAATAATAATTTATAATTAATGACTTGATATTTACGCCCCTTCAGAAAAGCTATTTTTGCAAGTCCATAGTAGAAAATCTTGGTCGTAAAGGCAACTTTTTAAGAGATATCGAAATTTTAACTACACAGATCGATAGCGCTTGAAATTCTGAACAAAACTGTATATATAACTCATTTTCGCCAAAATGTCCTTTACGCCAATTGAACCCAGAGGTATCGATTATGTATTGTTATATGTTTAATATGTTTAAACATATGTTTAAAAAATATTTAAAAAATGAAAAAGTTGTAAGTTAGGTACTATTATATTATGTTGTTTAGGTTTTTTTTTTCTATGACCATCTGGCATTGGGTTTGCCTGGTCGTCTCTTGCCATCTGGTCCTTTCCACAGCGTGGCCACCTTTGTCCATCTTTTGGGGTGCATTCTAGCAACATGGCCAGCCCATTTCCATTTGGATTTTAAACAGTATTCCAAAGCGTCTATTACTTTGGTCTTTGCTCTGATATCGCTGTGTCTTATCCTATCCCTCAGTTTTATTTTCAATATATTGCGTTCAATAGCTCTCTGACACGTCCTAATTTCATTTCATACAAATTCCATATGTACATACATACATATAATCACGCCTGTATCCCATAAAGGGGTGGGCAGAGAGGCACTACTAAGTGCCACTTGCCCCTACGAAAATGGAGGGTTAACCCACCATTTTATACTACCCACTAACCCTGAGTTAAGTGGTTGGTGCAAGTGGGTCTAAGTTTCAGTGCCACCCTTGGCAAAAAGGGGTTGAAATAAATCCAAATTGTGACATTGTAGTGATAGGTTGCCAGCCTCTCGCCCACGCCACAATTTAACTCATATCCCACAGTCGACCTATGCAACCCACGGGAAGAAAGGGGGTGGTGAAATTCTTAACCCGTCACCACACGGGAGAACTTATTATAACTTTCATAAAAGCATTGAATTTTCAGGGTGTGCCTAAAATGAAACCCTCCCTACTGCCCCGCCGTAAATATCAAATCGGATTACCAAGGAAGCCATTTACCTACGGACAATATGATGAGACAACATACTATTACTTTATTCACGGGCATTGACATAATATAATATATATTGTACAAACCCCTACATGACAGGTATGTGACGTCATCATGGCACCACTGTCAATTTCGACAATATAATGAGTAATAGCCAAAAATCACATAATTTTCATAAGGTTACAAAAAAAACTTATACCACGGTACTGATAGAGAATCGACTAGAGTAGCTATACGTGTATTTGTTTTTAACCGCCTTGTGACATTGCACATTTTAGCTTAACAATTTAACAACGGCAGTTTTAAATTTGTCCCGAACGTAATTACTTTTTGCGCATAGCAAAGCCTTTATGTGATCTAGCAACTGGATCGATACTGGATGACAGTTCGATTATCCAATCAGAATCAGCTGTCAACAAAGGGTGTTGCCAGAATACAAATATGCACAATTTTCACAATATTTAATTATTTAGAATTAACAATTTAAATGTAATTAATAAATCAAAAAATAGTCACTTTATTGTTGGAAAATTATATGGAATTTTGTGCACTAGGATTTTCAGTTGGTTGAAATTTATTTCTGCAGAGGACTGCTGAGGTGGTCATTTTAGATGTTATCCCCAAGCCTCTCAAGGTCGTTAGGGCTCCTGAGATCATTTCCTGCACTTGCTAGCTGTCTCCGGTCCTGTTCAGGCCTCCAGTGCCTGCTTTTATTCATCGAGTTTCATCTTCGATCCAAAAAGTGATCAGATTGATGGAGTGCTGGCGGTCAATCCTTGTGTAGCCTAAGGGCATTCTGGAGGAATATTTTCCCACCATGAATTTCTTCTGGTGGACTATGTGGAGGGAAGGGTCGTCAGAGCTGAGAAAATGAGCTCTCTCAAGTTCCAGCTGCTGACTGGGAACTAGAACTAAAATTAAAATTACAATTACAACTAAATCTGTGTTTAGGCCTACTCCAGGTTATACTGGTTATACAGACATTCAAGTAATGTCTTCTTTATAAAGGGGGCCGGTTTGTCCGGCAACTCAAATTTTACCACAAGCGTCGAATGGTGCGATAGCTTGCTTCCGGGGTCGAGCCTATCCAGGCGAAGAAGATGCTCTCAACTTGCTGATGCGTCGGTTGCGGTGGTGCTTCATTGTGTCACAGCGCCTGGGGCGACCAGCTTCAGCTCGCAGAAGGAGGGCTTACACATTGTATTAGCGGTAACTTCTGGCTTGAAGGTTGGTGTCATTTTCTTTCTTCCTGGAAGGCAAGATTACTTAGTTTAGTTAAGAAGAATTCCTATTATCTATGTTGGCACTGATAACTAGGGACTAACAGAACTTAGGAACGCTTGTGAATCATTTAGAATTTGAACTATTGCACGGCCCAGCTCTACCGTCTGGCAATACATATTAAGGTGCTAGCTTAAGCTTAGAATAATGATTTACTGGCTATAACTTGCTTTGTGTCCATATATTATAGACGAATAAACTGTGTGTCACAATCTAACCGTTTTCTTTCCACCCTATTAGAGACCTGAAATCTTGAGGAAATCGTAGTGCACCTTATTAAGTACCTTTTTTGCTTCTTTTTCGTGGCGGACGATCCGCCAAAGTTTTAAGACTCATTTTGTGTAAATTTATTGTCTGGTGCTTTCCCATACTTTCCCCCTTGCCGGGCTGGGAAAAGTCGACCATGACAGCCTTCCAAATCTCAAGGGAAGGGGTTCTCAATTCGTCTGTTTTTTTTTTAATGTTTGTTCCTAGATATCTCCGTCGTTACTGGACCGATTTTGATTTTTTTTTTATTGAATGTATATGCATACAGATTGGTCCCATTTTTCTCAGAACCCAGTTCTGGTGATGGGATCCTGGAGAAATCAAGGGAACTCCTCAAATCTGCAAGGCATACATATGGTGATTTTTGTGTTTTTAAAGGAACAGCATGCATTTACGTACGGAACAGTGACATTTGGTGCAGTGGAACTCCTGATGATGGTCAGAATGGAACTCCTCAAATTTGAACGGCACACTTATAGTGACTTTGGTATTTTTATAAGAACAGCATGCACTTACATCCAGAACAGTGACATTTGGTGCAGTGGAACTGCTGATGATGGTCATAACGGAACTCCTCAAATCTGAACGGCACACTATAGTGACTTTGGTATTTTTATAAGAACAGCATGCACTTACGTCCAGAACAGTGACATTTGGTGCAGTGGAACTGCTGATGAAGAGTGAGCCGCCCCTGGTTAGAGTTCCGTTCTGATAATAATTCTCACCTGTAAGTACTTCAGAATCATCCAAATTTCAAAATTGGTTCAGAAATGACGGAGATATCGAATAACAAACATTAAAAAATATACAGACGAATTGATAACATAATCCAACATTTGAAAGTATTTATCACCAGAACCCCAAACGAAGGCGGTTTTTTTTTCTTAAAAATTATTCAGTAAATAGTATGCATCATGACCTTTAGTTATGCCAATTATACAGGGATAGCATAATGTTATTTAGATGCTGCGTAAAACATTCCATCTAAACCTACATATTTATTTATATGTCTATGACTTAGATCGATAGGTACCTTTTATTTAGTATCCAATACAACTCGACCTCTAACCTGGTCTCCGTGGATCCAAAATCTATAAAACAAAATTGCATCAAAACGCTTTAGCTATCTACTTTCAAATTTAAATTGGCCGCCGTGACACTAAGGTCACGGTATAATAAAGAGTACTATCATACAGTATGGCCACTCCCGCTCCCCGGCTGAAAGCGCTGCCACCCCCTCTCGGTTACCTCACAGTTACTGCCCGTCAAAAATACGAACAGTTGACCTGTCATCATATTTCACTCATACAAGCATAGTACGCGTTCACCTAATCGAGCTTAGATTGTGTGCTAGGAACGCGCCTCTTTCATAGATTTGATCGCCAGTGTCCGAAGTGTGCTACGGTTGAATGTCGCGAACCCCGGTCGTGAACAGTTTGGTGACAACATTCTAAGCAACCGAAAGCACCGAGATCAATTTTCTTTCCAAGGAGCCAATAGATTGGGTACGGAATGTCAGGAACCAGTTTTTTTTTTAACTTTATTGCAAAGTAAAAAAAATGTTCAAAAGGCGAACTTAATACCAGAAGGCATTATTCTCTACCAGCTAACCTTTGGGCCAAACAGAGATCAATAAGAGATAATAGGTGCAAGAAATACTAACCCCTAACTTTAAAAATCTGGTTGAAACGAAAATGGCTTTTGGTTTTTAAATTATTAAGTTATTTGCATGAAACACTAATGGACGCGTTTATTCTCGGTGTAGGTTATTCGTCTGTGTTGCGCTAGTATTTTCGTCGTCTTGGATTTAGAAAATATTATTTTTATTCAAGTATTTATTTGAAGAATATTATATATATGTACACGAACAGATTAATAAAGTAATAAAAAATTACTTGTTTGACGTTTTTAAATCCATAAAGTATTCTTCTTTCTTTCGCATCCTATGAAATGAAATGATTTTTTTTATTCGTAACATACAGTTATAAGTCAGAAAATATGTTAATTATTTCATACCTGTTACAATTTGTATATTTATATTGAATTGGCTAATTTATAATTAAAATATCACATTAGCGGAAAATTAAAAAAATCTTAATAATTATAAAAAATATTTTCTTCCAGCCACGACTTTAGTCTATTTCTAAATATTTGTGCGGATGCCGCATTTCTCACTGTGCCTGGCAATCGATTGTACACGGGGTATGTTACGGGGTTTTATTAAAAAAAAAATGTTGTACTTCCAACAAATATAGAAATAAGAAAACAACAACAAGTTCTTTTTTTACTCGGTGACGCTACTAAATGTTGAACAAAAAAAATCAACAATCACACCTGCGTTTGCAAACGCCGTAAAAATTTAAAGTATTTCATCCACTGAACCTGCTGGAGCCTGATTGACGGTCAGACAAACGGACAGCAGGGTATCTAGCCAACGTTACAACCGCTTTCACCACGTAAGCGTGTCATAGACCTATACTCCAATTGCTAATTCGAGTCCAAAAAACTACTACGATGTTGCCACTGCAATAAAATGTTTGTAAAATAGTATAATCCTTTTTTATAAAAACACACGCCACGATAAATTATTTATTATTTATTTCAATTCTTTGATTTATATATTTAATAGTCTTTTATTATTTACATAAATACTAGGACGCTCGATTTTTTTTCTTTTTTTCCGTGATTTTTAGTTGTAAAGTTGGTATTGCGCTTGTATCACTTCAGGTATCAATAACATTTGGTGCTATATTTTGCGGTATAGAACAAACTATTGATGATATAGATATTGTGACCAATTTTTTATACATATATTTTACAATTAGCTAATCAGCGAAATAGTGTATAGTGGGCTTTATAGTTGCCACGGCCGCCATTGTTTTGGAAGTGGCCATGACACCATGGTCTGTCAAACTGTATTTGAATTTATTATTATGTATGATACACAGATATACAGACTACATCTCTGATATATGACAGACAGACGTTAATATGCAAGTAGCGCTTTATTGACAACCGACACTTATGAACCTTTTAGATAAAAAATGGCACATGTAATGATCTATTGTTTTACCTTAAAGAGAGTATGTAAGTAAGTTTGAGTAATGTTCTTCAATTTATGGTTCCAAATCTCCTGAGGAGTCTCAGAGATACATTGGGCACTCGTTCAATACGCTAAGGAAATACCTTTCGTGAGCCCCTGACTTCGCCACGCGCCATTCTGAGAGTCAGTTCAGGTGCTACCCTTCAGCAATAACATTCTAATATTGGTAATAGGTTGTTAACTCCAATGACTAATTTAATAAACATTGGCGAAAATTGCACCTAACTGAGATAGGGCAGCTTTAGTGCATACATTTGTCTGGTTTAAGTTTTATTATTACATATTAGCAACGTGAATGAAGGTGATGTTGATTGTCACATATACACGTAATATAATGCGAATTACCAACATTTATCATTAGTGGCGACCGGTGGAACTAATTTGACGTATGAGAATTAAAACAAAAAAACTAAAACGAATTTTCTTCACAATTTTATCATCGAGTATTCTTGGATTTCTTACGTGCCAAATAAAGAATGTAGAAGGTTGGCGAAACCTGAAAAGTATTTTGACAGTGACATAAGTGATATTGACAGCTGTGACATTGACGTATCTGTCGTAGTTTTTTTGGACTCGAATTAGCAATTGGAGTATAGCTACCTATCGCTCTTCTGAAGTGGCGTGACAGAGCCAGACTGCGTTTTGATCGCGTATCGTAGCGGCGAACATATCAGTAAGTTATTGAAGTTAATTACTTATGTATGCGATGTGCTTTCGCTATTCTCTCTGTCGGTTTATTTTCGAAGATTGAATCGTAAAAATATTGTGCAAAAAATTATTAGCGCATTGCTTCAGGCCGTTAGTTTTGTTAACAACTTGAACATATCAGAACGATGACAGTTAAGACGACAGAGGAGGGGTCAATTCTCCATACAAACGCTCGTCGAGAGTTTTACGATACGATACGATACGATCATTTATTGATAAAATATATTTTACATGTCATTCTCTTAATTCTAAGTACTTATGCTAACAAATCTGTTACATAGTATCAGTCGTTTGGTTAACCAACCAGTTGATTTTTTTTTTACATAGATAACGTTTTATTAATGGACGTATTGTGGCTTAATTATATAGCTCAGTCTGGCACTTGAAAATAGTCGTCTAAGGAGTAGTAAGCTTCAGATACTAGTTTATTTTTAAACAAGTAATAAGATGTAGCATTTTTGATATCATGCGGTAATGCGTTATATATCTTGGGTCCTACCGTGTGCATACACTTTCTCGACGCCACAAGCCTTGTTCGGGGAGGTTGCAGTTCGTCACACCTCCTGCTGTTCGCCCCCCGTGTGTCGCCCCGTGTAGGAAAGTGCGAGAAATTACGTCTCACATACTTTGCGATTTCGAGGATGTATACACATGGTAAGGTAAGTACCTTTATTTTTTTAAATAGTTCTTGAGCAGGGTGGTCCCAAGAGACTCCTGCCATGCAACGGATCGCGCGTTTCTGCATAAGGAATGGTTTCATGCGGTCGGTCGCATCCCCCCACAGGTCAACTCCATATGAAAGCAGGGAATGGGCGTAGCCAAAATAGACTTTTTTGATATTAGCCGGATCTAGGCTAGGTCGTAGTCTACTTAACGCAAAGCAGGCAGACGCCAAGCGATCGCATAACCAGTCTATGCGTGGCCGCCATGACAGTTTGCTATCTATAATAAGACCGAGATATTTTACCTCATCGACCTGTGGGACGAGTTGTCCGTTGCAATTAATAAGCAATGGTTGGTCCTTTTTACCACGCAGACAGAAGTAAACTATATTTGTTTTGTCTATATTGAGTATCATGCCGTTGACCGAAAACCAGGATGCGACTTGATTCATTACTTTCGTTAGTTTAGTTCTAAGCAGGTCCTGGTTTTCGGCCGCAACGATCACACAACCGTCGTCGGCAAACATTACGATTTCGGCATCGTCCGTAGCGGTTGTGAAATCGTTCATCAGTATCGAAAATAGATTATTACCAATTACAGAACCCTGTGGCACCGCTATGTCTCCCAACTCGAGAAGGTCGGACTTTGCACCGCGTACCGACGTCAGCTGTTTACGGCCCCTTAAGAAGGAGGCAACAACATTTAGGTAGCCGTCTGTGACACCATAGTGTTCTAGCTTGGCTAATATGAGTGGATGGCTGACCAGCTCGAAGGCGCGCGACAAGTCGCAGAATATGGCTGCGACCTGTCGCCCGCCATCGAGGTGGTCCGACACCCTGGTGACCACGTCTCGCGCAGCGTCAATTGTCGACCTTCCGCGTTGATATGCATATTGCTGCTTGTTTAGGATATTGTTTACATTGAAATGTGACATAATTTTACTGCTTAAAAGGTGTTCAAAGATCTTCGAAAAAAGTGGGATTAGAGATATGGGTCTAAAGTTCTTAAATGAATTCATGTCGCCCTTACCTTTGTAAATAGGCTGGACTTTGATGTTTTTTAAACTATCAGGATAGGTACCACTTATTAAGCATCGATTAATTAGGTCACATAATATGTCAAATAAACAATAAGGTAATTTTATTACATTCATGATTTTGTTACATTAATAGTTAAGTGTATCTTATAAATTAAATAATAAATTGTGTCTTAATGTGGGAAGTGTTTTAGCTTGGATTATTTTAGCGTTATTTTACGCATATCTCAGCTTATTTTACGTCATATCTTAGAATCGCCCCGATACATCGTCCATTAAATACAAAAGCGACACAACTCAAAAAAAATCAAAATAGTTTTTATTGCAAAAACGACATTATCACACTAATATTATCACGTGGCATAAAGACACCTGTCGATTTATCGTTAGAAACTACCGAAATTATGCGGGTGCCCTTTTTACATTATCATCACGCCTTCATGACTAACTTCAGTGCTAAACGGCCATATTGTCATTTACGACTCGGCCGTCGACCCGATCGCAAGAAAAATTTGTGAAAAAGAGCCATAAAACAAAATAAAATATGATTACTTTATTTACATGAACATATTTACATAATTATATAAGAAACTAAGACTAAACTTAAAAGCTAAATATGATTATATTCAGAAATATATAGGCAAAAGTGCCATATTTGTAGATGTGGCCGTTTTGAATAAAATAAATCTGTAAATATGGTGTTTCTTTATACACAAAAGAGTCGCAATACGGAATGTGGCAGTTTAGTTTTTAAAATATGCTCTTTAATTGTATTTTTCTTAAAACAAAACTGCCGTTTTTGAATTTGCAACCGTTTTGAATTAAAAATATATTTGGGTGCATCAATCTAAAATGCCATATTTAGTACATGTGGCCGTTTTGAATAAAATAAATGTGTATTGTAATTCTTTATATACAAAGGAGTCGTTAATCGTTATACGGAATGTGGCAGTATTGTTTTACAATATAATATATGCACTTAAATATGATTTTTCCGTAAACAAAACTGCCGTTTTTGAATTTGCAACCGTTTTGAATTAAAAATATATTTGAGTTCATCAATCACAAGTGCCATATTTGTACATGAGGCCGTTTTGAATTACCATAAATATGTATGTTTTGAATTTTTAATACAAAAATGTGTAGTAATGCGAAATATGGCAGTTTTGCATAATATCTTTGTTGAAATAAATAAAATAAATTTATAAAAAAACGTAGGTAGTATACTACTTTGCGATGAGTTTGTTTTGCTTAAAAATAGTAAAAAACAACTAATTTTTTTATAATTTAGAAATTTCTACCATGGCGTTTGTTTCTCAAACCCTGTAATTTCTGTATTAAATATTTTAATATCGTAAATTTACCCTTTAATGGTTTTATTTTTATACGCCTAAAATAGATTAACGTGAAACTGAAATATCTTGAAGATAGAAACTAGCCATAGACACTACTTAATAAATGATTTTTAAGAAAAGAGAAAACCGCCTTCTTTTGTAGTTTTGGTTAAAAATTACTTGTGAATGAGATTTTGTAGAAATGTGCTTATATTTTTAAATATAATGTAAAAGAAAATGTCAAATTTGTTTTTTTTTTCATAATGCACCATTCAACTGGACTCGTTTCAGATTTTCTACATACATACATGCATACAATCACGCCTATATCCCATGAAGGGGTAGGCAGAGCACATGAAACTACTAAAGCTTCAGTACCACAGATTTTCTATGTTTAACTAATAAACTTTCACGTGTAATAAACAAATAAGTACATACATTTAATTGAATACGATTTTACAGGGCTTCAGTTAAACTAACGCGCTGTAAAAATAATTTAAAGTATAATTATGCGTATCTGGATCGGTTACCGAATCTGGACTCGGGTCAGGTACAAATCAATATACGTATACCGCTAAGGTTTGAGAACTTCCTTCTATTACTCATGAATCCCATTATTAGAACTCGAAATTGACAAAATTGTGGCGTGAAACCTCAACATGCTTAAGAAAAATAACGAACAGAACAAATCTCCTATTAAGATGACCTATGAGGAGTTCCGTCGAAGCTGTTCCACTTCACCAAATTTCTTGATTCTGATCATAATACAAAAGTAACTTTAAGTGTACCGTTCAGATTTTAATAGTTTCCTTGATTTCTCATGAATCCCATGACCAAAACTCGAGCTTGATTAAAATGTGACTTGAAATTCAATACTTATGCTGAACAAACATAACGAAGAGAACAAATCTCCTAACATGAGCTATGCGTCGTTGAGGAGTTCCGTCCTTATCATCATTAGCAATTCTACTTCATCATGTCAGTATTTGTAAAACACTCCTTGATTTTGTCATAAAAATACAAAAGTAATAAGTGTGCCGCTCAGATTTGAGGAGTTCCATGATTTCTCATGAATCAAAACGTGAGGTATTTTGTTATTATGTATTTGTAATACATATTATTTGTTTTCATACAAGTAAAACAAATGTAAGTCTAACGCTGTTGATTTGTAATTTTTATTAAGATTTATAATTTTTATATAGACTCTGTGGTCTATCCATGTCTTAATAACAATAAGTAAATATTAAACAGAAGTTTTGTTTGGTTTATTTTTGTTAAAAGCAATATTTTCACGTTTAAGACATGATTTTTGTTTGCTTTATATTCAATGAATGGTTACTTTTCGTATTTGTGGATCTTTACTTTTTAAAAAATAATCAGAGTTTAAGTAATTTTTAAAACGGACGTTTACGCTGATAAAAGTGTGTACGACACAATTTACTTTCAAATGACCAAACACGTTAAAAGAGGATTAATATACCTACAAATTGATATATAACAGGTAACTTTGAGTCATGACACTAGTTGCATATGATCTAAACATATAATATATCCGTACCAGTCGTTTTTGTCCCATTTGCATTGCCATATCACTCCAGCTTGTTAATTTATGTATGTTTTTTAGGTTAGACCACGCTGCTTTCTGTGTCGCGGAATGCCCATTTTGCTTGAGGCTGTAACATTACCGCAACCGCATATACACCGATATAATAGTCTTAAGGATTTTTGTTACATGACGCGACCACATCAGTAAAACAAATTATATTTGCTTGTGCTTTGTAGCCTTTTTCGCTGCGAATTGCAATAAATAACCAATAACACGTTAGTTACGTTTGTTGCCACCGGGCTGGGTGGCGCTAGATGCGGCAGGCAGGGCTGACAGCTGATGTGGTCGCGTTCAATGCAATGTAATTGATAATGTTTTACTTGTGTTCTGTTATGTTTTCCTTTTTTTTTCCGTTTTGTGATTTATGTGCATTCTTGCTTTTTTATGTAAATAGTTTTATTTTTTCTGTCTCTTTTCGTCATTTTCTTTTTCTTTTTTTTTCTTTTTATTGTTGTGTGTTTGTTATCTATCGTGGCATCACCGAATGGGCCCTACGGAAGACCAGCGCTGGCTTCCAGCTAGCATTATGCTGAGTTGGGTCCATTTCGTGATGCGCACTTACTTAATGTTCTGTTCTCTGTTTTTTGTCCTATTCTTGTGTGTACATGTACGTACGTGTTTGTGAGCGTCATGAATAAATGTCTTTTATCTTTTATCTTTTTTAACACATATAACATTAATGTACTAAATAAAATGTTATTAACAAAAAACGAATACAAAATCTAAACAGCTCTCCTGTAAAAAAGTACATTTTTGACTTGTGTCGCTTTTGTATTTAATGGACGACATATACGACCGACGCTCAAGGGTTTAAACCAAGCAATAATTTAGGCTAAAATATCTGTAAATATCTGTATAACACCATAGACGGGGCAGGCCGGCGTGCAGGCAGACCAAAAAGGAGATGGCGGGACGACCTGGACGCATTCTACCCAAAATGGTGGGAAAATGCCGACAACAGGGTCGGGTGGAGAAAGCGAGGGGAGGCCTTTGCCCAGCAGCGGGACACAAAAGAGGCTAATTAAAAAAAAAAAATATATATATATGTCGGAGAATGACCACGATCCGACATATAAATATATCTGTACTCGTTATTCAGTTTGAAGCGGACAGTTAGCAGGCTTTTCTTATCAATCTAAAGATTACAATATTTTAGCATTTCCATCACAGCTTAATCTGACTGATGAAACAAAATCCTGAACAATCCAAAGAATAAACAAACTAAAACGCCGTGATCAAGGCAGCTTAAAGCGTCCAATGAATCTCTCTATTAAAATGAAGCTTGAAAAGTATTACCGTAACAATTTTCCAACTGGTTAAAAACTCAGAACAAAAAATAAAAGCCACATCTGCACTAACGAGACACGGTCCCCGTTGAAAAATCGACAGGTGCTGTAATGGAAAACACAGCTATTTGTTTGGTAGGAAAATACACTTGTCAAATGTCAATGAATCACTGAACTGACAGCTATTCCCGTCGTGTTGCCAGAACCTTGTGTCCACATTTCTCGACTTATGTCGAGACGGGGACCGTGTGATATTAAAATAAATATTATGTTCCTTGTCAAACGAGTGATTGTTGTCTCTGAACATTCCCTCTATTCTAATAAATATTATTTTCCGCTTGTCCAGCGAATTTCATTGCGCTTTAAATTAATTCCCGTAACACGAAACGACGTCGAGTCGAGTCGATTCGTCGATTTTCTCCCAAGAATAGGCCGATAGGCCGATAGGCCTATCGGCCTATTCTTGGGAGAAAATCTGTCTTCCAAAATGGCGTTGGTCCATCTTTTTTCTCGCTTCCTCTTCGGTGTTGCCAGGGTCCCAATCCGGGTACTTCCTCGGAACAAGGCGGCCGCCTTTGAGTGTTTTGGACGATTTTATTCCCTTGCTGCCCTTGTTCGGCAGAAAAGCGGGCCGTGACTAACCGGCTTCCGCGGGCGCCGGGCGCATCTCTGTCCCCTTGGAGTTGACATTTGCTCACCGTAAACCCCCCGCAGGACAATTTTCTCCCGACAGGTAAGCATTCGCTGTTATAATTGTCATAGTCGTGAATAGGCTTGTGCCGTTTCGTTCGTTGATCGGAGCGCTCCGATCTCGTTCAATCGCTCCCATGAACTAGTTCGCTCTTTTAGGTCTTTTGCTCATTTAGTTCAGCCAGACCAGAGACCACTGCGGTCGGAAAGATCAGAACGAATGGGACCGAATAGTGTCAAAATTATACGAATAGTCCACAGATAGTAACATTCCGGGCCGAAAGGTTGTAAGTAACCGAAGTTTAATATGAAAACTTGACTTTTTTGTTGCTCTGCTTACGTAGCTCTCGCTCTCGGTCGGCGCAGTCACACATTCGTTCTCGATCCAAACCGCTCGCGCTCGCCGATCCTATACTGAACTAAATGAGCAAAGACCGATTCTCAGACCACGGAAAGATTCAGTTCATTTCGGTCATTGATGGGATTTTATTCCTAACAGTTCATAGTTCGTGAACGACACAAGCCTAGTCGTGAACTTCTGCGCATGGCGCGCCATGCGGTGCCACGTTCCTCTCTCGTAACGTTGAACTGATACGCCCTGGTAACCTTAGAGGAAAAATCAAGTACCGGAGATCGTACTTATTGAAGTGCGCCGTGCTTGCTTCGCGCAGGGCGAACCAGGAACTCTGATGAAGTTCGGCTAGAATTAATTCCGTGTCCGGAATATTTCAGGAGGTGTATGGTAGAGGTGTGGCCGTTGGAGGGCCAGGCCCAGCGCTGCGGCTCCTCGTGGTTCCGACTGGCAGGTGCGGAGTGACTGGAAGATCCGGCCAGCTGAGAGGGAAGACCATCGCCTCGCCGCTTCAAACCAGCTAAGCCTTATAACGTTGTTGCCGCTCTCTTCTCTGGCCTAGTAGTTCTGTAACATCTCCGTACTATAGCGCAATCGACCAAATATCACCTTGTGTTCCCGTAATTAGATAAGTTATAAGCTAAAAGGCCCTAAGCCATAAGTAGTTGTCAGTAAGCAAGCCCATTTGGTGCAGAGTTAAATAAATTTTGTATGTTACTACTCTGAGCAGTTTTCTTCCCCTCCTCTAGTACACCCCGAAGGGAAATAAAAAAAAGAAATAGTATTTCAGTGCACGGGATAGTCCATTGGCTATTTATCAGTTCCTTTCATCATAGAAATACATAGAAAAAATATAGACGGAAGGTTTCAAGCAGGCTCTAAATAAACAACCTTATGCCATCCTCTACACTCTTTATAAGCATACCGTATACTGAAAGAGACAGATATCAATTAGTACAGTTACCATCAGTTACGTCCGACCCGAGTGCTCATGATTGTATCTGGACAAGCCTCTATTACCTAGGTGTTAGAGATGAGTTAGATATTTTGAAGTACCTCGGGTGCTCTCATAGTACTGCTCAGTTTCTCCATCTTTTAATTTACCCTAATAACATTTTTGATGAGCAAATCGCTATTAAGTTATATTGTCCTGATGGAAAAGTGGTGATAATTATGATAACATCTTATACACAACATCTAGGGGTGTCTACAATCTATGCCTTCCACGGCAAAAACGACGGCGTTGACATGAGAACCAATTAGGTACCTTTTAAGCGATCGCTCTTCTAAATTCAAATGGATACCGTTTTGAATGGAGATGTATATGTAATTTGAGATATTGGTTTTGAGAAGTCTAAAGCACAGTATAATAAAGAGTAGGTACTATCGCACATTATGGCCACTCCTTGCTTCCCACTAAAAGTGCCGCCATCCGCTCTCGGTTACCTCACATTTACCGGATGTCATGGACGCGGTCAGTCTTAGGAAACTCCCATGTCACATAGACACAGCATAACCAATTCAATTTCAACACAAAGGAAGGATTGTCAAATGTGTCAATTTTCTGAACTGTGAAACAATAGTACATTGTGCAACAAGGGGAGAAAGTTGAATATCACTAACGAGAGTAAGTTAAATCGCGACGGCTTGCCGGAGCGATTTAAAGACTCGAGTTAGTAATATTCATACTCCCCGAGTTACACACAATGTTTTTCATCACACTCACAATGTAAAAAATATGTAAATAGATGTAAAAAAGTTAAGTAAGGTAGAAGAAATTTCATTTTTCCCTTGGGAGAACGATTTTTCTATAACTCACGCTTCGCCTGCGTGCAATAGCACATTTAAAGTGCGGGTGTGATGAAAAAATAAATATTAATATTCCGTGGTATTTTACATGTTTTGTGGTGTGTTATTTCCCGGCAACGCTCAAATCAATGGTGAACAGGCATCTTCTGGGCGATCTCACTCCATCGTTGGTCAAGTCAGGCCGTTAATAAAAACCGGCCAAGAGCGTGTCGGGCCACGCTCAGTGTAGGGTTCCGTAGTTTTTCGTATTTTTCTCAAAAACTACTGAACCTATCAAGTTCAAAACAATTTTCCTAGAAAGTCTTTATAAAGTTCTACTTTAGTGATTTTTTTCATATTTTTTAAACATATGGTTCAAAAGTTAGAGGGGGGGGGACGCACTTTTTTTTCCTTTAGGAGCGATTATTTCCGAAAATATTAATATTATCAAAAAACGATCTTAGTAAATCCTTATTCATTTTTAAATACCTATCCAACAATATATCACACGTTGGGGTTGGAATGAAAAAAAATATCAGCCCCCACTTTACATGTAGGGGGGGTACCCTAATAAAACATTTTTTTCCATTTTTTATTTTTGCACTTTGTTGGCGTGATTAATATACATATTGGTACCAAATTTCAGCTTTCTAGTGCTTACGGTTACTGAGATTATCCGCGGACGGACGGACGGACGGACGGACGGACGGACGGACGGACGGACGGACGGACGGACGGACGGACGGACGGACGGACGGACGGACAGACGGACGGACGTACGGACGGACGGACGGACAGACAGACATGGCGAAACTATAAGGGTTCCTAGTTGACTACGGAACCCTAAAAAAGTGTATTACGTGATAGGTTTAAAAATAGGAACCTTTCAATCGGAGCCCTTGGCGCTTGTTTCGTAACTTTCTTGAAAGTTTTAATACAAGTACTTAATAAATAAAGTTGTGAAACCAGTTTTACTTACACAATAAGTCATGTTTCGACTTTGCGGTTCTTCTCTGAATTAGTTGTTACAAAAAAAGTTAAGGTACAGCGGACAATTTCGACTGGGGAGCAAATTTAATGGAACTGATCCATTTTTTCCATGTTTTACAATGTTTGCATTATTAATTAGAGTATCCATTGGGCACATGTGTTCAGTGGATAATAGTGTAATAATGGAAAAAATGTATCAGTTACAATTGTCCCCCAGTCGAGATTCGCCCCGCTGTAACTTACAGAAAAAAAGTTAAAGCATATAATAAAATATCGTTTTGTTACAATTCGTATTAATACAATAATATAAGCGAACAACAACAGTATTGACGGCCAGAAATATTTATTAATAACACGGTACGAGTAGGTATCTTATACTTTTAAACGAGCAATTCTTGTATATTTATTTATTTATTTATATATATATTTATTTACACTGACGATCTCGGAAACCGCTCTAACGATTTCGCAGAAATTTGTTATGTGGGGGTTTTGGGGTGAAAAATCGGTCTAACTTATCCTTAGGTCCCGGAAAACGCGAATTTTCGAGTTTTCATGCGTTTTTCTTCGCACGCCATCTCGTGTGCAGTAGTTGTACTGTTAAGACAGAATTCTTTCGGTCGATGTAAATACTATTTATTGCAAACACTAGATGGCGACACAGGTCAAGGCTAAAACGAATAGAAAATACACTATTTGAGTTTTTGTGGCGAAATGCGCGCCATCTCGTGTGCAGTAGTTGTGTTGTTAAGGCTGAGAATTCTTTCGCTCGATGTAGGTACTATTCATTTTTGAACTAGATGGCGACACATGTCAAGGATACGAAACAGAACCGAGCGAAGCTCGGTTGCCCAGATATTTAATATTAATACTCTATTGATCTCCGACTAACTGATTTATTATTATGGCAGAATTCTGATAAAATCATACTTACTGAGGTAAACATAAGGAGACAAAATAAAATATATTTTTGTTTTTTATCATGCAAAAACGTGTGCGAGCGATATTACACATTGTTAAATTAAAGGAAAAATGGAAAAATTCACACCTCCGAGCTCCGGCAGGACTCGAACCAGCGACCTCTGGCTTCGCCGGAGCCATCCCGCTCTCAACTGCGCCACGGAGGCCTGCTCGATGTGGGCGATTTCGCACATCCATACTAATATTATAAATGGGAAAGTGTGTTTGTCTGTTTCTTTGTTCTGTCTTTCACGGCAAAACGGAGCGACGACTCGTCGTGAACTTTTAGGTGGAGATAGTTGAAGGGACGGAGAGTGACACAGGCTACTTTTTGTCTCTTTCTAACGCGAGCGAAGCCGCGGGCAAAAGCTAGTACATAATAAAGTAATAGGTAATAGAAAGTGTGAATGGAAAAGAAGGTGTGTTACCTTGACATCTGTGATTGTAGTGTCTATTTATGTTAGGTACTCTATGGGCCCAGAACGATCTAACAAAAAACAGACCATTCAGGGCACTAGCTCCTGACGCATATGACAGTTTACAATTTGACGGTTTCTCTCCGTTAGATTATAATCTAACGAAAAATAATCCGTTAAATTGTGAACGTTACGGTTCACCTTAACTCGTCAGTTTATAATCTCACTAGTAAGATTATAAACTAACGGTTTTTTTGTCGAAAACTGAATATTAAATCACAAGAAATATACCAATTAAGTCGCCACATAATAAGCAAAGTAACTGACAATTTTGTTTATTTGGCGAGTTCGACCATTTCCTTAAACAATATATCGAATTTTGATGATAAAAGTTTAAAGAGGTTTTTGCTTGACATCTGTGATTGCAGTGTCTATTTGTGTCAGTCACTCTATGGCCACAGAACAATCTATTATAAAACCGACCAATCAGAGCGCTAGCTTCGTTCCGACGCCATGACAGTTTACAATTTGACGGTTTCGCTTCGTTAGATTATAATCTAACGTAAAAATAATCCTGGACTTCCGGTTGGGACGCCATCATAGCGGTTTCGTGTCGTGAATAATTTATTTTTCTTTTACTCATTAATGTTGTTTAAAGTGTAATATTGATAGCGTATTATGCAGTAAACTAATGGTGTAGTGAGAAGCTGATGAAGAATTGTTCTCGAAACGCGTTTAGCCTCTTTTTTGTCGTAAACGGCCGGTAGTCCACGTGCTCTTGTAAAATCTAGCTATCAATTTACAAGTGCTAAGTCACCGTACAATGTCGTACTTACCGTACAAAAATTACTAATATTAGCTCATATCACCTTGACACTGGCGAAATAGTCCCAATGGACTGAAGCCATTTAATTTTAAAAACTGAACTGAACTGTAAAAATAATCCGTCAAATTGTGAACTGTACGTTACGGTTCACAATATTTCGTTAGTTCATAATCTCGCTAGTGAAATTATAAACTGTTTTTACAATATTACGGTGACATATATAAGTATTTGTATATTATATATATCGTTGTCTGACCACAACACAAGCCTTCTTGAGCTTACCGTGGGCCTCACTCAGTCAATCTGTGTAAGAATGTCCTATAATATATATTTATTAAACTAATTGAAAATGTCTATCATCCGCCAATGTTGTCGTGCTTAGGAAGGAATCGCATAGGAAGCGCTGGTGGCCTAGCGAGCGTGCGACTTTCTATTCGGAGGTCGCGGGTTCGAACCCAGCTCGTACCAATGAGTTTTTCTGAACTTATGTGCGAAATGTCATTTGATATTTGCCAGTCGCTTTCGGTGAAGGAAAACACCGCGAGGAAACCGGACTAATTCTAATAAGGCCTAGTTACCCTTCGGGTTGGAAGATCAGACGGCAGTCGCTTTCGTAAAACTAGTGCCTACGCTACATCTTGGGATTAGTTGTCAAAGCGGACCCCAGGAGGATTATGAGTCATTGTCGTGCTCGTTCCTTTATTTGATGAACTACTGGATCCCAAGCTGGTGGCATAAAGTAAAGGCATCTTTCCTATTAACATTAGAACAGTCGCTTATGGTTCTGTTGCAACCAGGACTTTCATTATATTATCAGTGTTAACTTGCTCATCTGGTATTAAGGGCATTTTCAGATTTTGGGACCCCCCAATTAGCGTAAGTTGTTAACCAAAATTAACTTACTGTCAATTTGTGACGACAATTAAGCATGAAATTTTAATAAAAATACTATTTTTGTGTTAGTTACATAAACTTTAAGCGATAATGTACATTGAGAATGTGAAAAAAGTAAATCTTTCGACATATTTTATGCTTAATTGTTGTCACAAAACTGACAGCGAGTTAATTTTTGTTAACGACTTACGCTAATTGGGGGGACCTAAATTATGACCTAAGGTTCGCCGACGACATAGTTCTGTTCGAAGAAGATCCAACAAAACTTGAATACATGCTTAGAGACCTAGCAAATAGGAGTAAGGAAGTGGGCTTAGAACTCAACTCTGCCAAGACCAAGTTAATGACTAACTCGAACAAAACTGAAATTTCAGTCAATGGGCGCTTACTGGACTTTGTCGAAAACTATGTGTATCTAGGCCAAATAATTTCCTTCAATGACCAAATGGATAAAGAAATCGACAAAAGAATATCATCAGGATGGAACAAATACTGGTCTCTCAAAGAGATCATGAAGAGCAACCTGGGAATACGGATAAAAAGTAAAACCTTCAACACATGTGTCCTGCCATGTCTAACCTACGGCTGCGAAACCTGGTCCCTCACTGTAAAACAAAGAGACAAACTTGCGAAGTGCCAGAGAGCTATGGAGAGGAGTATGTTGGGTGTAAAACTGAAGGATAAATGCCGTAACATCGACATAAGGGAAAGAACCAAAGTTAGAGACATCCTCACTCACATAGACATGCAGAAATGGAGGTGGGCCGGCCACACTGTAAGATGTAAGACCGAAAAATGGAGTCAAAAAGTCCTCATGTGGCACCCCAGAGATGGTTCAAGAGCTCAACGCCCACCACTCAAACGATGGGAGGACGAAATTATATCCACTGTAGGGCCTTTCTGGACTAGACTGGCCAGGCAGAGGAAATACTGGAAAGAGCTGGAGGAGGCCTATGCCAACAGGCACACTGAACTACGCGACTTCATCTAAACAAACAATCACAAACACCACGTTCAGAAGAAAAGGCTAAATAGATAGATAGATAGATAGAAATTATGAAAATGCTCTTAAACGACAATTTCGTCTTCCACTGAAAGTTCGTCGCGTGCATTCCTCATTTCAAAACCGCAAAGAGAAATGGCATTTCTCACAATTCTGAAACATTTCCTTGACAACCACGTGGAGATACTAGAGATATCGGTAGCTAGGGAAGGTATACACAGATAACCTTTGTAACGTTAGCTGGGCTGTTTAACCCCAACGAGGGGTTTGGAAACTCAAACGGTTACATCTCAAAATCATACACAGGCGGCATTGAAGTATAATTTTTGGACGCGGTAAAAAATAAAGAAGTATTTCGGAAAAAAAGATAGACTGTATAGTGTAATAACTAATAACCACAGATACAGGAAGGATGCAGATCGGAGATGAGTGATTTGTATTGAATACCTACGCTTTTCTTTATACTTCATCGGTGGCAAACAAGCATACGGTCCGCCTGCAACTCAAAGAGTGTCACGTGCGCGTTGCTAACCTACTAGAAACTTGTACACTACCTTTCACTGTGTTAAGTACACAGCAAAAAGGAGTGTACAAGTCCCAAGGAGGGTTTGGGTTGCCGATGACTCAAAGGACAATAGACGGAACAAATTAGTTCCGTAGGCCCTTCAGCACACCGCACCCTCGTTGAGCTCTGGCAGTCGTACTCGCCGGCAGGAACACAACACTATGAGTAGGGTCTAGTGCTATTTGGCTGCGGTCTTCTGTAAGGCGGAAGTACTTCCCCAGTTGGACTCTGGTCTAGATTCGAGCGAGATGATATCAGTTGTTGTGCTGTGCCCTACCACACAAGGCGGAATTTCATTCGCTGTGCCCTACAATTGCAACTGATCCATTTTTTTCCATGTTTTACAATGTTCGCATTATTAAATAGAGTGTCCACCGATTATTATAAGGCACACGTGTTTAGTGGATACATGTGGAACTCAATAGTGTAATAATGGAAAAAATGGTTCAGTTACAAATGAACTCCAGTCGGGATTTGCCCCGCTGTGCCTTACCTAAACAACTGCGAATGACCAACACCATCTAACAGTTTTAAAACAATATTGTTTATTGCACCAATAAATTGCTCTGATATCCATATTAATATTATATATGGGAAAGTGTTGTTCTTAAATGAAATGAAATGAAATGAAATGAAATGAAATGAAATGTTTATTGTCAGACTGTGAGTTAGGTACAATGGTCTTAAAGATATGTCAGGGTGGTATCATCACAATCACCGCGATGCGGCGCACAATATTGTTAATACTAAAGCTAATCTTACAGCTAAATACTTATATTAATGTCCAGGCTATTACATTTAGTGCGAATAAAATAATTAGGTAATTGATACAATTCTCGAAAAAAAATATATTAATAATTAAATAATGAATTATATTTAGATATTCTATATTATGCTAGTCAATTGTCAAAGGAATGAAATGATCACTTATCTTATAGTAAGCCTTATCTAAGCACCATTTATAAAGTTTTCGTCCGAATTCAGGTTGCTCTAGTATTTTGATTTCATTGGGCAAGTGGTTAAACGTGTGAACAGACATATAAAATACACTCTTCCTAAAGTAAGCGGTTTTGTGCTCATCCGGATAGCATAAATTGAAACCATGGAGTTTGGACGTTATTCGCGGGTTACTTTTCTGTATTTTAAACTTATGTAAATTTTTTTTCACGTATAAACAGATTTCATAGACATATAAAGAGGGGACTGTGAGTACTTGCAATTCATTAAACAATGGTAGGCATGAGTCTCTACTTCGGGCGTTAAATATGGCTCTTATACATTTTTTTTGTAGCTTAAAGACTTTGTTGATGTCCTTACAATTACCCCACAGGATGATTCCATAGCGTAGGTTCGACATTATATGACCGTGAAACGCCGATACTGCTGCTTGTCGAGAAGCAATATTCCTCAATTTACGCAAGGCGAAGATAAACCTGGTTAGTTTTTTAATTAAAAATTCAGTATGTAGCTCCCAATTATTGTGACAGTCTATCATAACTCCCAAAAACCGCAAAGATGTTACGCTATCTATTTTTACATTGTTATACATTATGTTTATATTCGTAGGTTTTCCTTGGGAAGCATGAAATTCCACATAGTTCGTTTTATTCAAATTAACTTTTAACTTATTGATGTCTAGCCAGACATTGATATCATGAAATACAGTATTTACTTCAAGTTCGTACGTAGCAGGGTCTTTGCAACAGACAACAACAGAACAATCATCAGCAAACAGAGTTATATTGTGCTTAGTTATATTAGGTAAGTCATTTATGTATGCAAGAAATAACAACGGTCCAAGTATACTGCCTTGTGGAACACCCTGTTTTACAAATTCAAGATTAGATTGAAACTTTAGGATAGTTTGAGTCTCAGAACAATATTTTGTGGTTTCAGTTAACTGTTGTCTGTTCACTAAATACGATTCTATCCAGTCGGCACAGATACCACGTATTCCATACCTATTCAATTTATCTAATAGAATGTTGTGTTGGACGTAGTCAAACGCCTTAGACATGTCCATGAATATAGCTGTAACGGGCATACTTTTCTCTCTACTTTCCGCAATATCTTCTAGTAGCTCAAGTATAGCCGAAGTTGTGGACCTGTTTTTTCTGAAGCCAAATTGACGCTCAGATAGGACATTAAATCTATCGAAGAAATTTAAGATTCGGGTATACATCACGCGTTCAAATACTTTAGCAATTATAGGGATTAGTGCGATAGGTCTATAATTATCTGAGGTACGTTTATCGCCTTTTTTAAAGACCGGTTTAATAACGCTGATCTTCAATTTTTCGGGAAAAGTACCCTGTATCATAGAAAGATTAATGATATGGCTGAGTGGGAAAGCCAACACTTCAGCATTTTCTTTAATAACAGAAGTTGTGAGCTCGTCATAACCACATGATTTCGAGTTACGTAACGATTTGATGATTTTTGTTATTTCAAATGGGTCTGTTGGTTTTAAGTAAATGGTAGAACTATTAAACCGTATATTATTTTTTATCAAATTATGGTGTGTATTACATTCATTTCCCGCAATGTTTAAAAATTGCTTATTAAAAGCGTTCGTAATTGCTTGGGGATTGCTAAGAATTTCTCCTTTGAAATCTATATCACCTAGAGTATGGTTGGGTTTAGCTTTACCTAGGTTGGCGTTTATAATGTTCCAAGTTGCTTTGGTGACATTTTCCGCATTGGAGACTACCACTGCGTTTTGGTTTTTTTGTGCCTGTCTAATGCATTTCTTGTAAATTCTAGAGTAGGTTTTGTAATGGCTTTTGTATTTCTTTTTGTCATTTTTATTTTTAGTGTTAGTATATTTCATAAATAAATCCCTTTTAGTTTTAGAAGCAATCTTCATTCCTCTAGTCAACCACTTCAATCTTTTATTAGGTCTTATGCGAACAGTAATTACAGGAAAACAAAGCTTAGAATATAGGAGCAAATCGTCATGAAAAAGATTAAAGGCTAGTTGACAATCGTTACAATTTAGAACTTCAGTAAAAGATAAACTATTGATACATTCTCGAAATTTGTTACAATTTGTTTGGGAATAGTCACGTTTCTGTATGTACCAAGAATTTGGAGTTAATTTAATGTTGGCTGGAATTTCGATTATTTGTGCTGAGTGATCTGATAAATTTAAGTGATGAACTTTAGGCGTATTTTCAATATCAAAATTTGTGGCTATATTATCTATGCAAGTAGATGATAATTCAGTTATGCGCGTGGGTTCCTTGATTTGAAGCTTAAAGTTATAACTTAGTAGTGTGGCTTCAAACTCTTTAGCGGAGTCGAGATTTAATTTAAACCGATCAATGTTAAAATCTCCACATATAAGTATTCGTCTTGTGTTTGTAGAGTTTTTAGTCAGTAGATTAAGAAGTGTATCAAGTTTTTGAAAAAAACTATCTAAATCTCCCGTCGGTATTCTATAAATACATATAATAGTAATGTTGTGGCAGGGAATGTCGATACCGCAGCATTCGAAAACCTTTTCCTGGCAAAGCTGATCAATCCACGACAATTCAGTATAATCAAAATCTAGATCCCGTCTGCCAAGTATACACACCCCTCCCCTTTTTTCCAAACGCCTTGAGTAGAAACACAATGGTTTGTAGTTTTTAAGTACTAAATTCGTTTCTTCACCCAATTTAATAAAAGTTTCACAAAGACATATTATATGGATAGGAGAACATTTTTCCTCAAAATCTTGTAAAACTACATCAAATATATCCTGCTTGTTCAGAACACCTGCGATGTTTTGATGAATAAGTATGAGTTTTTTAGGAGGGTCGAAAAAACTGTGATTGAGTAAGAGCTTCGGTATTAGGTGCTGTTCCCGGTATGCTATTGTTTGTATCATTCAGGTCCAGTTGTATGTTGTCTTTAGTTTGTGTAAGCAGACTATCGAAATTGTGTATGGATTTGGTATTCAGATGGTGTAACTGTTGTTCTTCGACAGGCTGCAGCGTTGAAGTTCGGGTCTCTGGGGCCGGATCATATTTCCTCCCATTGATGAAAAGAGTACTGTCTCGTATAACGGCATAGTTTCCCTTTTTACGCTCTTCACGAAGACGCTCCCTAAGTTGTTGACGGGCCTTTAGTCTTTCGCCGTCGAGTACTTCGGAAACTGCGAGTCCGGTGCTTCTAAATAGGCGTGCGTTGTCAAGAATATATTTTTGCATCCTTGAGCTTAGAAGTTCAATTAGTATCGGTCGTCGGTTTCCCTTTCTTCCTAGTCTCTTTACGGTTTCAATGAAACCGTTTATTTCGATTTGTAGAATATCATGAAATACGTGATTGATACGGGAATATAGATCGTTTTCTGTTTCATCATAATAATCATACAATCCATATAGTATAAACTTTTTCTGGCTGTTTTCAAGGCCATTCGTTGTTTTCCTATCTAGACTGGCTTTCAGCTCACTTATTTCAGATGTTAGTGTTTGATACTGATGCTCTAGACTTTTCATTTTTTCATTAGTAGCGTGTAGTTCATCCGCTATTCTTTTTTGTTCTACCGTTATAGTGGTGTTTTTTAGTGTAAAATCAGCTTGAACCTTCCTGATGGCTACTTCGATTTCGGATTGTATTAATTTCCTTAGATCATTTATTACAATCGTGTTGTTGCATTTTAGTTTTGCATCTAATAAGGTACTTATTTGTTCTATGGTCACGCCCTGCTGTCCTTCCGAGGGTTGTTGAGATTTGGCGTCGTTAAGGGGTCTCCGGTCAGACCTGTCAGCTGCAGCAATTTGGTTTCCGTGATTTTCGTCAACTGACATACTTGATTCGTTCAAATACGACGTGTCGAACATTCTCCTAACTGGCGTGCTATCGTTCTTCCTACGAGTCGTCACGTTAGAGCAACTTGGACAAAGCCATGTCCTATTTAGGTCTTGCAGATTTTTGGTGTAATAAGCTAATGACATCCCGAGGCATCCGTAGTGGTAAGTGTGTGTGCAAGCTACACATTCCAGTAGTTGTGATCGGCTTTCGATTAGATTAGGGCACGCATAACAATTCATTTTCGTATTCGGTATAGTTTCATAAAATTAAATATTAAAAGGAGCGGTGCAGCTCTAGTAGCGTCCTCTTTCGGTAGTTGATGAACGTTAAAACTATCTATCTCCGTAAACGTGAGCAATTTCTGAACGAATATATTTGAACTGTCACTGTCAAAGCTGTCACAAGTGTCAGTCGAAAATCAGATGGCAACTGAGTTTATTCTGAATACCGCTCTTTTATATGAAATGATTTCCGATTATTTCCGAGTATTTGCTGTTAATTTTGAATTTTCTATGTGTGCGTGTGTTTCTAGTTAGTCCATAGATCTGTTAATGTGTTTTTTAGAAAAATACAGCTCACCCGAGTGTTTCTATGATCTTCAACACAAACGGGACCGTTAGTGCCATAGCTTCAGGTAGGATTCTTCACTTATGACACGGTTTTTTCACTTATTTTTAATATATTTAGTGCAGCTTATCAACACGGTGTCGTTCTGTCAAACGTCGTCGAAACTCCTGTGCAAGATATAATATTTGATTCAGGTTCTGATTTAGATACGGTGGAAACCGGTGGCTGGTGTACTGAGGAGAAAACTTTTATTAAAAGCCTGGGACTGCTGTTAAGAGAGCCAGGTGGGAGTCCACGGGGTGGCTCATACCTGGTCCAGCAAATATCGTTGGCAGTGCAGCGTGGTAATGAAGCTAGTATTTTTGGGACTTTTGCACCGGGCACATGTCGTCTTGGGGATTAATAATGAGAGCGTGTAGGTATTGGTTTTGGACAAAGCTTGTTGCGGATTTTATCATGTACATTACATGTAGGTACTGTTGACGAAGCCTGTGGTGGATGCTATTTTGTACCTACGCGTTTGACGAAGCCTGCGCTGTGGATTTGGATGATGGTTTGTTTTGAAAATGAAATAAATATTTTATTAATCATCTGATTTAGATTCATTTCCTGAGGTTCACTGCTATTTTAAATCAATGTTTCTAAACAACGCGAGTTAGATGATACAGCGATACAGGTGTTAAACGACAGTAGGTACCAACCAAGATATGCATTTTTGTCCTTCTGAAAAAGCTAAAAGAAAGTAAAACTTTATTTTATTAGTGTTTGACCTCTTAAGTACCATGTAATAAATTTAATCCCAATTGCAAAAGTCATCTGTTGATTGTCCTGGACAACTAAAGAACCTTTATTTACATTTATTACATTATTGTACATTTAAAGTCCATTAAAAACGGTAATTATTTAAAGCTGTTTTATTACTGTTTGGTCTCGGCTCAAACATTTGCCAAAGATTGAACCGAGCCATCTCTCTAAAAAAGTCATTTGGTTTCTTTTTGCGATTTCGCATAAATTGCCTTTTCTATAGAAATGGTGAAAGTAATTCCAGATAAAAATGTACGTGTGGCATATGAAATATTTGACTTGTAAAGATGATTTTAGGGTCCCGTTCCAAAAAGGAACCCTTATGGTGCCGCTCCGTCCGTATGTCTGTCAGTCTGTCACATTACTTAATATCTCGAGAACTACTTATGCTATCGATATGAAATTTGGAATAAGTAATTATGAACGTTGTTTTACAAATTGAAAGTTTAGGTTTTTTTTAATTTTGTTATCTTATTACATATTTTTTATATTGCATGTGTGATAAAAAATATTGTGTGTAACTCGGGGCGTAAGCATCTTGCAAAACTCGAGTCAATACGTTCCGACAAGGTCGCGATTTTATTTACTCTCGTTTGTAATATTCAACTTCCGTCCCACGTTGTACAATGTACCTACTATTATAAACTTGAGTACTAATTAATAATGACTAACCCCCTTCTTCATAAACGTACTCTAAAGTTATCAAGCCGATAAAGTTCGTTTGTCCTTTTCTATCACACCAATACCTCGGAATCGGTACGAACCTCGGTATGTCGGAAAGGGACAAACGAACTTTATCAGCTTGATAACATTAGAGTACGTTTATGAATAAGGGGGAATGTATTCCCTATTGTTTAAGTTTAAAACATAACATTTACCTTTCAGCCTCTTAAAGTTTACAACTCGTTCTCAATAATTCTCGTTAAGGTTACAAAGTAAACGCGTTAAACGTAAACTTCCCTAATATACCCCTTTACCGGCTTTCAAGATAATAATCTACCGTCTATAAATGATAATGGGGCTTATTATGCCCCAGCTATTAAGAAAATATGCGATAACAATACGAAAAAGCTATTTTATGTTGCGTGAAACGGTTTCGAGCTCTCCATTTTGATTTATTCAACGCATTTGTCAGTGGCTATAGTTTTACAAAGTTATGTGTGCGGTTGGACACGTCAAGGGATAACGCGCGTCGCTAGAAAAAATGTATGATTCATTTTTCCAACGTCTATATCAAACTACATTGATAAGTTTGTCGTGTTCGTAAAGGGATGTATGCAAGCTAGTTTCAGCATTCATTTCGGTTGGCAAGAAAAATAGCTATATTTACATGCGTACCGTGGAGGTCAAACACGAATGAGTTCATGACTTTAGGTGCTTTCATAAATGGGCGGAATGAAAAATCAAACCGATTTAGAAGGGTTCTGATGTTTAAGAACACTATGAACTTAAGAAATATAATGTACATATTATTAGGTAGGTAAGTATTAGGCCCTATCTGAACTGTATATGAGTGTAGGATGCATCGTGATGTGGTGGCAGTAGACAGAAACCTCACGCCGCTCTTCTTGACGTAAGAAAACTGGCGCAAACCTGTGGGTACTAAGTACTGCGGACCACAGGTTGGTATCGGAGAGCAAACAGCTACACGGGCGATTCTACAAGGCCCTCACGGGACCCGATGTAGACCTGCTCGCATCGGTGAACTGGTTACGATTCGGGGACATCTTCGGAGAAACCGAAGGTTTTGCCTGTGCAATTGCGGAAGAAGTTTTGATGACGAAAAACTGCCGTCCGTTGAGAGTTACGGTATGTAACATTCAGCGTCAAACACGCGCCATATAGCTGTCAATAGTGTCGCGTCTGTGAAAAGTATATTAAAACAGTTTACAACTTATATTACAAGCAGAAGGAATTAAAAACAGAATACTGATTAATATTAATTGTAATACTAATAAAACCTCGAGTTTGTAATATTCATACTCCCCGAGTTACACACAATGTTTTTCATCACACTCGCAATGTAAAAAATATGTAAATAGGTGTAAAAAAAGTTACACGGTACAAGAAATTTAATTATTCCCCTGGGAGAACGATTTTTCTATAACTCACGCTCCGCCTGCGTGCAATAGCACATTTAAAGTGCAGGTGTGATGAAAACATTATTTTCTTATCCAGAATAGCAAGTTCAAAGCAAACAAAATTAAATCTTTACTTCTCCTCCATCATTTATTTCATTCCACAGATATGTAAATTCACTCCAAAACATTTATTTATTAAATCATTTTTTCCACTCCCGAACTGTTATTCGTCATTTACAGGGTCGTGCATAGATCTTTAAAACCCTACATAAAGGTCTATTCCCCAAAGCCAGCTTCCGCCGGCTTTTCCCGCATGCGCGCAATATCGAAAAAACCGAAAACGCATTGTTTGGCTCTGTAACCATGGCAACGCCTTATAACGACACTGCGCGAGTGCGCGGAAAGGCTTTGGGCAGCCGAGCTGACAGTGCAAACCTTTGCGTCAAAATACAGGAAGCAGTGTGAATTTCACGAAAGTTATTCAAGAAAACTATTAAAAACTAAGTGCATGGTCGTAGAAAAAGTATTGTATGCAACGGTGTTTAACTGAGTCAAAAAATACTCGTGGCGTCTCAATAACAATTTTCGGCTTCGCCTCAAATTATTACCCACGCCACTCGTCTTTTTTGACCTCCTTTAAACGCCTGTTGCATAAAATACTATTATATAATTGCACCATTTACGTCCCAAATGGAATTTATTAACAGAAATGTCAGATTTGATACGAGCAATTTAGTATTGATTCCAAAATACGCTTGACGATTAATGACTTCCAACATTTAACTATCAATATTGATTACTTAGATTTTACTGATATCAAAGATTTGGTTGAAATATTTTATAAGTGTATGTAGTACTAGGGTGTCCCCTATTTTGTAAATAATAGAATGTAACAACGCATTCCTTCTAAATGCTAGACCAAAACACCATGCTCTATGCTGTCGCCCTATTAAAACCACAATTGGGATTTGCAAGTCACGCTCGTGCTCATGCGCGTGACAATTTAGTTTCATAAATAGTAATAATATATAAATTATTCATTAAAAAAAATCTAACACTAATAAGTTACTACGTAAAACTCAGAAGTACGTGCCACACGACTACACAGGCGGGGGGCCATTTTTAACCGACTTCAAAAAAGGAGGAGGTTCTCAATTCGACTGAATGTTTTTTATTTTTATTTTTTTGTATGTATGTTACTCGATATCTCCGAGAATTGTGGACCGATTTTCAAAATTTTTTTTTTGATTGAACGGGTATAACCCCGAGATGGTCCCATTGGCACCAAGTCGGGGTCTGATGATGGGATCTTGGAGAAATCGAGGGAACTCTTCAAATGTTATAGGCACATGTAATGTTTTTAGTATATTTTTCAAAGGTACACCAGTATTTACGCCTGATGGTAATAATTTTATGTGGCTGAGCTGATGATGGAAGGTCAACTCCTCAATGGTTAGGAGTTAAAGGATAATTCTTTCACTACTGTACATATATTCGGATTGATACATATAATATCAATAGGAACCACTAAAAATCAACAAATAAATAAACTTTTTAACAAAAAATAAAACCGCCTTCAAAAATAAGCGGGTTGTAACACGTAGAAACTAAAAAGCAAAAAATAATAAACCTTTGAATTCAGATTTCTTATCGTATTGCAATAATCTAAACATCCAAATTATAAACAAATCAATTATTTTTGGAGTCGGGGCCAGCCTGAGTATGGTTGGGTGGGGCCAAACAGGCAATATAGCAAGGCGACGAACAGGTCTGGCACCGACTACAAAAATAATTGATTTGTTTATAATTTGGATGTTTAGATTATTGCAATACGATAAGAAATCTGAATTCAAAGGTTTATTATTTTTTGCTTTTTAGTTTCTACGTGTTTTGTAACACGCTTATTTTTGAAGGCGGTTTTATTTTCTTCAAAGTTGTCCACCCCACTTTTTTGTAAAATGGGTATTTTTTACGCGATTGATACTCAGAATCGCGAGCTCTTTCGATCTTGATAGGAGAAAAAAATGTCTCAAGATATCCATACATTTTTCAAAACTTCCATTCCGTTACCGCCATACAAAATGTATGAAAGTAAAAAATGGTAACGGAATGGGAAAAAACTTCGGAGACTGTTTTTCTCCTATTAGGATGGAAAAGCTCGCGATTCTGAGTGGAAAGCACATAAAAATTTCCAAATCCAAAAAAAAGTTGGGTGGACAACTTTGAAAAATAATTTTTAAGAAAAAAAAAAACCGCCTTCCTTTGGGGTTCTGGTGATAAATACTTTCAAATGTTGGATTATGTTATCAATTCGTCTGTATATTTTTTAATGTTTGTTATTCGATATCTCCGTCATTTCTGAACCAATTTTGAAATCTGGATGATTCTGAAGTACTTACAGATGAGAATGATTATCAGAACGGAACTCTAACTAGGGGCGGCTCACTCTTCATCAGCAGTTTCACTGCACCAAATGTCACTGTTCTGGACGTAAGTGCATGCTGTTCTTATAAGAATACCAAAGTCACTATAAGTGTGCCGTTCAGATTTGAGGAGTTCCATTCTGACCATCATCAGGAGTTCCACTGCACCAAATGTCACTGTTCCGTACGTAAATGCATGCTGTTCCTTTAAAAACACAAAAATCACCATATGCATGCCTTTCAGATTTGAGGAGTTCCCTCGATTTCTCCAGGATCCCATCATCAGAACTGGGTTCTGAGAAAAATGGGACCAATCTGTATGCATATACATTCAATCAAAAAAAAATTTCAAAATCGGTCCAGTAACGACGGAGATATCGAGGAACAAACATTAAAAAAAAAAGTTGGAAGGCGGTTAAAAATTGCCCGGGTGCGTGGCGCCTCTCGGTCAATTGTTACATTTGTTACCTCGAGGCAACTGCTAGCGGGTAGGTGCTTAACGGCCCAGCCACGACATTGGTCTAAGCGCTACAGCGGTGAGCGGCAGCCAGTGCGAATGAAAAGTCCCATCGCTGTATCTCGCTCCAATGTATGGACGCCGCTCACCGCTGCCGCGCTTAGACCAATGTCGTGGCTGAGCCGTAACGCTCGACCGCGAGCGAGTGACGTAGGCCTGCCTGTACACACACACACAGAAATTGAACGCGGTCCCTTTCCACACATAGGCCGGGCTAATTGCTCGCGATAATCGCTTTATTTATGCATGGCCGGCAGGTTATCTCGCCGGAGATTCGGATAATCTGCGATGTTTCATTTCACCCCGGACCTTTTTATAATTAAGTGTTTAGGGAGGATACTGTATGTGAGACGAGCTAGAGAAGCTTTCGCTTACCTACATGCTAATTGCTAATTATGTATTTATAATTTAACATACCTACACGTTCCAGTAGGCCTAGCACATGATGGCCGCGGGAGTATGTCGCCGCGAGATAGATGCCACGTCTTCTTCTAACTGTATTAATGACATAAGGACGGGTAGTCTATCTCGCGGCGACATACTCCCGCGGCCATTATGTGCTAGGCCTACAGTTTAATTTTTTATGCTAATACTACAGCTGCTTAAAATAACCTAGGTAGAGTAGGTAGCCTATTCATAAATAAAATCAGCCAAAAGTATAGTGTTTTGGATTAGTGACAATTGCCCCCCAGTCGAGGTTTGCCCCACTGTTTATGAACGGACAAGAGGGGGAAAAATAGAAATACAAAAATCTGTCAAGGTGGTCAAAGACATGCACTAACCTTCTCTCCGGGAGTCAGGAACTGCAGGCAGGATTGGCTGGGGTCCACAGTTCATCACGGAAGCACAACTGTTTTTGCACATGTCTTATAACAGTCTGTCTGGTGTCAACAACTAATTAGAGGGCCGCGCGGGCGGGGCGAGGCGCGAGGGGGGAGAAACATATCTTTTAAATATATATGGTTAGGTAGGTAGAATTATAGGTAGAATTTTGAACACCCACTGTACCTTAAGTTTTAAAGAAAGCCTCTGTATATTTTTTTTGACCGCAGCACTACCACCAAACACGTAATTACAAATATAATAGTTTAACTCGGAAATGTACGGTACCTAATGAAGAATTTCGCGCCCTCACCGCGGCCGCCGATTTATAACACCACGCCCCCTGTCCGACGAAACATTTTCATTTAGTGCCTGAGGTAATGAACCAAGTTATTTGGTGTTAACCCTAATGCTGGAATGACACGATAGAGAAACGAAGTGAGTGCTAAATAAAATTGTAATTTCAGGCTTGGCGGGGTCATTGGCTCTCAACAAAGTTGGAACACTGAAATACGAGGAAGTTTAGTAAGAACAAGTACTTTTTAACCCCCGACGGCCCCGACGCAAAAACGAAGGGGTGTTATAAGTTTGAAGTGTCTGTCTGTCTGTCTGCCTGTCTGTTTGTCTGTCTGTCTGTGTGTGTGTGTCTGTCTGTGGAATCGTAGCTCCCGAACTGATGAACCAATTTAAATTTAGTTTTTTTTGTCTTAAAGCTGAGTTATCAATAATAATTACAATCCAGTCCGGCTTTCTAGCTACTGTTAAAGGATCCGATAATTATTGGTTTTGTAAAAGCGATTTTTATTTTGACTTCCATGGGATCATAACATAATACTTAATCATCTTGTTTCTTCTATTCACGATTTTAAGTGTGTAATAGAGTGATCGTTAAGAGGCCGTCAATGTCAAAAAGTAGAAAATCGTAAAATTTGTAGTTTTCTACGTCCGGTTTTAGTCTCAGTATACACTTATAGATTAGAACAGTACTTGTTTTAAACAGCGCGTCTTCTTATCTACAAATTCAGTAGTTAACATCAAGGAATAGTTACTCCCTGAATTAATTATGATTTTTTTCCTGACGCACGTTTAAGAAAACCCGCAAATAGTGCTCACGTCTGAGTGAGCTGAGCTCAATTTTGTATAGTTTAGACTGCTAAAATTGATGCTGTCGCATTATTTATATCCTAAACTAAAAATTCAGTAGTTTACATGTGTGTTATCATTCTACTAAAATACAGTAAATGGAAGTTAAACGAAATCAATTTTTGTCTGAAAATACTCCGAATCAAATGGTAATTACTTCGAAAACCTTTTAGGCAAACAAAAGGCTTTCGTGATAATTATAAATGTTAAGTATGTGTGTACAAAATAGTGTGTAATACAAATCAGGAAACACTTCCAATTTTAGATATAAACTTACTTAAAGTTGTAACACAAATCCGGTTGGCTGCTCTCGGCATTTTGAATAATTTGAATATATACGACCGTGTTTTAGTTTCAAAATAATGTTATTTTATAAGCTAGATAACTAGACTACAGAATTGTTACCTTTTCATATTTTTCCTCACAGTAAGAACGAATAAAATCAATGTTGAATATAAACTTTCGTAAATTTTCCATACAAACGTCAAAACGGCGAATATTTTGTATCGAGTCAGACGCCCGATCGGGCTTGTTCAGAGCAGACGTGTCGCCAAATTTTCTCTAATGACAATTGGTTTTGACAAATATTATGACAGAAGATTGTGTACGTACATGAATGAGGTTACCAGTCTACTTATTTCATTCAAAATAATAGGGTAAATAATTAATGTCACGGGGATACTTTCTAAGATGTAAGCCTCATAAAATAGAACAGACTACTTAAAAAAATCTAATACAACCGAATCAGTACCATAGGTTTATTCTTCTTTCACTATAAATTTAAAAAAGTTGCAAGTTTCTCTAACTTTTGGGAATACATTTTCATTATACTGGTATTACTCAATAACACGTGTAGAATGAAGTTACCAGTATACATATTTCATTCAAAATATTAGGTTAAATAACTACTGTCGCGTGGACAGCTTTCTAAGATGTAACCTCATAAAATATAACAGACTATTTAAAAAAATTGAATACAACCGAATCAGTACCACAGGTGAATTCTTCTTTAACTAAAAAACAAAAAAGTTGCAAGTTTCTCTAACTTTTGGGAATAGATTTTCATTATACTGGTCAACATCATTTCTAAAAATAACTTGTATCCATGTTCATGAAACAAATTTAAAAAATATCTGACAGTGAATGTCAATATATTAATTTGAACATACGGTTACAGAGCAATGTCATAGTCTTTACCATATTTTTGCTTAAATTCGATTCTTCACGATATTTTTTTCAAGATTAAAAAGATTCGAAGTGAGTGTGTGTGTTCGGCGGAGTGAGACGCCCTACCTGCAGCCCTATATATCTCAGAGAGGTTTAACGGCTTTATGTCAATATGTTCTGCTATTAATGTAAGTATAAGTAAGTATAATTATAATTTATAAAAAACATGATTCCTTCTCAAGAAGGTACTAAATAATTGTAGTTGATTTTCATGTGCCGCAGTCGAAAAGGAGCTCCTTTACGCCACCTCATTTTGGCGGTAGGTTGTCAAGGAATTTATTGCCCTACCCATTTCGTCGAAATGTTAGACATACGTAATTCAATAAGGTCGAAAATTTAATTTCAGTAGTAGTATTGGAATGCCAATTCTTAATATAATTTGTCATTTCAAATTACATAACTCTTTAAGGAAAGTTATCGCTTGCTTTTATGTGTAAGTAATATTATGTATTATTTTTTAGTGATAGGAAGCAGGCAAGCATTTTCTTCTATAGTACCATTAGTACCGTTATCAAAAATAAAACAGAATAAAAAATATTAATGATAGGTATAACAATAATATGTATTTGAAAGAAATAAAAAAAAAATCATATGTATTTGATGAAATAAGTTTTGTTTGAAATAATTTATTATTTTCGTACTCCTAACCAGCACATTAAACACTAATAAAATCTTCCAGTGTGGAGGCCAGAGCGAAGTACAGTACCCTTTCCAAGAGTATAACACCTGGGAGTAATTCTTACGAATAAATAGTTGCATTGCATATGACTTAAGTTATACATTCCATTTTAATAGCAAGAAATGGCGAAATATAAATATCAAGGTGACAAGAAACGTAAAAGACGGAATGTTTCTGCTTTACAAAAAGCAAGAGCTATCAGGTAGGTACCTACCTATTTATAAGTCCGTGCCTGCGTGTGTCCGTGGTGTATGTGTATTATGAATTAAAAACCTCTTCAGCCAGCTGCATCGTTATGGAAAATCTATAAAGTCGCATGTATACATATTTTTAGGGTTCCGTAGTCAACTAGGAATCCTTACGCCGTGTCTTGCGTGGGCGATGGTCGCGCGACCGTCGCGCGATCATCGCCGTCGCGTCTCATACTTCCATATCGATAAGGTTTGATTTCGTATGCTTCGCATCGCCGTCGCGTGACCATCGCGCGACCGTCGCCCACGCAAGCCACGGCGTTATAGTTTCGCCATGTCTGTCTGTCTATCCGTCCGTCCGTCCGTCCGCGGTGGCGGCGGTAATCTCAGTGACCAGGCCCCGTAGCCGAATGGCATTTCTCCGACGCCAAACGAAAGCTGCGCCAGTTAGTCGAGCTCTTTCGCGCCAATATGCAAGAGCGATAGAGATAGATATCTACTAGCGTTTCGTTTCGTGAGCGTTTCGTGAGCGTTTGTGCCCTTCGGCTACGCACCCTGGTACTAGAAAGCTGAAGTTTGGTACCAATATGTATAGCAATCACGCCGACAAAGTGGTAAAATAAAAAGTGAGAAAAAAAAATGTTACGTTACCTAGATACATGTAAAGTGGGACTGATTTTTTTTTTCATTCCAACCCCAACGTGTGATATATTGCTGGATAGGTATTTAAAAATGAATAAGGGTTTACTAACATCGTTTTTTGATAATACATATTAATATTTTCGGAAATAATCGCTCCTAAAGGAAAAAAAAGTGCCCCCCCCCCTCCTAACTAACCATATGTGAGTGTGTTCAGTAAAACGTCCCACGTTGTTGGTTACCATTAAATTGAGATTTACTTGTATTTTTATACGAATAAATTGACAAAGCGGCTTTATAGCAATCGACAAAGTGGGACGTTTTCCCGTGCACACTCACATAATTATGTTTAAAAAATATGAAAAAAAAATCACAAAAGTAGAACTTTATTGAGAAAAATACGGAAACTACGGAACCCTACACTGAGCGTGGCCCGATACGCTCTTGGCCGGTTTTACTATAATTACATGACACAGTTTTTTTTGTATTTTGATGTCTGCTATGAGCCCCAGTGCAAATGATATCGTCTAGTATGAAATAGTACATTACGATACAAGTGCGTAAAAAAGGAAGTTCGAAACGAGTGGCGATAAATTAAAACACGACCGAAGGGAGTGTTTTAAATCGACACGAGTTACGAATTTCCTTTTCGCACGTGTATCGTACGACGTTTTTCAGTACAGGAGAGCCTCCGAAGTTTCGACCTGGCATATAATGAACCACTTCTCGCACTAGCGCGTAAAAAAAAACACCAGCTGTACTGAAAAAAATGTTATAGCCTAACTTCAACCTAACTTTAACTTATATTTTATACAGAATTAGCCTTTTTAACCGCCGCCTCAAATCTCTCAAGGAAGGTGGTTTTCAATTCGTCTGTATGTTTTTTTTTAATGTTTGTTCCACGATATATTCCGTCGTTACTGGACCGATTTTGGAAAAAAAATGTTTTGATTGAATTTTTTCTCAGAACCCAGTTCTGATGATGGGATCCTGGAGAAATCGAGGTAACTCCTCAAATCTAATAGGCACACATATGGTGATTTTTGTGTTTTTTAAGAAACAGTATGCATTTACGTACGGAACAGTGACATTTGGTGCAGTGGAACTGCTGATGATAGTCAGAACCGAACTCCTCAAATCTGAACGGCACACTTATAGTGACTTTGGTATTTTTATAAGAACAGCATGCACTTATGTCCAGAACAGTGACATTCGGTGTAGTGGAACTGCTGATGATGGTCAGAACCGCACTCCTCAAATCTGAACGGCACACTTATAGTGACTTTGGTATTTTTATAAGAACAGCATGCACTTATGTCCAAAACAGTGACATTCGGTGCAGTGGAACTGCTGATGATGGTCAGAACCGAACTCCTCAAATCTGAACGGCACACTTATAGTGACATTGGTATTTTTATAAGAACAGCATGCACTTACACCCAGAACAGTGACATTTGGTGCAGTGGAACTGCTGATGATGGTCAGAACCGAACTCCTCAAATCGGAACGGCACACTTATAGTGACTTTGGTATTTTTAAAAGAACAGCATGCACTTATGTCCAGAACAGTGACATTCGGTGTAGTGGAACTGCTGATGATGGTCAGAACCGAACTCCTCAAATCTGAACGGCACACTTATAGTGACTTTGGTATTTTTATAAGAACAGCATGCACTTATGTCCAGAACAGTGACATTCGGTGTAGTGGAACTGCTGATGATGGTCAGAACCGAACTGCTCAAATCAGAACGGCATACTTATAGTGACTTTGGTATTTTTATAAGAACAGCATGCACTTATGTCCAAAACAGTGACATTCGGTGCAGTGGAACTGCTGATGATGGTCAGAACCGAACTCCTCAAATCTGAACGGCACACTTATAGTGACATTGGTATTTTTATAAGAACAGCATGCACTTACACCCAGAACAGTGACATTTGGTGCAGTGGAACTGCTGATGATGGTCAGAACCGAACTCCTCAAATCGGAACGGCACACTTATAGTGACTTTGGTATTTTTATAAGAACAGCATGCACTTATGTCCAGAACAGTGACATTCGGTGTAGTGGAACTGCTGATGATGGTCAGAACCGAACTCCTCAAATCTGAACGTCACTTATAGTGACTTTGGTATTTTTATAAGAACAGCATGCACTTATGTCCAGAACAGTGACATTCGGTGTAGTGGAACTGCTGATGATGGTCAGAACCGAACTCCTCAAATCTGAACGGCACACTTATAGTGACTTTGGTATTTTTATAAGAACAGCATGCACTTATGTCCAGAACAGTGACATTCGGTGTAGTGGAACTGCTGATGATGGTCAGAACCGAACTGCTCAAATCAGAACGGCATACTTATAGTGACTTTGGTATTTTTATAAGAACAGCATGCACTTATGTCCAAAACAGTGACATTCGGTGCAGTGGAACTGCTGATGATGGTCAGAACCGAACTCCTCAAATCTGAACGGCACACTTATAGTGACATTGGTATTTTTATAAGAACAGCATGCACTTACACCCAGAACAGTGACATTTGGTGCAGTGGAACTGCTGATGATGGTCAGAACCGAACTCCTCAAATCGGAACGGCACACTTATAGTGACTTTGGTATTTTTATAAGAACAGCATGCACTTATGTCCAGAACAGTGACATTCGGTGTAGTGGAACTGCTGATGATGGTCAGAACCGAACTCCTCAAATCTGAACGTCACTTATAGTGACTTTGGTATTTTTATAAGAACAGCATGCACTTATGTCCAGAACAGTGACATTCGGTGTAGTGGAACTGCTGATGATGGTCAGAACCGAACTCCTCAAATCTGAACGGCACACTTATAGTGACTTTGGTATTTTTATAAGAACAGCATGCACTTATGTCCAGAACAGTGACATTCGGTGTAGTGGAACTGCTGATGATGGTCAGAACCGAACTGCTCAAATCAGAACGGCATACTTATAGTGACTTTGGTATTTTTATAAGAACAGCATGCACTTATGTCCAGAACAGTGACATTCGGTGTAGTGGAACTGCTGATGATGGTCAGAACCGAACTCCTCAAATCTGAACGGCACACTTATAGTGACTTTGGTATTTTTATAAGAACAGCATGCACTTATGTCCAGAACAGTGACATTCGGTGCAGTGGAACTGCTGATGATGGTCAGAACCGAACTCCTCAAATCTGAACGGTATACGTATATTCATTTGTGTTACCATCAAATAATTAAAGCATTAAAAGCAGTTTTAAAAAATACCTACACATTTCTACATAATCCAACATTCGCAAGTAGCTTTCACCAGAACCCTAAAGGCGGCGATTTTTTTTCCTTAAAAATTATTATTATTATATAGCCGTATATCATATGGCATATAATATTATGATACGATTATATTAAAACAACATTACGAAATTTGAACAGCGCAAGATTAAACTAGTTTTTATGACTTAGTGTGTTATTTATTTTATTTTATTTTTATACTACGTCGGTGGCAAACAAGTATACGGTCCGCCTGATGAAAAGCAGTCACCGTAACCTCCATAGGTTAGGCGTCCATACGCCTACAACTCAAACAGCGTTGTGCGCGTTGCCACCCCATTAGAAACGTGTACATTCCCTTTTGCTGTGTTAAAGTACACAGCAAAAAGGAGTGTACAAGCTCTAAGGAGGGTTCGGGTTGCCGACGACTCAAAGGACAATATGAATGAATGAATGAATGAATGAATGAATGAATGAATGAATGAATGAATGAATGAATGAATGAATGAAATCGTTTATTCACAATGAACATATGGTTACAAAAGATCTTGGATTACAATAGTGTGTCCCTTAATATATTCAGTCTAGGTAGACGTGTGAAAACAGGATGTCAGTGAATAGACTAAGGTGTTGTGTATACCATTTATCATCAAAGTTTATCTGGGTTTAAATACCGGCTTCGGAACTAAATATCGCACGTTGAAGTGTGACTAGAAGATATCATGTGCATTGGGGCTCCTATTCCTTAGTCCACCAACAAAGAGATAGTACATATCTCCCGGGAGGCGATTGGTCATAGAATCGTGGCTATGGGCGTATAAGGATTCTTTTAGGTTTCCGAAGCCAAAATGGCTAAAACGGAATCCCTATTGTTTCGTCGTGTCCATCCGTTCCGTATGCCACAGCCATTTTACTCGAAAACATTACAATAATTATATTCCAAAAAATCAAATATTACCAATAAAAATATTACTTTAATAAAAAGAATCTCGAATAATTGAGACTTCACAAATCGTTTTATGATTACCCCCTGTAGAGCTGGTAAGTAGGTAACTTAAAAAACGTATGAAAATCGATTCCTGCGTTTGAAAGTTACGATCCCAAAGACAAACACAATACATGTCTTAGTGAGAAATTTATAACAATTATCTTATGATTTAATTTGATTTGTGTCAATGATTATCAACGTAGGTAATTTATAAATTTAATACATATAAAGATATCAATAACATACTTTATTGCAGATCAAAAAAGTTAACACACATTAGGAATGCGTCTATTCTTAATGTTATTGATAATTTGGAGAAAGATATTAATGCTTCTTCTTCTGGTACAGACCTAGAACTTACCGCTGCAATCGACAAGGTAAGTCCTCATTTATCAAAGGGATAAGTTCGCCTTTGTACTGTTCTTTACTGTAATTACTGTGTTTTTGTTATTAATTGTACAATAAAGAGTTCACTACTACTACTACTACTTATCAATTGGTTTCAATAGCTATTTGCTCACTGCAAATGAGTGAGCAAAGTAAATAGCCTGTCACATTTTGGACTTTTACTAACTGTTTTAGTTAGTCCTGCTGTGGTGAAAAGTTGTATGTATATATTATGTGCGACACGAGATCAAAGTTATTTACATTTCGTGACTTTTGAGTCCCTCACATTCACACCACGTTCTTTCACTTTCTCGGGACTCAAATTTGTCACCCAATGCAAATATCAACTTTGCTCTCTTGTTGCACAAATACACCACACCGTCGTTGGGGTGTATTCAGGTGTCGTAAACATATAGCAAAATTGTATTTTATCTCTTAAGTGGGCTTGTAGAAATTATCCATAAATGACGATTTTGGATCACAATTCAATAAGTCAGTATTTTGTTTGTGTTGGCGTTGTGAACGTTTTTGTGTTTCACTCGGCGGCAAAGTTTGTTTAACCTTTATGCCATGAAACCTTCACAACGTTAAGATTCCACTTTTTGATCCACTCGCTACGCTGTTACGCTGTTATAATGTAATATTGGCACGTGAAACCGTACCACACCAAAACCAAATAACTACTTTGCCCCCTTGTAAAAAAAAACTAATAAATCATTTACATGCAGTATAAAATGTTATATAAATGATTAAAACAAATTTTATTTTTAAGGAAATGCAGCTTGATGAATGTGTCAACGCCAAAAAAGGTGAAGAAGACATTAATGATGTGTCAGGATTAACGCTTGGCGAGGTTTAACACTTTTTTTTAATATCATATATTGTGTTCCATTCCCATTACTGGGCAAAGGCCTCCTCTTCCTTTAATTTTGACTAAGAACCCTTATAGCAAAAAAATGGCTGACGGGCCGAACTAGGTAATATGCAGACATTAAACGTTGATACACACTCTACATTATCCCAAAGTTTCATCCTCGAGAAAATGATCAGGAAGGTCTGGCGGCTCTGGCCTCTTAGTCAATTTTTCATATACGATCTTGCATGGACTTCGCGTTCAAAGGCCTTTTCCAATTCAATGTATGAGGTTATTAGGGTTCGAATCCCGGTAAGGGCATCTATTTGTGTGATGAACACAGATATTTGTTCCTGAGTCATGGATGTTTTCTATGTATTTAAGTATTTATATATTATGTATATCGTTGTCTGAGTACCCACAACACAAGCCTTCTTGAGCTTACCGTGGGCCTCAGTCAATCTGTGTAAGAATGTCCTATAATATTTATTATTTATTTATTTATTATTATTAATATCCTCTTTTATGGCTTTATATTGTTCCATCTGAATTCTCACTAACACTAAACACTAATTACTAATTTTAAATATATAAAATACTATTTCTTACTCCAGACCAGATCGTGACAGGGGCCAATGTCCAGCTACTAGGATACCGACACAATTAGACTTAAGAAATAAATAAAATGTACACTCTCTTACGTCTATTAATCTATGTTTTCCAGAATATGCATAACGATATGAGTGTCGAACATGGAAGTGACAAAGACATTGAGGATATTGATAGCCACGATTTTCTTATCCAGGTTACGTCTTATTCATTTCATATACATAACATATCTAATATAGCAATATATTTTTAAAAAGTGGTTAGAAAATTAATTTCTATTTTATTGCCGATATCTTTAGTAGTTTTTAAGTAAGTTCAGTAACCAACTTCATACTTTTACATACATACATACATACAATCACGCCTGTATCCCATAAAGGGGTAGGCAGAGCACATGAAACTACTAAAGCTTCAGGGCCACTCTTGGCAAATAAGGGGTTAAAAGAAAACGAAACTGTGGCATTGCAGTGACAGGTTGCCAGCCTCTCGCCTACACCACAATTTAACCCACAGGTTTTCATACTTTTACAGGAAGAAAAAACTCAAGATGCCGAGGTTACTATAGAAGGAAGGCGGATTGTCGATATGCAATATCTTCTAGATCAACTAATAGAAATTTCAAAACATAATTCTAAATTTAACTGTCAGCTGGATCATTTGAAATTTTTAAAAGAAGTTCGTTGTGGATTATTTTCCACCTTCACATTACAATGCTCCATGTGTGGAAGTAAATTTCAGCTCAATAGCAATGAGAAAAAGAGCGTGATTTCTGTAAATCACGCCGCGGTTGCTGGTATAGTAATGATTGGTTGCGGTCTTACAAACTTCAACGAACTAGCTTCTGCACTTGACTTGCCTATAATGAATTTCCCTCAATATAAAAAGTGTCATGATGATTTGCATGAATGGTGGAAGTCTACAGCAGAATTGACCATGAAACAAGCAGCTGAAGACGAAGCGGAAATTGCTACAAAAAAATCTTCATCGGGTTTTCCTATGATACCTGTAACCGCAGATGCCTGCTGGAGTAAGCGGTCATATCGAACCAATTATTCTTCGCTCTCGGGTGTAGGTGCCATTATTGGTGTAAAAACTGGCAAAGTCTTACACATTTCAGTTAAAAACAAATATTGCATCATATGTGTAAGAGCGAAGACTAAGAATCAGGATCCCCCTAAACATAAATGCTCAATAAATCACAAAGGTAACAAAAATAATATTTTATTACTTTTGTAATTGAATTAGCAAAAATCTTTTCATTCACACTTGCATTTATTTTTTCAGGTTCCTCGACAAGCATGGAGCAAGCTGCTATTGTTGAGGGGTTCAAAAATTCCGAAAAAGACCGAAACTTGATTTACTCCCAATTGATTGCAGATGGTGACGCCAGTACTTATAAAAACATATTGCATTCAAGACCTTACAATACCGTCACAGTCCAAAAAATTGAGTGTTCCAACCACCTTTTACGCAATTACAATGGTAAAATCATGGCGTTAAAGAAAGATACCTCGATTCCCCTCGATCAGCGGAGATTGTTAAACGATGACCGTATAAAGCGTCTGCGAATTGCAATTAAGGGGGCAGTAACATTCAGAAATTCTGAAAACACGCCAACACCCGAGAAAATAAAGATGCTACAAAATGATATCCTCAATAGTCCCCGTCACATTTTTGGCGATCATAGGGAATGCGAAGGTTATTATTGTAATAATGAAAAGAAACAGGAACAAGATTACACCCCACTCGTGCCAATGTTGCTTAAAAAAATATCAGACATTGCGAGGAATCTAGCGATACATGCCAAAAGTTTACTGTCCAATATGAACAACAACAGAGCAGAGCAGTTTAACTCTATGGTCGCTAAATACATCGGTGGCAAAAGAATCAACTACGCTCTGAAGAACTCCTATGCTGCTAGGTGCTATGCTGCTGTAGTTGCTTTTAACACAGGTACCCCGATAACGACTTTGTTAAAAAAAGTAACAGCAAAAAGTCCATCCGTAGCCGTAAAGCGATTCGAAAGCTATAAGAGAGCCAAAAACGCAAGAAAAAAATCTTGGAAACCCAAGCGGCGTATGGATTTCGAGAGTGAGCACGCAGATTACGGGGAAGTTTGCCAAAAGCCTGACATGACACCAGACGACTATGAAACTGCAAAGGTTAAACCTACTACCTTCAATTTATTTTATATTTTATTTCAATCCTTTTCATTCAACTTAAGTGTATTTGTCTTGTTTGCAGATAGAATATCTTACCCACATGGCCCAACAAGTGAGTGACATCGGTGAAGTGGAAAGACAGACACAGCTGCAATCCGAATGCGGGTTATGGCACGAATTAAGACGGAATATGATCACGGCTTCAAATTTTGGCAAAGTGTGCAAAAGGAAGAATTCAATAAGTTCTGCACCACTAGTGAAAACAATGTTATACAAATACAAATTAGATAATGTACCAGCAATCATTCACGGTAAAACTAATGAACCAGTTGCTTTACTTCAATTGGAAAAACAAGAAGGTATTACCGTGAAAAAATGTGGGTTATACGTAGATAAAGAATTCTTCTTTTTGGGAGCTTCGCCAGACGGAGTGTATGAAAACGGCATCATTGAAATAAAATGCCCCAAATCGGCATTCGGAATGAGCGTCGACGATGCCATTCATGCAAAAAAAGTCAACTTTTGGAAAAATATAAAAGGAAAAATTATCCTTAACACGTCTCACGACTGGTATTATCAAGCCCAGGGCCAACTACACATTACAAAACAAAATACTTGTATGTTTGGCGTTTGGACTGGCTCAGACTTCCCAGTAAAAACAGTATTAATTCAAAAAGACGATGATTTCTGGGAGACGAAAATGAAAAATCGTTTGATAGGATACTATTACAAGTGTCTCTTGCCAGAAATTATTGATCCCCGAAAATGTAGATCTATGGAACTAAGATCTTGCACATATTGATAACCCGACTATACATATATGATGAACTTGAATACTACTCTAGCTGTTTCCCGCGGCTATGTACACTTGTACAGTCACAGATTTTAATTTGTTGATGCACTTATAGCTCATTTTATACTGTATATTGTATGGTAATGCTATGACGTGTCCAGTACAAAATGAGCTAAACGTTGATCAACAATTAAACTCCGTGACTGTACAGTCAACCAATTGGAACCCTAGGCCACTCTATAACCATGTCAAAATGACAAGCAGTAAGAGTATCTATTTATCTATCTGTCACTCTCACATCGACATACTTGCCAAAAAGTGACAGACGCTTTATCCACGGGGATACGTGATAAAATTGGAAGCATAATAGCCGGGCTGGGTGGTCGCGAGGAACCCGAGTAACTTTGTAAAAAAAAATTTTTCGTTTTTTTTTGGACATGTGTTATTTAATGTTATTCATGAAGTTGGCACTTAAAATGAGTTTTTTTTCTGTCACTCTCACATCGACATACTTGCCAAAAAGTGACAGACGCTTTATCCACGGGGATACGTGATAAAATTGGAAGCATAATAGCCGGGCTGGGTGGTCGCGAGGAACCCGAGTAACTTTGTAAAAAAAAATTTTTCGTTTTTTTTTGGACATGTGTTATTTAATGTTATTCATGAAGTTGGCACTTAAAATGAGTTTTTTTTTCTAAATCCTATATTTTTTTGTTTTTCTTGTCACATTTTGACATAATATCAATGAGGACTGAGACTATGCTCAATAATGGCGCACCAACGCCGTTAAAAAGGCCCTTTATACTGAGTACCAATAATAAGATTTTTTTTTTAATTGGCAATAACTCTGAAACTAGGCGAAATACAGAAAAGTTCATATGACATTTTAGTCTTAAAATTTGATCAGGAATACGCTGTTTCAATCTCTCTCAATGCTCACAAGCACAGTGTATTGTTGGATAGGTACTTAAAATGTAGGTATCAATTTTTTACTCGATTTTCCACCACAGCGTCTACAACGCCTACCTACCTTTTTTTTTTGTTTCGGGGGGGGGGGGGGGGAATGCGTTACGCATACCACTCGGGTGCGAGGGGGGCCCGAGCGGTTATGTGGGATTCCCGTATTGGCTAATGAGGCCACGGTTTACCCACTAAAAACCCCCCCACATGCCACCTCGCCGCCTTGTTGGCGGGGTTACCGGTACACTAACGCTCACATCGGCAACCCCGCCGGCGGCAACCGCATTCACGCGGTTTCTACGCGGATGCCCAAAGGCCCTCCACAATGAGTGCGCCAGATGACAGGGCGCACTCTCCTCCTCGGCCGCTTATGGGTACAGTGACGGACCCCCTCGAGTCCGCCACAAAGCGGCCATGGGCGCCAGAATGTTCCGGCGCCCAGCGGTGGAAATGGTCTTTGGTTCCACCGCTAACCAAGTCGGCCGCAAGGGATAGGGAGAACGGCGCACCATAATACCGGCACTCCTCTTCCCCTGCGGCCCCACCAATGCCGCTACTGCGGAGCGGCCCCGCCGAGTTCGCAGAGGATAGGGAGAGTGGCGCACCGTCATACCAACACGCCTCTTCCCCTGCGATCCCACCTCGGCCGCCGAGGACAGGGAGAACGGCTCATCGCAATACCGACACTCCTGTTCCTCGACGGTCCTCCACCAATGCGTCGCAAGCGGGCTTATGAAGCCCACTTGGAGCATCCTCCTCGGGCCAGCTCGCCCAGCAACAAGCCGGCCCTGGTTGCTTCTTCGCTTAACCGTGGGTGACCAAGCCACGGTTACTAAGCCCCTCCACCACGACAAGGTGAGCAACCTGCGGGGGGAACGCCTACCTACCTACCTCAACTGTAAAAATATTATTTGGCTATGTTGACAGTATTTGCTTTGTTATATAAATATTAATAAATAATTTATATTGATACGTGTGTTTCATTTTGCACCTTATACGAAGCTTCATAGATTACCTAGTCAATAACATGGATAATCTAACTAGGTACTACTAGAGTAGAACTAGGGTTCAGCGTTTAGCCAGAGACAAAGTTAATAATTTGTGATTTTGTGGATTTTTTTTTTCACTCGGTAGCAAAGTTTGTTTAACATTCGTGGCTTGAATCCCTCGCAACGCTCAAGATTCCACATTTTAATTCAAAGATTTTTATTTGTTCAACATAGGTAAGTTACAAGATGTTCAATAATTGTTTTCAGAATCACTATGTCGTGCCTATTGGCATACAAATATATTAACAAAATATTAATAATATACACTATTTAATTAAACTCGCTACGCTCGCGGTTCAATATGAGAATCTTTCGCTTGCTCGGGTATCAATAGTGGCACGTGCGGATAAAAAATAACTTTGCCTCCTTGTACAACAAATAACTATTATCTTATACTACTGTAAGAATACGTATATATAATAATATAGGTATATTTGTTATTTTTTAATTTTGGCGGCATAACGTTGAAGTTACCCACCCCATGGGCCATGTCCTGTGGGGTTGTTATGTTCCTAAGAGCCACTTGCACTACCCGCTTAACTCAAGGTTAGTGAGCTGCCAACTGTCAAATCCCATGTAAACTGAAGGTTTAACCTCGGGTTAACCCGCCATTTTCGGTGGCGTAAGTGACCCTTATAAATATAAAAACTTCTTCACTGGTTTTAATTACAAAATTCGATTCGATTTGATTTCATTCGATTATACAAAATTATACTTTCACGCTAAGCAGACCCTACTCATAGTGTTGTGTCCCTGCCGGTGAGTGAGGCTGCCAGAGCTCAACGAGGGTGCGGTCATGCTGATGACAGGAGGACTTACGGAACTAATTTGTTCCGTCTATTGTCCTTTGAGTCGTCGGCAACCCGAACCCTCCTTAGAACTTGTACACTCCTTTTTGCGGTGTACTTAACACAGCAAAAGGGAGTGTACAAGTTTCTAATGGGGTGGCAACGCGCATGAGACACTCTTTGAGTTGCAGGCGTCCATAGGTTACGGTGACCGCTTTCCATCAGGCGGACCGTATGCTTGTTTGCCACCGACGTAGTATTAAAAAAAAAAAGCAGTAACAATAACAACAGACAGACGTGAAGAATTGAAGATATCACAGATATCAAAATATCAGCCTTCTAATAACTCAGTCATTAAAACGTTACAAACAGTACTATCTCCGAATTTTGGTACACAGTATTTTATACCTATTATTATATAACATAAAAATAATACTAAATTAAAAAGTCTAAGGCTCCCCAAGACAGTCTGAAAAAATCATAATCTTAATTTGGATTTGTATGCAACCTGACACTGACAGATCTGTCAATTCAAATTGACAGATGTCAGGTTGCATACAAATCGAAATTCAGATTATCAATTTTTCAGACTGTCTGTGGGGAGCCTAACACAGTAATAAACTAAACTAGTTAGAACAGGTAGAGTATTTTCATATACGATATGTTATTGTGTCACCCTAATAGACAAGGAAAGTTAGATAACTTGTGTTATATGTCTGTTTTCTTATGTCGTAACGCTCTTACAATGTCAGGTCCTCAAAAAGGCCAAAACGCGAGAACTTGATGTGTTATAAAAAAAAACAATAGAGTGTACCGAACTTCCGCACCCACTCGCTTATTTACTTACTTACTTGACTAAACATACTTATAACTAACCACCCTTTAAAAATACCCCGTAGATTTGGCCTTGTGATCGTCTAATGGTAGTAGAAGGACCCCTCTATATGAACCATAGCAACCCAAACTCTTTAATGCGAAGTAGATACGACCATTGGACTCATATGATTAATTATAACTTAACCCACTAATTAAAACTCAGCATAATTTTGTGAAAATTACGTTAACTTGGACGAATAGGCAAAAGACGGGAGATTATGTTAACGCTAAATAACGCCTGTGAAAGATGTGCGAGCAAAGTAACATACGAACTTGAACAGGAAAAAACCTATAGGCGCCAGACATTTTATTCATAATTTTGGTTTATAAATGGTAAATAATATAAAAAATATTTTAGTAATCATCCACTACGCCCTATTAGTAGTTTCAATTGGGCTCGAAGCTTGCGTTGTGGTTTGAAACTCCTCATCTCAACCAAACTGCTCTGTTGAGAATCCTATGCCAAACCAGAAGGGCTATCTATCTATGAACTAACCCCCCTTTTTATTTTATTTTGTTTCTTTTCCCTAGCTAATCCCCCCTTTTCCCCAATTCTGCTAATAGACCATAACTTCTCGACCCTTTCACTGTTTCAACGATACATCGAGTAAGAAGCTTCCAATTGAAAACCCAAGAAAAGTAAGCTTAATCACTCCTCGGAGTTTTCGGCTTTCCATCAGTGGACGGCGCCCGCATGCCACTGGTCCCTAAACAAACCCCAGCTAACACTCAATGATCGCTGTCACATGAAGAATCAGAAATTGCTACCACAATTACAAATTACACTTAGATGAATTAACCAGTAATAATTCAAAGCTTTTTCACACTTCGATAATAAATATGATATTGAAGTTTCATTATACCAAGAATAAACACACGATATTATTTATAAAATACCTTCTAACACCCAGTAATTTTGTTCACAGTAATTTTAGATCTTGAATTTAATTTACTTTTACATAATTTATTTTTAGTTATTAGATTAGATAGGTTTTTATATTACAGAACTTTATTTATTTCCCTACCTATCGATGTGTGTGATTCTACCCTACTAGATAGAAAGTTCCCTACTCTAAAACGATAAAAACTCTGTTCGTACTCACCATGGACCCAGAGTTTTAGGACATACGCGGTGTATACCTAAACTGACTACGCTAGAGTTCAGCAGACTAGACTGAAGAAAGCAAACCCTATAAGTCTGTGTATTTATCCCCCCCGATGCAGGCGTCCGTGGACAGGGAGGCAATCGGGTAGGATAGTTCCCTATTGTGTATATGATATATACTTATGACAATAAATATACAAGGCTTTCAAATACTGCCGCTTTGAACAAGCATGGATTACTCCAAATGACACATATAATGTCCTTGCTCTCGGCTAACAGCTGGGCATTGAAGAACCAGGGAGGGAGAGATATTTTCATTTTTCTATGTTGGTAAAGAGAAAAATGCCAATTTAACCCTCTGTATTGGTAAAACTACGGACCTCCTTGCATCAATAGTTTAACAGCCGCTAGGTTAATCGATGCAAGGCTAAACAAACTGTCTGTCTGGGCAGCGATCTGGCTTTATAATTAAATATTCTTCACTTAATTTGAATTGATTAGGTATTATTTACTTTAACCATTAAATTTGATTATCACAATAACATTGAAACTGACAAGAAGAACCGAATCGTTAGCGGCTCACTTCACTCATATAAACTCCAACTCAATAGCACAAGACAATAAACCTGCACCACTGAATCGGAATCTACCATCCAAAATCAAGCTCTGAAAAGAACATATGTTCCCCACAAAACCAAACGATAGACGGCATGAATAAAGTAAACACTCACTAACTTTCAATACTTCTAGTAAAACATAACTTAAACTTAGCAGAAATCACTACCCATTAGTACCAGAGCTAAACAACTCTAAGCACTTATCCCAAATGCTGACTCTACGAGAATAAAACATAGATTTTATTCACAATAAAATCAAACACTTAGAAATTTGGGCAGAGGTTCCTCACTATTTAAAACAATTTACACTTTAAACCAGAGTCGACTGTCGGTCCACGATGCTTGAAAAATAATGAATCAAAACAATGCTCCCGGAGCTATTTATAGAACACGAATCTGGACATTTTTTCTAGACATTTCTTCTAGGAAATTTTGTCCAGACATTTTATTTGGACATTTCTTCCTGGTAATGGACTCGCCTTGAAGACGCACCTGCAGGCGCTTTTGTTTGATGTATCGGCTCCAAAGAGAAAGATCATAAGTGCTTTGTTTACACCCATACGCTCTACGAATTAAAGTCCACGTTTTCTCAGCAAAAGATGCTTCCTATCACAGGTGTTTCCACACCTGACTTAGAGAGAGACAGATATATCATTGTTTATACCTAACTAAATTGCGCAATAGTTGAAATACTTGAAATACACCGTGTACCATTTAACACCAAAAATATGAAAACCGCCTATTCAGAATCGAGAGCAGAATCGACTGAACCATATCCCGATGGGAGTAATATTTCCATTCAAATCAACATGATTAATCATCTTTTTACAAGCCCATTCCACTGTACTCGCAACACAACAATGTACATATCGCATCGCCAGAGGTTGTTCACCCTTCTTCAGTATTTAGGAACATCAACACTGAACGGTTACTTGGGTAACCATTCCTTCCAGCTATGAGCCTGACGTTGTTTGTCATTCCAATCTTAATGTTTATCATAAGTCACTACAAACTAAACTCGCACCCAATCACAACCTTTGTCACTCTCAATATTGGCTCAAACCCGCCTACTACAATTGCGAAATCCACCGTGACAAAACCTCAAAGCGCCCCACAATGACATCTTAGCCGTCCACTGGCAATCCCCATGTCGCCGCAGCAACGCACACAAACAAATAGCCTTACAGTTTATGATGGCAATTAGCAATTATTTTACTAAGTGTAGTGTGAGGTTTTGAGTATTAGCAGATACACGTTGTATAAGGTGTTTTGTTGAACAAGCGCCATCTAGCGGAGTTGTTTTACAATCGCTCGCCCGTTCAATAACTTCGTTAACTATTCGCCACCCATGTACGTCTCTCAGTAGTTCTTAATGTTTAGTATTTGCTGAAAGATGGCGCTAATTTCAATAGACGATAACACGCTGATTATTTTTGTGTAATTATTTAATTCATTCGAATTCTGACATACTTTTATATGAATAAATAGATACAAAGTTACATTTAATCATCAATTTAAACCATTTGTTACTTGTAATGTTTCCTATTTATAGCTAGATGAAGTTGTTCAGTTACAGTTTCACCCCCGATTCAGTTAATTTAATGGATCACAAGTGTTAGCCATGAAATAAACTTAATCTATTCTATACATCAGCTTATTGTACTCAAAGAACCAATACCATGAATGTAATTGAAAAATAAAAATATATACCTATCTCTAGTTTGGTCGAAAATGTCCCTCCCTTTCTAAACATGTAGTGTGTTTTCCAATACTACGCGACTGCCAATGACTCAGTTTTAAAATCAGTCTATCAGAATCTCGACAATGAACCCTGAGAACCATGATCCCAGCCACTTCTCTCTGCCAGAGATAACAGGTTGTGAATCTGTTAGGTCCTATTAACCCGTTTTTGCTAGCTCATCCCCTGGTCGCGGCGAATTTTCCTTCCATCCACACTGTTGGACCAGAATTATTACCCTCCTGCTAGTAATTTCAATGAGAATCACAAAAACTTCCCATGCAAATACGAAGAAACCTTTTGATCCTTCCTTGTAAGACCAAAGCCTTCAATTTCCACTGTCGAAACTCAAACCAACTTCTCTACTTAACCACTCCCAGTCACATGTCTTGGCGCATGTCTCATACTTGAATAAGATAAATCGACTTAAGGCTTGTTCGAGTGTGTTTTTTTTTTTTTAATATATAAACAAACCTTAAATGACAAGCACGTACCTCAATATGGTACAATAACACTTTTGCCGAAGCTATAGAATTATTGGAACAAATGACAAAATTATTTGATGATACTAAACTTCACATCTTTGAACTCATAACAGATAAACAATTAGTAATAAGAGCCTCGTTCTCACCAGACGATTATGGCTCTTATATATGTCAGATGTCAAATGCATCCCATTCAAAATGAGGTGTGTGGATTTCGTTCGAGTTGTCATACCTTGTGAAGTAGTAACCACAAAATACTACCCTTTGAAATGGGTCGAATCCATTGGATTTTAACCTAACCAATAAGAATTTTATGGCTAATGTGTTCCCAGATTTCCCCCCTTGTTTGTTCCCCTGCAAGTTCCGACCAACCTAGTTTTGACCACTTTCCAGCCCTGTCTGTCTCTATCAATCCACTCATACCATAAAAATAAATTGGAGACATCCTTCTTATCTAACATCCATCAAATCTAGCCATTCACAAACACTCATACACCTGTAAACATTCATCATCTCTAACTTGTACACATACACACAATCAATCCTCCTCATTCACGCTTTCACACGACTTCTAAAGACAGCCAGAACCTTTAAAAGTAATCAAAATAAATAATAAAATGGGAATAAATTACTACATAATATTTTTAAAAGTTTACCTATCCCATCCTACCCCATTCTACCCTGTCATAAAATAGGAATAATCTAACTTTATGTGGTCTTCTATTCATTTTTTTTTATAATTACTAAACGTATGTTATCCAATTATAAATTCCGAATTCCCCGCTGCTGTTATTTCATTAAAACGTTAAAGTACTTTGTGTAATGTGGGGCGAAATCAAATATCGCCAACTGGTTTAAGTCAAATCGCAACGGTCCGCCAGAGCAACTAAAATACTCCAGCCCGCAACGCTCTCATGGCCCGAGTTACACACATATATAGACACACAAACATATAAAAATAAATGTAAAAGATAGAAGTAAAATATGTCACCAAAAACTCTGTTAATCCCCGGGTAGGACGATTCCTCCACATCTTCCCCTATGCCCGTGCGCAACTGTACCTACAAGTACTGTGGAAATACGATGAAAACTACATAGTTAATTTAATATGCAGGAAAGTTAATGAAAAACTATGAAAAATGTAATCATTATCTTGCCAAGGTGTAAGTATAGTCCCAAAGAAAAAGTATGAGATATATGAAGGTCCAATTTGGTTAAATACAAAAACACTAATTACAAAAATATCAAATGAATATAGATATTCCAATACACAAAGAGAATAACATAGTTCTCTACCTACTAATATCTAGACTGTTGTCTCTATTTTCCCCTTTTTTTTTAAGGCATACAAATGAATATCTAAACAATAATTTAATTTAATGAAGTTGATGTTTAATATCATCATCATTATGATCTTGATTTTACGTATTTAACATATTGCCAAAGATAAGCAATAGCAATAAGCCTATAAACATTAAATAAATGTCATATACAAAGAAAAAAATACCAATGCCTACAAGTGTTCCAAGCTGGATTCGAACCAACGTACTCCGTTAACCGGACGGACGCCTCAACCAATATGAACCAATTATAATAATATGCTTAACTAAATTGTCTCTTATTCGTCAACAAATATCACAAGTCAATACTCGGTCAAATAATATTTAATACACCAAAAGACTGAATTAACATGCATACATACTTAATTATAATTTTTTTTCCAATAATGTGGAAAAGATTCTAAATTCAACATGAAACTATAAACATGACATGAAACTTTTAAGTAAAGATAAACGGTATGATTCGAAATTTAAGATACGTGAAATATTTGCTATAAATATATTGTGAAGAGGATAAATTTGGGTCAACATACATACATGCAATCACACCCGCACGTCACAAAAGGGGTAGGCTGAGCACACGAAACCAGCCCAGTCCCAGTATCACTCCCAGCAAACAATGGACCGAATGAAAAAGAAACTAAAAATGGCAGAGATAGGTTATAAAAAACAACAGATTAATTACATATATATATTCATATCCCGTTGGTGGCAAATAGGCAAACGGTCCGCCCGAGGTCGTATGCGCATTGCCCATCCCTTAGGAACAATATTTATTCAATTATTTATTAACATAGGAAAACAATACTACTACCTAACATAAGTACATAATTACCTACTTATAAATTTCTTCAGAAGATATCCATAGCCCAAGAAATTGTGTAGTCCTTTTCGAAGGTATGCTGTAGATTTAAATGTTACAACAAGAAATCCAGTCATTTATCTTGAATAGGTACAGCAAGCAGCTAGGAGACCAGCTAACTTATCTTCTTACCCATTTTTTTTCTTCTTACGTTCTTGAGTAGATAATGATGATGATTAGATCCTGTTGTTCCTCATTAGAGGCATACGGCTCTTAGAAAGAATTTCCAGTGCTCCTGGTTCCAGATAAGTAGGTATTTCAACTTTTCCCTATCTATTCTCTTCTCAGTCGATGTCATAACTCAGGAAAACATGAAGTCTCTTCTTGAAGACATGCTGCAAACTTGACCACAATTAAGACAACCGCAGAAGATCCAGTCATTTACTCCTGAACACAGCAAGCAACTTCAAACCATTCAATATTTTCTTCATCTCCAAAGTTGACTAGTCCTTATTTATCCAATCAATGGCAAGTTTTTGAGCAATACCTACTTCCAGTTTTCCAAAAATATCTCTCACTTTAATTGTAACTAATGAAATACCACATTAGTAACATTAACTATTCCCTAAAACTTGTTGTGAAAACCACCTTCCTTCAGTTTTTTAACATAATTTACAAAAAAAATCACTATCTATTTTTTTTTTTCAAAACAATAAACAAATCAAAGTCGTAATTATAAAAACAAAGTATTATAGAATAGGATTTCAAAATAAAAATTACAAAAAGTGAAGCAAAAGTAAGATTCGAACACCCACCCTTGCATGTACAGTCTCATACATTAGTCCGCCCCTATACTACCTGAGCTACGAACAAATTATGAAAAGGATCGAATTTAGCAATCAAATAGAACTAACGGACGAAGGTATTAAACTCCCAATTATGAATTTTTACATTACTGATGTTCACTCAAAACATTTTGTTTTACTTAATTCACGAACATGAAATAATATGTAATGAATACTCATATCACGATTTAAACTTTTCTAAGATACAAAATACATTCGAAACCTAAAATAATCAATATTGTTGAAATTTGAAGTGATTTCAGCGCACTATTTCCATAAAATTGTATGTAATAAGAAGGAATAATATGTAATAAAATGTCATATACAATCAGTTTCTAAAAACCATACCAAATCAATCACTGTTTCGACTAAATACTAGGTAATATTTGTTTGTATTTGTACTCACTTGCTTTGTTCACTTTTCTTGCAGAATTTTAGACACTGAACACCACTAATCACCATTGCACTTCACTGATGCTAAATAATAATTATTTTAAATACTTCCTTCTAACACACAATCTGCATTTTTATTTAGAACAATCGTTAAACACAAGTTTTGGTTGTAAACGGGTCGTCACTTTACACTTTTTACACACACTTTTGCCTCTCGCGACAGGGAAATAACGCTACCAACCATTTGTACAGATAAAATAAACACATATTCACTGAATTTGAACTAAATTACATTACTTTCTTTCACAAAACCGTAATTTATCCAAACTAACCTCAAATTAGCCGGCTTTTGATTGTTTTGAAAACGTCAAACTACGTAGTTATCGACATTTTTCGTGACTATTAGCGACATCTATATCGAAGAAAAGAAATCATTGTTGCGCGCCATCTATGTCAGACATCCGTAGTTAAAAAGTAGTTTCGATTGCGGAAGTTAATGTTTTCAATCGAAAAAGGTGAAATAGGCAAATACTTTTCGAAATTAGGTACTTCTCGTTATAGTATGTCGATTTTAATAAGATTATGACAAAATGTAATTTCTAATTTCTACAATGAAGAAATATCTTATTTAACACCCGATTAATAGGACATAATTTGACTTCTGGCAATATCAGATAAGTACTAACTTCCCTTGACTTCAATGTGTCTTAATATTATTTTCTTGGAATGACATTGCTTTTGTTCTTCTTTAAACTCGTCATTATTCGCGCGATCTTCAACTAGAATTACTTAAATATCCGCGTCATTCCAAATCTGCTTAAACAAATGACAAACAAAACAGCGCAGACGCAGATCATCCGCCATTCATACAGTGTAACATACGCCATTTTGTCTTTTTTTTGCAAAAAAAATGCAAGACGATATAAAAAAAATGCAAAGAAATCATTGCCCTAGGGTATCTAGATACTCGTTGCTCTCAAATGATGCTGACGACAAAGTGATTCTGTTTTATCAAACTGAAAATCCGAATTATAATGTAAATTGTGATCTTCGAAATTGAGGTTATGAAATGGACATAACTCTATTTATAAACAATATGAACGACCGCGTTGGAGGATATGAATGCATTGGAACCTTGACATGTGTTTTACTGTGTTTCTCATCACGATAATAGAAAATCTAGTGCTCAAATTCACAATCTAATGAACATACAGCCATACAAAAGATGTCTTTATGAGCAATGCCTCCACTGACAAAGTGAATTAAGTTGCCTACTCGAAAAGCAACTTTGCAAGGAAGGTAAGATCCCAGACCTACTTGGAACGTATAGTAATAGACTGTTATTTGCACTACTTTCCCCTATCAATAAAACCTGACACTTAAACTTACTTTTTAAATGTTTCTAAAATAATGGTAACTAAGTGAACCTACTTTGTTCTGTTTCGATGAATTATATTTACAAGTTTGTTTGTTTTTCAGCAAGTTTGCTACCCACTGAAATGTTCCCTTGGTACTTGATGGAATTATGTAATGAAACTGTCAACCATTACAATGTGATAAAGATATTCCTGATGGCGATGAGTGATGACTAACTTTCAAAGTAAGTACCTATTTTTATACTACTAAACTTATGCCTAGACCTGACCTTAATATAGTTATCACAAATCCTTATTTTAACTGTGTATATTTATATAAGTTTTACTCATGTTTGCCGTTCAAGACAGACGGATTTCTTCCTAAGAGTAATATTTTCAACATTAAATATAGTATTCTAATCCTGTCAGCTAACACTATTCTACTTTAAACTAGTTAAAATAAATCTAGATAACTTATTTATGACCTAATTAAACACCCAGGTATACTTTAGAAGTCAAGGTTACTCAGACAGACTCGGAGAGTAGTTTGGTACATACAGCTTACTTGTACTCCATGAAATCTAATATTTCCTGTGTATACTCCTATAAATGTATAGTTGAAATAGTGTTGAAAATGGTGCTAAGATATTCCTTTGAGTGGATACTCAAAACCCATGTCAAGATGTCACATTGTCTGATCATCAATAGTTCCTCAGAAACTTCATACTAAAAAATTGAAATTCTTAAAAATCTATAACTATCTAGCCTATTCTTTCTATAATCTAATATCCTACTCTGTTTTGCCTTACAGACTACAAAAGATGAACCCCTTCCACTTCTAGAATGTGAAGAATGCTGCCATATTACCGGCCCATATGATCATCATGACAACTGTCTACCGTTGTCTACCCCGATACAAGGAAAATTACAAATGTGTTGCTAAGCTTAATATTAGGTACCTACATACTTCCTTAGATTAAATCTACTCTTACTTAAGCTCATTCTAGCTGTAGATAAATACATGTATAGCCTACTGTTAGAGAAATGACATAAAAATTGTATGAAAAAGCCCTAAGTCACAGTATGGCTTACTACACATGTGCGTATGTACACATCCTGACTTTCTTGCTTGGGCAAAGGTAGAAATGAAGTATTATTGTGAATACTACTTAATAAATGGAACAGGACAAGTTGAAATTATGGAATATTGTCACTTCCTTATTAAATTTCCAAAATAATCTGTCGAATGATTATGGAGATGTTCACCCCCATTCAATTGTTTCCTAACTATGATAAATATGACATTAAGTATTTAAATATGAAATATAATGCCACGAGGACATCACAGCTGTCAATAGGGTAGACTTTCACCCCCATGTCTTTAGACCACTAGATATATCTTGCTCACCGCTGATCTACTTGTAACCGTTTCCTACTTTGGCAAATTGTACTAATGTTTTGAAATGCCTCACCCCCTGCTATTTAAAATAAGGAACTCATGTATGTACATGACTGATTTTTAGGTATATGGCATCCTACAGATATTGCTAACCTATAGTTGTACTATCGTAAATATTCTATGCCTATACCTACTTATATCTATGCCTACTTAGATAAAATCACTCGAATTAAAATGTAAAAGGTTCCTACAACCAACTAATGCACATTTATCTCTATTTTCAGATGACTAGAAGCAGTTAGAAGAATAAAGAATGGTTCCGGAGTTTTACAATGGCCGACTAACTTTTGATGACTGATGCAGATGACTATGCCAGCAAAAGATGGATAACAGATGTACTTCGAATAGCAATATGACTAAAGCACTGTCTTACATGATTAAGACTAGAATATTGAATATGTAATTAAAGTTTAAGTTGTAAAATGATAATGTGGATTTCATATATATGTTTATTTTTAATTAAAGATATGCAAGTGTTTGTTTTTCAGTTAACCCTCAACTGCATGAATTAGATGATATTTGTCAGAGTTTGCACTTCAAGGCATGTCAATATTTTGTGATTGACTATCTGACAAGTATTTAATAAAGAATTTGAGTCCAATAGTCAAAGTCACACGCACTCCGCTTCACGAACAACAAAATGTGAGTGTCTTCAGCAAAACGTCCCACCTAACGACAACGTGAGACGCCCCACCAAACACACTCACAATTATAACTAAAAAAGCTACTGTTTAGTATTGTAATGTATATGAAATATACCTCATGTAATTAAAAGAAAACCCTATGGTAATACCTCACATCCTGGTTACGGCCTATCCAAAATTGTACCGAACTTCCGCACCCACTCGCTTATTTACTTACTTACTTGACTAAACATACTTATAACTAACCACCCTTTAAAAATACCCCGTAGATTTGGCCTTGTGATCGTCTAATGGTAGTAGAAGGACCCCTCGATATGAACCATAGCAACCCAAACTCTTTAATGCGAAGTAGATACGACCATTGGACTCATATGATTAATTATAACTTAACCCACTAATTAAAACTCAGCATAATTTTGTGAAAATTACATTAACTTGGACGAATAGGCAAAAGACTGATATTATGTTAACGCTAAATAACGCCTGTGAAAGATGTGCGAGCAAAGTAACATACGAACTTGAACAGGAAAAAACCTATAGGCGCCAGACATTTTATTCATAATTTTGGTTTATAAATGGTAAATAATATAAAAAATATTTTAGTAATCATCCACTACGCCCTATTAGTAGTTTCAATTGGGCTCGAAGCTTGCGTTGTGGTTTGAAACTCCTCATCTCAACCAAACTGCTCTGTTGAGAATCCTATGCCAAACCAGAAGGGCTAACTATCTATGAACTAACCCCCCCTTTTTATTTTATTTTGTTTCTTTTCCCTAGCTAATCCCCCCTTTTCCCCAATTCTGCTAATAGACCATAACTTCTTGACCCTTTCACTGTTTCAACGATACATCGAGTAAGAAGCTTCCAATTGAAAACCCAAGAAAAGTAAGCTTAATCACTCCTCGGAGTTTTCGGCTTTCCATCAGTGGACGGCGCCCGCATGCCACTGGTCCCTAAACAAACCCCAGCTAACACTCAATGATCGCTGTCACATGAAGAATCAGAAATTGCTACCACAATTACAAATTACACTTAGATGAATTAACCAGTAATAACTCAAAGCTTTTTCACACTTCGATAATAAATATGATATTGAAGTTTCATTATACCAAGAATAAACACACGATATTATTTATAAAATACCTTCTAACACCCAGTAATTTTGTTCACAGTAATTTTAGATCTTGAATTTAATTTACTTTTACATAATTTATTTTTAGTTATTAGATAAGATAGGTTTTTATACAGAACTTTATTTATTTCCCTACCTGTCGATGTGTGTGATTCTACCCTACTAGATAGAAAGTTCCCTACTCTAAAACGATGAAAACTCTGTTCGTACTCACCATGGACCCAGAGTTTTAGGACATACGCGGTGTATACCTAAACTGACTACGCTAGAGTTCAGCAGACTAGACTGAAGAAAGCAAACCCTATAAGTCTGTGTATTTATCCCCCCCCGATGCAGGCGTCCGTGGACAGGGAGGCAATCGGGTAGGATAGTTCCCTATTGTGTATATGATATATACTTATGACAATAAATATACAAGGCTTTCAAATACTGCCGCTTTGAACAAGCATGGATTACTCCAAATGACACATATAATGTCCTTGCTCTCGGCTAACAGCTGGGCATTGAAGAACCAGGGAGGGAGAGATATTTTCATTTTTCTATGTTGGTAAAGAGAAAAATGCCAATTTAACCCTCTGTATTGGTAAAACTACGGACCTCCTTGCATCAATAGTTTAACAGCCGCTAGGTTAATCGATGCAAGGCTAAACAAACTGTCTGTCTGGGCAGCGATCTGGCTTTATAATTAAATATTCTTCACTTAATTTGAATTGATTAGGTATTATTTACTTTAACCATTAAATTTGATTATCACAATAACATTGAAACTGACAAGAAGAACCGAATCGTTAGCGGCTCACTTCACTCATATAAACTCCAACTCAATAGCACAAGACAATAAACCTGCACCACTGAATCGGAATCTACCATCCAAAATCAAGCTCTGAAAAGAACATATGTTCCCCACAAAACCAAACAATAGACGGCATGAATAAAATAAACACTCACTAACTTCCAATACTTCTAGTAAAACATAACTTAAACTTAGCAGAAATCACTACCCATTAGTACCAGAGCTAAACAACTCTAAGCACTTATCCCAAATGCTGACTCTACGAGAATAAAACATAGATTTTATTCACAATAAAATCAAACACTTAGAAATTTGGGCAGAGGTTCCTCACTATTTAAAACAATTTACACTTTAAACCAGAGTCGACTGTCGGTCCACGATGCTTGAAAAATAATGAATCAAAACAATGCTCCCGGAGCTATTTATAGAACACGAATCTGGACATTTTTTCTAGACATTTCTTCTAGGAAATTTTGTCCAGACATTTTATTTGGACATTTCTTCCTGGTAATGGACTCGCCTTGAAGACGCACCTGCAGGCGCTTTTGTTTGATGTATCGGCTCCAAAGAGAAAGATCATAAGTGCTTTGTTTACACCCATACGCTCTACGAATTAAAGTCCACGTTTTCTCAGCAAAAGATGCTTCCTATCACAGGTGTTTCCACACCTGACTTAGAGAGAGACAGATATATCATTGTTTATACCTAACTAAATTGCGCAATAGTTGAAATACTTGAAATACACCGTGTACCATTTAACACCAAAAATATGAAAACCGCCTATTCAGAATCGAGAGCAGAATCGACTGAACCATATCCCGATGGAAGTAATATTTCCATTCAAATCAACATGATTAATCATCTTTTTACAAGCCCATTCCACTGTACTCGCAACACAACAATGTACATATCGCACCGCCAGAGGCCGTTCACCCTTCTTCAGTATTTAGGAACATCAACACTGAACGGTTACTTGGGTAACCATTCCTTCCCGCTATGAGCCTGACGTTGTTTGTCATTCCAATCTTAATGTTTATCATAAGTCACTACAAACTAAACTCGCACCCAATCACAACCTTTGTCACTCTCAATATTGGCTCAAACCCGCCTACTACAATTGCGAAATCCACCGTGACAAAACCTCAAAGCGCCCCACAATGACATCTTAGCCGTCCACTGGCAATCCCCATGTCGCCGCAGCAACGCACACAAACAAATAGCCTTACAGTTTATGATGGCAATTAGCAATTATTTTACTAAGTGTAGTGTGAGGTTTTGAGTATTAGCAGATACACGTTGTATAAGGTGTTTTGTTGAACAAGCGCCATCTAGCGGAGTTGTTTTACAATCGCTCGCCCGTTCAATAACTTCGTTAACTATTCGCCACCCATGTACGTCTCTCAGTAGTTCTTAATGTTTAGTATTTGCTGAAAGATGGCGCTAATTTCAATAGACGATAACACGCTGATTATTTTTGTGTAATTATTTAATTCATTCGAATTCTGACATACTTTTATATGAATAAATAGATACAAAGTTACATTTAATCATCAATTTAAACCATTTGTTACTTGTAATGTTTCCTATTTATAGCTAGATGAAGTTGTTCAGTTACATCCCTCCCCGCTCTGCCCATTCACGCCCTGCCGGTGGAAAACCTTAACTTTGACAGTGACAGCATTTTGTTTACGTTTATTCCGTTCAATTCGAAATGGCATTATAAAACTAATTCTTCCCCAATTACGTATATTATATTTAGTTCCAGAATGTTAGTTAGGTTTGTTATGATAATAACGAAATGATTTTTATTTATATTCCATTGAACGACGGGTCTAGCCTAGTGGATAGACATTTAATATTATAATTCACACGAGGTGCTAAAAAAAAGTAGTCTAAGAAGTTCATAGTCAAACTCATTAAAAGCAATCATTTAGAACTCAAATAATCTTAGAATACTAAATTGTTCATTTAAATAAATCAAAGACTAAGATTATCACAGAGATCGTGCGTGAAACTTAAGTATTTAGTGAACCTTCAGATTATGAAAATAATCGACTCGGATATGTTTTATTACTAATTTTGTATTGATATTGTTAGATAATTTAGATTAGTAAAATACTAACCATAATATTCAAGTTATTATTTGTATGTCTTACCATATCTCGGGACCATGGGGTCCCGGACTTTTGGGAGGCATGTGTGGGGCCGAAGCCAACAGCACAGAGGCCCTTTTGGACACTTTAATCTAAAGGCAGGGCATACACGTGGCGGATACCGTCCCCGAGCGCACAATATTATGATACATCCGGAGATGGTCCCCGCCAGGTGTAAAGACTATTTCAGTGCAGCAATTTTGTGCTGCGATGGGAACTAAGGTCATAGGCTATTGTTGTGCAAGTTAGATGGACTGGATAATGGTCTATGGGAGGGAGACTATCGGACACCTGCCATGAAAACTAGTCTCAGGGTTGTAAAAGACAGACTTGCCAACTTATTGAGTGGGCCCTGCAAAACGGCCGCACGCACGGTGCGACAACAGAGCAACACTTGAAGAGTGGCTGAAAGGTTGTCGAGAGGTGAGACTGCGGTAGCCAGATCCCGGTGATCCGTTCAGCAGGCCGCCGGCGTTATGACATTTTACACTTCCAACCTGGAGCATAGGTCCCGCTCTTGCGACTCCCCCCCCCCCCCTCCATTTTAGGGAAGTGGGGGTAAGAAAGAGACAGACAAAAAGTAGCCATCCACCCCTTCAACTATCTCCACTTGAAAAATCACGTCATTTCGTAGCTCCGTTTTGCCGTGATAGACGGACAAACAAACAGACACACACTTTTCCATTTATAATATTAGTGTGGTTTATGTCTCCTGATAATAATTAAATTATTCGAAAATCATCTTTATTCAACGATACGATACGCTAAAGAGCCAACTATCTTGGTCTTTTATCTGTGAAGCTTGAACAAAATAATAACCTGCATTCCCCAAAGGGGTAGACAAAGCAAATAAAACCGCTCAAGTTACAGCGTCAGTCTTAGCAAAAACTGGTTGAAAGAAACTGATATTGTTATATTGCATTGACAGGTAGCTCTTTAGTTTGCCAACATCACAATTGAATTCTAACCCCATAGTCGACTTCTACGACACCCACGAGAGCAAAGGGCATTGTGCTCCGCAAATCCTTAGCCCGTCACCAAACAGGAGGAGGACCGCATCTACACATTTTACTAATCTACCAAAGTTTCCCAATCGTCTTGTGTAGGCAGCGCTCGAGTATTCACATGAGCGGTAATGAGATGTTGCTCGTTAACTTTATTATCCACGTAGCCTGGTGGCGTAGCCAAATGGCAATCGTCGACGCCAGACGCCGACAGAAGTGCAGTCTGGCTCTGTCGCGCCAATACGCAAGAGCGGTAGAGATAGACAGCTACGAAACAGATATTATCGTGTACGTGCCATAGATTTAGAGATTGAGTATTTAGGCCAAAAAGTGTGTCCACGTGAGAGGGTAAAGTTGGGGCTGGTATCCCTCTCGCACTTATCGCCACTGTCAAAATCATTTGAATGAAGTTATCACTGTCATAATTTGAGGATATCAGTCAATATTCAAAGTTACTACCAAATCTACTAATACCCAATTAAAGGTTATTTTTTATTTCGCAAATCTTTGGTTTTATGGCTTTATAAAAATGACTTACCAATTCGTTACAAGGTATTAATATACCCTTGCCTCGATATAATACAAAAATAATTTAAGAATTTTATAAACTTAGTTATCATACAGGTAAAAATACTATTACTATAGTAATCTCTTTAACACTGGTCACACGTGCGAGAGGGACACCAGCCCCAACTTTGACCCTCTCATGTGGACACATTTTTTCTAGTCTGACAAGAATGCCTTTTTACACCGGTGATAAGGTTTAATTTAGTATGGCAAAAGCAGTGTGAGCTCAGTCCCTATTAAAGGTCCATGGTACCTGCATTTGGCTACGCACACTGGCCTCCTAGGCCCCTGGCTCCCTGGCCCCCTGGCCCCTTGCCCCCCTGAGCCCCTCTGCCTCGAGCCGGGGGCTTAACAATAAAACTTCTCCCGTTTCTGGAAGGCGCGTGTTAACAAACGTTTTAGAGCGGTTCGCTATCTTGTCTTCCACGGTATCAGGATACGAAAATTACGTTTGTTGTAGATGCATCCATATTTCAGAGGTTAATAATGGCTTTATTAGCTTGAATTGGTGAGATATATATTACAGTACATTTTTGAAACTGGTTAGACGTACAGTCTGATTCGATTTTTAACCCCCGACGCAAAAACGAAGGGGTGTTATAAGTTTGACGTGTCTGTCTGTCTGTCTGTTTGTCTGTCTGTGTGTGTGTCTGTCTGTCTGTTTGTCTGTCTGTGTGTGTGTCTGTCTGTGGCATCGTAGCTCCCGAACGGATGAACCGATTTTGATTTAGTTTTTTTGGTCTGAAAGCTGAGTTAGTCGGGAGTGTTCTTAGCCATGTTGTATGAAAATCGGTCCAAAATGTCGCGGTCGGGGGTTTTTTCAAAATTTTAATTTTGTGGTTAGGTTATGATAGAACAGATATGTATGAATTATGTAAGTATCAATAACCTAACCACAAAATTAAAATTTTGAAAAAACTCCCGACCGCGACATAGTGGACCGATTTTCATGAAACATGGCTAAGAACACTCCCGACTAACTCAGCTTTCAGACAAAAAAAAACTAAATCTAAATCGGTTCATCCATTCGGGAGCTACGATGCCACAGACAGACACACACACAGACAGACAGACAGACGGACAGACAGACAGACAGACACGTCAAACTTATAACACCCCTTCGTTTTTGCGTCGGGGGTTAAAAATTAGATAGGTGGCTCAGGCGTTTAAAACTAACTTTATCGACATTTGTATTGTAACCTGCTGCACAAGCCTTCTTGAGCTTACCGTAGGACTCAGTCAATCTGTGTAAGAATGTCCTATAATAATTATTTATTTATTTATTGTATGGCAAGCATACTGTCAAAGTCAAAAGTAACTACCATTCTGTAAAGATGTATTTATAGGCGTCACTAAACGTGTGACGTCATCGCTCAAATCAATTGTTTAATTTTATTTTTATTGTTCTCTTTATTTTCTCTCCTTTTTGTTACCTAAGTTTTGTGACGTAATGTTTTTTTTAGTATGAATAGGTAGACGTTTGACCACGATCACACCTAATGTCATGTAAACATGTTTTTACTAATAAATAAATAAATAAATTTTAGTCGATATTATTGATGTTGACTGTAATGCCGAGCGCCAAAAAAGTTAAGCTAAAAGTGACTTAGTACTCCATACATTTGTTGCCAGGAATGGTAAGCTGATGACATGTTCCGTTCCTATTGTTAGCAAGAGCAGGAAAACAGTGTTCGATGAACCAGTGCCGTATTGTATTATATTTTAACTAAATCCCTGTGACAAGCCCCCGCTTATATACCCAACGTAAAAGATTCGAAAACATTCTGCTATATACCAGATTTATTCCAAACAATACGGGAAATAGGAAGAAATTTTTGAAGTGTGAAAATAATTATGCAACAACCTAATAGTATGTATTGACTTAAAATAAGTTTATAATTTTTAGATCCTAATTGTTATCATTTTGGAACTGTAATTCGTTGTAAGGGGTCTTAAATTTCAATGGATATATTATGTTTTATTCAAAAAAGTAAATCAAATCCAAATTACGCCACTAAAAATATATATGTCCAGGTTTTACTGGTAACACCCGATAAAAAAACCTAACTATTTTGGCTTCAAAGTGAATCCTGGCCTCCGAAATGAGGGAAAACCCAATTAAATAATTCGAGATATTTTTTTTTTCTTTGAAATAAGAACATTGTGGAAATTGCGTATAGTTCGAATTTCAAACACCAGTGGCCCACTTCTCAAAACTGAAAGTTACAAGCGGAAGTCTCTTTCCAACTTGCAATATTAGACATTGACTAGGTACCACTTTTAAATTGTGTGTTTGTTTGTCTTATCGGGTTTCACCAGTAAACCCTCGATGTGTCATCAAAACAACCGAGTGAGCATATTTTTAAATTAAAGGAAAAATTGAAAAATTCACACCTCCGGCAGGACTCGAACCTGCGACCTTTGGCCTTGCCGGGGCCATCGCGCTTACCAACTGCGCCACGGAGGCCTGCTGGATGTGTGTGGATCAGTGCCTGTTAAGATGTATTCTTACGGGTAGATGTTTGCTATAACGCCACCCTAAGGCGGTTGAGAATTGATGGAAGGCATGGATAAATTCGCACACATCCAGCAGGCCTCCGTGGGCTCCGTGGCGCAGTTGGTAAGCGCGATGGCCCCGGCATGGCCAAAGGTCGCAGGTTCGAGTCCTGCCGGAGGTGTGAATTTTTCAATTTTTCCTTTAATTTAAAAATATGTAATATCGCTCGCAGACGTTTCTGCATGATAAAAAACAAATTTAACCAAGTGAGCCTTTACAGAGTTGATACCGTGTATTGTAATAAAAGGTTGTCTAACAAGAACAACTCAAGGGCGAAGTTGCTGACCTTTTTCAGACTAGAGTGGGTGGGTGCTATATATATATACGCTAATTGCGCCCCTCAATGCCATGGACCGACTAAATCAAGGTTGTTATCAGGTAACATTTCAATAATATTAATATGTCTGTGCAAAATGCAACGAATAGAAATCATGACAGAAAATATTAGAAAAGGCCCTACCATGACCATTATGAGAGTTTTGAATGACTAACCGTTAGTTTGATTTATCGGCATCTAGACAGTTAAATAAATAAATAATAAATAAATATTGGGGACACCTTACACAGATCAACCTAGCCCCAAACTATGCAAAGCTTGTACTATGGGCGCTAGGCGACGATGTACATACTTATATTATAGAACTTGTGCGCGCTGAGATCCCATGCACCAAGAGTTTTAACGAAGTTTTCGCACTGACTACACCGTCTACACCTACTTACATAAACAGCCTAATGCTTAAAACTTTTTTGAAGTGAAATTTCTAATGCGACTTCCAACTGGTAACACTCCGCCATTGTTACTTTGCGTAGAATACCGCTCACTCAGCGCGTAACATTCTGTCAGCGCGTAACATTATGTCTCAACGCGACTCACTCATTCCATTCATTCACTTATTCACTCAGTGAGTGACAGAGCAGAATGCTTAGATGGTTTTGAATGGTGGAATGGTTGGTTGGAATGTGTGTGTTTTAATCGAGTGCAAAATGAGTTTATGATTGTGTTTTCAATAATTTGAGCAAATAGCAATGTAAAATATTTAAAACAGTAAAAAGATGGACGTAACTAATTGCCAAAACGTAATGGCGTACGATAGTACTCTTTATTATACAGTGGTAATGGTCACTTGACAAATGTTTTTGAGGTTGTGTTAGGAAGTTTCACTTCTTCCGCGCGAAGGGATTCGACGCACTGTTTTTTTAAAGCACTGATATCCAATTTTTATTGAGTCATAACACTTATCTCCAACTTCGGAACTTCGCACACCGGCAAAATAAGATTTATCGACAAAAAACTTGGAAGAGAAATCAGAAAACTGTCCGTCAGAACTGAGAATAATGAAAAACGAAATAATGAAGATTTTCTTCATAACTATGGATAATAACCGGAAAATTAAGGCGTTGGATTTTTGTCCCTTTTATTGAGAGCTAGCCTTTTGATGTATTCTAAAATGGAAATGTTATATCAACTTAACAACAAATTTAAAAAATCCTTAAGTCTACTGCTGATTGCTGTATATTTTTGGTTTGTTACTATATCTGACTTGTTGTATATTACTATTTAAGTATGTTTATGAAAGTCCATTTATAGTCTCTTATATGTGTATGTTTATTCAATTTGTAATTTCCGCTACCCAAAGGTTGTCTGGTAGAGGTCGCTCTGTAGCGATAAGACCGCCTGTTGTCTGCCTCTATGTACAATCATTGGTTTTGTCTCCACTGTATCTTTTGCTGAGGTGTGCCAATAAAGAGTATTCTATCTGTCTATCTACTATCCTAACTCACACTGCTGTTCAATGTTGATACGAAGTATCTCCTTATGCATCCCCTACAATCTACATAGTTACAACAATTGAATTTTCATTGATAGAAGAAGATAGGAGTTTTTAGTGTTCCGTAGTCAACTAGGAACCCTTATAGTTTCGCCATATCGTCCGCCCGTACGTCCGTCCGCGGATAATCTCAGTGACCGTTAGCACTAAATAGAAAGCTGAAATTTGGTACCAATATGTATGTCGCAGGGAAATGGCCAAAACAGAGATTTGATCAAATCTCTAAGGGATTTGATCAAATCACGCAAGATGTCAAAATGGCGAATCCATTTCATCATTTCTCTAGAAAATTTCAGTCATTTGACTAAATCCCTGACTCTGTTTAGTGAGATCACAAAATCGGCCAATAGACACGCCACGTTTTGTCATTTCACTAGATTTGTTTAGGTATTTGATAAAATCCCTGAACCACGACAGTGAATTGACGAAACGAACTCAAAAAGTCAACTAGTTTTAACATTTCCCCAAACAAATTTAGGGAAATGATAAAGTCTCAACTGGTGATTTGATCAAATGTCTGAACTGGTTTCGTGAAATGACGAAGCCAAGAATCTAATGGATATATTAGATTCATGGCTTCGTCATTTCATTTATTAGACTCTTGTCTTTGTCACTTGATTGAATTGAATCCTTAACTAGATTAGTGAAATGGTAAAATTGGATCTGAAGGCTTTGTAGGTTCATTTACGATGAAGAAATAGTCAAAATTAGGAAACTACTTATATTTTTGTAGAAGGCGGTACATCCACAATTTACTAGCGATAAGGGACGTGCGGAGAGAGCAACAGCGTATATCGACTGGTTTAAAAATTGCTCTAGTACGGTTAACTATCAGGACCGCTCCCGCGCCCCGCGCGTTCTCCCCGTTCGTCCCCTAGCTTTGACAAACGTAAAACAGGTATTCAAAACTTAAAACTAATTGCGTCGCTCACATGCCCCACCCCAGTGCTGCCTCCTAGCAGCACTCTTCTCCAACAGGTATTCGAGCGACGCGTGCGGCGGACCGGGTAAGGACACCCGTTTTCGTCCTTATTCTAACCATTCTGGTTCGTCCGTCTCGCCCTGGCAAGGTCTGTTCGATGATGCCTCGTGGCCAGACATTACGGGGCCCATCAGGGTCGACAATGAGAACTAGGTCTCCCACTTGCAAGGGCCTCTGCTCTTTATTCCATTTCTGTCGAGGCAACAAATCTGGTAAAACTTCTCTTACCCAGCGTTTCCAATATAGGTCGGCAAGCCTCTGTGCAATCCGCCATTGTTTTCTCAGGAAAAACTCGGAATTATCAAAGATGCCCATCTGAGGTAAGTTAGACGACGAGCCCAATAAAAAATGGTTTGGTGTCAAGGTCACTGCACTTCCAGCTTCCACAGACACGTGCGTTAGAGGTCGGCTATTAACAATATTTTCCACCTCGGCTAACAGCGTGTTATAAGTCTCTTCTCTGGGCGCACGTTCTTTCAGGACAATTTTCAGCGAGGCCTTTACACTTATTATCATACGCTCCCATGCCCCAGCCCAGTGTGGACTAGCGGCGGGAATGAACGTCCATTTGGTCCCGTGATTCATGGCAGCGTTGCGTACCTCATCATTATTTTTCAGTTCCTGAAGTGCCCTTTTCAGCTCGACGTCGGCCCCACGAAGATTCGTTCCGTTGTCAGAGAAGATTTGTTGAGGCCATCCCCTCCTCGCGGCCATGCGTCTGAGGGCCATAATTAAGGCGTCGGTAGTCAAGGACGCGACGGTTTCTAAATGAATAGCCCTGACGGTTAAACATGTAAAAATTACCCCATACCTTTTCTCTCGTCTTCTCCCTATAGCGACTTCTTGCGGCCCAAACAGGTCTATTCCACAGAAGGTGAACGGGCGCTGGTGATGAGCCATCCGTGCTTCAGGTAAGTTTCCCATTCTGGGAATTTCAGGTCTGCTTTTCTTTATTCTGCAGATCATACATTTAGAAGCAATATTTTTAACCGTTGGGCGAAGTTTAGTAATCCAATATTTTTGTTTTAGGTTGTTCACCACGGTTTCTTGATTTTGATGAGCGGCGCTGACATGGTAAGACTTCACAATCAATCTAGTTATGTAATCTTTTCCATCTAGGATTATTGGTCTTTTTGTTTCAGGTGACACATCGGCAGCGTCATCGATTCGGCCCCCGACGCGCAGGACTCCGTGCTCGTCCAGGTAAGGTGATAAGGTAAGTAACTTACTATTTTTTTCTATGTATTTTCCCTCTTTCAGGATTTTAATCTCATCACTAAACGACTGGGCCTGTGATTGTCTTATCAGCAGGCGCTCGGCTTCCTCCATTGTCTAGTTATTATTATCGGTAAGTTTTCGACATCCTTTTATAAACTTCAAAACAGCGTGAGTACTTCGGAGCAGACGCAGCCACGATGAAAATCGCGCAGGCTCAGGTACAGGTATCTCATCATTTACCATTTGTATAATGTTAACACACTCTAATTCATTTTCATTGATTACAGGTTGTAAACAATCCTTCGGCCAAGTGCGCTCATTATCGCATAAGAATACCGGTCCGTGTAGCCATTGACCTTGTAGGATAGACTCCTCATATGTTTCTCTGGTTCCCACGTCCGCTATGTTAAGGTTCGTCGGGACGTACCTCCACTCATCACTGCAGGTAAGTTCATCTATTTCGCCTAAGCGATTAGCGATGTACGGCTTATAGGTGCGACACTTATTTCTTATCCAGTGTAAAGTTGTCGTTGAGTCACTCCAGAATATTTTCCGTATAGGTTTAATTTTATGTTCCTTTATTATAGTGTCAGCCAGTCTAGCAGCCAGGACTGCAGAGTTCAATTCAAGTCGCGGGATCGACGTAATTTTATTTGCAGCAATTCGGCACTTGCTTGCCACAAATGCAACGTACACATGCGCGTTGCTTTCCCAGCGCCAGTACGCCACGGCACACATAGCCTTACTAGACGAGTCGCAAAACAAGTGCAATTCCAAGTTCGCGTAGTCTGTTGTGGAGTCTACGGGTGGAGGCTCTAAGTCCAGCGGGTGCACGTGCGCGCGCGCCTCATCCTTATCTTGCGCGCCATCCTTGTCTCGCGCGCTGGAGGTGCCGGCCGCCGTCGCGATCGAGTCTGTCTCTTTCGCTCCCGTAGGTTTCCTATGCGCTGCATTGTGGTAAAATCTGGGAAGTCGTATGTTGCGTAATGACTTTAAGCAACTTATCCAGTTGCACCACTTCTCATATATTGTGTTAGGTATTTCCATATCCCAATCTATGTTTTCTTGCCAACATAATTGTATTATCATTTTCCCATGAACAGTAAACGGAGATAAAAATCCATAAACGTCAAATATAGACATCACAACACGTAGAATGTCTCGTTTTGTCGGTCTCTGTGTTCCGTTGATAATGTTTTCAGGAATCTTCTTAAATGAAACGTCGAATCCCAGTACATCTTCATGTGGAAACCAGATTAAACCCAGAGTTCGCTCGCTTTCGTATTGTTCTCCGGTTTTGAACTTTACAGCTGCTTCGCCGAGAGTTGATTTTGGCATGGACTCGAGAACTTGTTTACTATTTGAAGTCCAGTTACGTAACTCGAAGCCACCTTGCTGATGTATGGACTTTATATCTCTTATCAACTCAATAGCGGTTTTCTCATCTGGCAGGCTGTCTATATAATCGTCCACATAGTGTTGATTGTATATAGCTTCGCAGGCAGGTAACATCGTAGGCTCGAAGCGCTGGGCGTTCTTGTTTTTTATATATTGTGCTACGAAAGGGCTACAGTTAGCTCCGAATATTAGCGAAGTCATGACGTAGGTATTTACCGGTCCCTTAGGGTCGCTTCGGTATAAAAATCGTAGCGCATTCTGGTCCTCTTCTCTGATTTTGACGCGTAAGAACATATCTTTTATGTCCGCCGTCACACCAATCCTCTGCTCTCGGAACCGCAACATAATTCCAAACAGTGACCTCAGTAGGTCGGGGCCCTTAAGTAGGTAATGGTTTAGTGACAATCCATTCGTTTCGGCGGCGCAGTCAAAAACGAGCCTAAGGCGCTTTTTATTTTTGTTATCCACTCCGAAATGTGGTAAGTACCATGTTTTGCTGGTTACTGCTGTATCCTTTAACTCTTGTGCGTAGTCATTGTCAAACAGGTGTTGGACGCGTTCGTTGTATCTCTCTCTATAGCCATCACATTTTTCCATCTTGCGCTCCACTCCCTTCAGACGAGACATGGCATGAGGGAAGGAGTCAGGTAATTCACATTGCTCATTCTTCCAAGGGAGTCCAACATACCACCGTCCATTGACAAGTTTGGAGGTCTTGTCAAGTTTTTCCACGGCGCATACGTCGTTATAGTTCTCACGGGGTTTACTAGTTACGCCCAATGAGTCATACGTGAAGGAACGACGTACTTCTTCATGCAGGTCCTGCAGCAGCCGTTTGTTTTCGCTCGCGTCGTCATCGGTGACGTCACTATGGCAGATAAACAGAGTCGAGTGCACCGCGGGCGCAGCTGATGACGCGCCGGGAGTTCTTCCATGTATGCACCAACCAAGAGGTGTACGAGTGGCGCAGGGCTCCTCAGGGCTACCGATGACAATCTCCAACGGTAACTGTAAGTGGTAGTAGTCTTGACCTATCAGTATTTCTGGTTTTAAGTTTTCACTGCAGAAATTATTTTTAAGTCTTTGTAAATGAGTATATTTATCACAGTTCACTAAGTTCATTTTATAGTTCGGTAGGTCAAGGTCATTAGCACTTTGCGTGGTCAGCGTAAACTTTTGTCCATTTTTATTAGATATAGTTATATCCACGAGATAAGATTCGCACACAACTTCAGAGTTCTTCCATGCGCCACGCACACGCATGCACTCGCGGCGGCCGCGCGCCCCCACCCGTTTGGCGAGGTCCGCGCTTATCATAGTAACCGAGCTGCCGTCGTCAAGCATACAGCTGGTGCTAATCACGCCATAGGGTCCATGGATATTTATAGGCACTACCTTTAACATACCCCTTCGAATAGAGGTAGAGGATGAGTTCAAGTTCGCCACTACTTCCGAATTAGGCACCGATTCGATCTCGGTCACTTGCACTGTACTATTATTGTCCTCATTATGTTGATCATTAGGCACATAATGCAATAACCGGTGATGCGCTAATCCACAGTTGTTTACGTCGCAGGCGGCGGCCGGACAAGTGTTTCGGTCGTGGTGCGATAACAAACACTTGTAACATAAACCGCGGCGTTTAACATATTGCCAGCGATCTTTGCGTAATGACTTCTTGAACTTTTTACACTGCGGCAGGTCATGTTTAGCTGTTTTACAGTAACGGCACATGTTATTTAGTTCACTCTGTCCACTTTGCACTAATACAGTCTGCGCGTTAAAGTCATTCTTATCTTGATATTTATTACGTTTAAAATTGTCCGCACGTGTGTTTAATAAAGTAGCACTACACGTAGACACTTTGAGCGCTTCTTCGTGAAGAAAGTTAGCTAATAAGTCGAATCTTGATGTAGTACCATCGCACAGACAGGTATTGAGCCTCAAAAGTTGGCCAAAATCCATTTTTTTTATTTACGCCGTACCCCTTCTTAACCATTGTTTCTTAAAACTAGGATAACCCCTTCACCTAGTAAAAAAAAATACCACGTGCTAAAGTCATCTATCACCCGTGTAGGCTTAGTCGAAAATTACCGTTCGCCGAAAGCGTCTGCGTGATTGTTCGATGCACTCGAATTTCATTGTTTTCAAAAATTTGTTATTCCTTGATTGGCCCGTTTTGTATTGGTTTCTAATATGGATTGCGAAGAACCAGGTATGTACTTTATTTAACACTAAATTTTACTTAAATATTAATTGATTTTCTTCATTAATACCCTTGAGAAGTGAGTACCGGGAAATTTTAAATAAAAAGATAAGTTTTTCAAGAACATTGGAATTTTTAATAAGTTACCAAGCATTATCCAGCAAACATTTGAATGACATGTTGAAGAATAGACTTTCCTTTATAATATAAAGTGCAGAATAGCCACCCCAATGCACCCGCCTATTTTTGGTGATTTTTTTCCGTAAGCACATTCGTTACTCGGTACATGAGATTTTACTTATTTTTACGTTTTTGTGTTTTAGGTTCTTCTGGAATCCGGGTATTATATAGGAATGATTTATTTGCTATTATTGAACGCTCAGACAGCTCAACTTTTAACAAAAAGTTGCAATTTTTGGAGCAAGTATTACTGAATCTATATACGGAAAATGACCACAATATTGCTGACATAAAGCTGAAACTGTCTCGCATCAAGCATTAGTTTAAACAAAAATGGACAGCTGCTCTTAATACAAGTGCCAGATTCCTAGATAGCAGCATCGAGTAGCTCAAAGGATGCATATCTCTACCAAAAGCAGGAGTCAGTTCTGGTCGTCCTGAAAATACTTTCTTAGAGTTGAGCGACAGGAGCAAGAGACATAAAACAGAAATGTCCTGGAAGAAAGCTAATGTAAGCTTTGAAGAAAATAACTAATAAAAGTTGAAATATAATATTTAATGTCTTTCAACTTTCAATTTGTCAACTAGGAACCCTTATAGTTTCGCCATGTCTGTCTGTCCGTCCGTCCGTCCGCGGATAATGTCAGTAACCGGTAGCACTAGAAAGCTGAAATTTGGTACCAATATATATATCAACCATGCCGGCAAAATGGTAAAATAAAAAGTGGAAAAAAAATGTTTTGTTAGGGTACCCCCCCTACATGTAAAGTGGGGACAATTTTTTTTTTTCATTCCAACCACAACGTGTGATATATTGTTGGATAGGTATTTAAAAATGAATAAGGGTTTACTAAAATCGTTGTTTGGTAATATTAATATTTTCGGAAATAATCGCTCATAAAGGAAAAAAAAGTGTCCCCCCCCTCTAACTTTTGAACCATATGTGTAAAAAATATGAAAAAAATCACAAAAGTAGAACTTAATAAAGACTTTCTAGGAAAATTATTTTGAACTTGATAGGTTCAGTAGTTCTAAAAAAAAATACGGAAAACTACGGAACCCTACACTGAGCGTGGCCCGACACGCACTTGGCCGGTTTATTTTACCTTCTTGACCCTTAAATCTTAATAACAAATGGTTAGGGGGCCATTGGAACTTTAAAATAATTTTGGCCAACTTTTTGGGTCAAATACCAGTCTGTGCATCGGTGATGCGTTGATAACCGTAGTCGGCCCATTTTGATAACAATATGGTAGGCAGCTTGGACAACACAATAGTGACTAGACTCATTCCTTGTAGGTATTCTTCACGTTTTAGGGCACGTACGGCGGCCACGTAATTTCTTATCTTGTTTGAAAACACAATGATTTCTTTATGGTAATCAGGGGTCATTGTGTTTAACTTTTTAATTTCGTAGACAATCCGGGATAATATGACGTCAGGGTTCCCGAACTGTAGCTCCAAGGTTGACATAAGTATTTCTGGAGATGTGGTACTGATAAGTAGGGCATTCACTGCGTCCTTGGCGGGTCCACGAAGACATTTCCTTAGGCGCCATAGGTTCTCACTATCGCTAAATTTGCAGACTCGGGTAGACTCGTCGAATGCAGATTTAAATTGAAGCCACTCCATTGGGTCTCCAGTAAATGTTGGTAGCTCTTTAGGGGTGCTGATGCGGCTTAACAAATTAGAATTGTTGTTTTGATTGCAAACAGAAGTGGACATCATATCCTTCAGTACACAGGCTAATTGTTGAATTGGACCATCGGTGCCGGGCTCCACGTCGGCCGGCGGGCGCAGCGAGCCTGAAGGTTGACCTTGATCGGCGGCGCGCTGCGACTCCAACTCTAAATTGCTGTGTTCTACCCACTTAGCAATCTCACTTCGATTATCGGATTCTGACGGGGGACTGTATTCATCTTCTAATTCGGCAAGTTCCGCTTCCAAGCGTTTATCGATAAGCTGCATTTCTATTTGTGCTTTCTTTTCGGCCGCCTCAAGCTCTAACCTTTTTCTACGAGCCTCGATGGTAGATGTAGATGACTTGCGTGACAAAGACTTGTGTGAGCCAGACATGTTGGACTTTGCACTCTGGGCTTTTAAAACGACTGTTTTATCAGGTTGCACTACTTGTGATTTCTTTTCGGCAGACTCTAATTCCAGCTTTCTGCGAGCATCCATAGAAGCTGTATAAGATTTCTCGGACACAGGTTTATGGCGGCCAGGTACCACTTCAAGGTTAAACATCTCGGATTTCACACTTCGTACTTCCAACAGCTTGTCGTCCTGTACTTTAACTTCACCATCTTTAGCTGCACTTGTACTCGGCTCACTTTGAACGGCTTCGAAAGCTTCCTTTCTCTCCATTTCTTTTCTTACAGTTCTACGAGTTTTGACCATTATCTTCGACGGCGGCGTGAAGAACATCAAGATCCGGTTTGAAGACCACTTTGAAGGCTTTGTAGGTTCATTTACGATGAAGAAATAGTCAAAATTAGGAAACTACTTATATTTTTGTAGAAGGCGGTACATCCACAATTTACTAGCGATAAGGGACGTGCGGAGAGAGCAACAGCGTATATCGACTGGTTTAAAAATTGCTCTAGTACGGTTAACTATCAGGACCGCTCCCGCGCCCCGCGCGTTCTCCCCGTTCGTCCCCTAGCTTTGACAAACGTAAAACAGGTATTCAAAACTTAAAACTAATTGCGTCGCTCACAGGATCCGTTTTTAAGAGTTTTTGGTTTTCTATAAATAAGAAAAAAAATTGAATAAGTGAAGAAACAAAGCTAAAAATGTTTCATTTTAAATTATTTTCATATTTATTAAAACATTTTGTTTTTTTACTGAACTTGTTTGGCGAAATGATAAAACTAGTTGACTTTATAAGCTCGTTTCGTCAACTTACTGACGTGGTTCAGCGATTTTATCAAATCCCTAAACAAATCTAGTGAAATGACAAAACGTGGCGTGTCTATTGGTCGATTTTGTGATTTCACTAAACAGAGTCAGGGATTTAGTCAAATGACTGAAATTTTCTAGAGAAATGATAAAATGGATTCGCCATTTTGACATCCTGTGTGATTTGATCATATCCCTTATAGTGATTTGATGAAATCTCTGTTTTGGCCATTTCCCTGCGACATGTCTATTAATCACGCCGACACAGTGATAAAATAAAAAGTGAAAAAAATGTTTTATTTGGGTTGTTCACAGAAATCGTGAAGCGTCTGGTTGAGGTAACTGGTGACCGAAGAGCTGGCGACTTCCTCGCACAACGTATCATCAAGGCGATATAGCGAGGAAATGGCGCTAGTATCCTTGGTACCTCAAGGGCCTATTTTAGACATTAGCTAGCTTTTAATTTAAGTCTTAGTTTAAAAATATTTTAAGCGGGTTACTCACGTATTAAGTCCCCCCCCTACGCCCGTCCGTCAGCAGCCGCGCGCACCGAGCAAGCGCCCGCAGTATGCGTCGCGCTCTCGACATGTAAAGGCGGGGTCGCTACTCTTGAGAAAGGTTCTCGAAATTGAACCGAAACATGTCGAACGCTATATCGACTTAATACGTGAGTAACCCGCTTAAAATATTTTTAAATATGTATGAGACTCACGGGAGTTTTATAGTTAAAGTCTTAGTTTCTTATATAAATAATTATGGTCATGTAAATAAAAGTATGTTCATGTAAAAAAAGCAAAAGATTCTAATATTGAACATATTTCTATCATAAACATAAACATATGATAGTGGACTATCGGCCGTAGAAATCTACCAATTTTACGTTTTCCTACTAGGTATTTGAAGTACTCTTAAAATCTCATTATTCATAAAATGGACTAAAATGTTTTTCCCTTCAAATATTAACTTGAGAATAACGTCCTTTTGCAGTACTTATTGTTATTACTGGGCAATACTTTTCACTCTGTAGTGTTGAATGGAGGGACGGGAGCAGTATTTTCTTTGCAATTATTTCTTCTTAATGAAAGTATAGTCACTGTGATGCTTTTAATTTTACCGTTTACTGCATACACAAAGAGTTCAGCCAGGAAATAATTGTACATAATTTTTTTTAACGTTGATAAAACTGGGCACAAACAAATATGTAAATTTTTTTACTTATATTACAAAATACTCCTGTATTACTCATGTAGATGTGTGTGACGCCTTTGCGTTATAGGTACCAATGACTAACTAAAATAACCTAACCACAAAATTAACCCAACCGCGACATAGTGGATCGATTTTCATGAAACATGGCTAAGAACACTCCCGACTAATTTTATTCAGTTTTCAAATAAAAAAAAACTAAATCTAAATCGGTTCATCCTTTCGGAAGCTACGATGCCACAGACAGACACACATACAGACAGACAGAAAGACAGACAAACAGACAGAAAGACAGACAAACAGACAGACAGACACGTCAAACTTATAACACCCCGTCGTTTTTGCGTTGGGGCTTAAAAAACTGGTTTTTATAGAATAAATACCAAAACTACTCAAAGTGCAGGTCACTCACAAATCATCTAAAACCAAATAATGTTGCGTAACTCACAAATCATCTAAAACCAAATAAAGTACAGCGGGGCGAATATCGACGGGGGACAAATGTAACTGGTCCATTTTTTCCATGTTTTACAATGTTTGCATTACCTATTAAATAATAGTCCACCGATTATATATGGTAGGCGTGTTGTGGATACATGTAGAACTCAACATCATAATGGAAAAAATGTATTAGTTACAATTGCCCCCCAGTCGATAAGGTGGATATAGGCAAATGTTCAAGGATAAACCAGTATCTTTCACAAAACGCGTTACAATATTCATGAACCCTCTCCGTGAATTGGCAAACTTCTTCTTATACATTTTAAAGTAGCTGTTCGCAGATTTCATCGGTTTAATTCAAAATCCTTTTTTGTTTGTTCTGAACTCAATACCGGTTTAAACTAACCTGAGTGCCCATAGTTTTAATAGGTGATAAGAGATCTGACTTATACTATAAAACTCCCGTGAGACTCATACATATTTAAAAATATTTTAAGCGGGTTACTCACGTATTAAGTCGATTTTTTTTTTTATTATAAATGGGCTTACTCTTGACCACAGACTAGCCAAAAGCAAAGACGTGGCCTACGATGGAGTGAGCTCGCCCAGAAGATGCCTGTTCACTCTTGATTTGAAGGTTGCCGGGTTATATGAGCTCGGAAATATAGCCGCCGGCAAGGAATTCCACTCCTTGGCAGTGCGCATAAGAAAAGAAGAAGCAAAGCGCTTCGTGCGGATTCGTGGAATATCCACCAAGTAAGGATGGAGACCTGCCGTGTGTCTAAGAGTCCGATGGTAGAATGGGGACGGTGGAATAAGCTCGTGTAGCTCTTGAGCACACTCCCCGAAGTGCAATCTGTAAAACACCGACAGACTAGCGACTTTCCGCCGATGGGCCAAAGATATAGCGTTCGACATGTTTCGGGCGCTATATCGACTTAATACGTGAGTAACCCGCTTAAAATATTTTTAAATATCTGACTTATACTTATCTTTTTGAACCACCCAACTTAAATGTACATTTTGTATAGAGGTCGCGGGTTCGAACCCCGGCTCGTACCAATGAGTTTTACGGAACTAATGTGCGACATTTTGCACAGGTCATTTAACATTTGCCGGTCGCTTTTCGGTGAAGGAGAACGTCGTGAGGAAACCGGACTAAATCCAATAAGGTCTTTACCCTTTGGGTTTAAAGGTTAGATAGCAGTCGCTCTCGTAAAACTAGTGCCTACGCCAAATCTTGGGATTAGTTGTCACAGCGGACCCCAGGCTCCCATGAGCCATGGCAAATGCCGGGATGACGTAAGGACGATGATGATAGTTAGTCCCAATAAACCTACACTGAGAGAAAATACAACCAGTTTTCATGTTCGTTCAACAAGTTTTTTGGTTAAAATAGCGCCTACGTGCTCTTTGGTTCAAACAACAAGCTACTTGTCGTTTGAATCGGCAATATATTTGAATCAACAAGTCGATTTTATAAAAACAACCTGACACATATTTTTAAACATACGTTTGGCTGATTCAAACGGATAAACCGCAACAAGTCGAACTTGTTAAATTCACAATGCAAATTTCTCTCAGTGTATAAGCTATATACATGCCAAGTTTTCTGCCAGACCGGACTCTACCTCCGGTTAAGACTGTATTAGGTGTATATTAACATTTTTCGTTTTGAATGTGTCAGTTTAATTTTTAGTCTACAGGATGAAAATTCTTGTTTGAAGAAGCAATATCTTACAATCTTACAAAATTTACCAGGTGAAGTTACAAGATTCCCCCTGAATTACGAAATGCTGAATATAAGTCAAGCAATCGGAATGAAACGTTGCAAAAAAGTTACAACCATGATATTCATTTAATTTTGTTAAAACTGGAGAAATCCTCCACTTAGCAGTTAAAGTTAGCAAAACTAACGCAAAAAGATAAATATATTAATTAGTAGGTACCTATCACCCCTTTGCAAACGACTAAAGGGTCATATAAATTAATACACACAGTCGTAGAACATAATTATTTTACCATTTTAATCATTGTTGATACGAGTAACAATTGTTGGTACATATATCATCATCTTCCTCCTTGCGTTATCCCGGCATTTGATATGGATCATGGGAGCCTGGGGTCCGCTTTGACAACTAATCCCAAGATTTGGCGTCGTGATTAGTTTTACGAAAGCGACTGCCGGCTGACCTCCCAACCCGAAGGGTAACTAAGCTTTATTGGAATTAGTCCGGTTTCCTCACGATGTTTTCCCTCACCGAAAAGCGACTGGCTAATCTGCCGTGCGATGACAAGACACTGTATCTAAAAAACACCCATTTTCCAGAAATCGCAAAAAACTTTTTTTTTCGTTAATTGGCCACAGAGTCGTTATTTTTCATCCGATTGTAATGAAATTTGGACATTTTACAGATAATATGTTACTATTAGTGACCATTCAAAAATAATGCAATATTTATACTTCTTTCATGCATTTTAGAGCATAAACGTGTTATGTCGTAATATACTTTATCAGTAATATGTGCGAGTTGCATTGACAAAACACTGTAACGCATGAATTACAGTGTTTTGTCATAGCAGACCATATTACTCCTAAGAGAATTCCAGGTGTGTACTATGTGTACACTATTAACTTAAACTGAAATAGTTGTCATATACCTTCTTATGAATAAGTGACTTTATACTAGTATGTGACATCTATTTCAGTTTATAAATATGTAGGTAATTCAATAAAGCAAACAAGCAAAGGATGCTGCTTCTGCTTCTGTTGCTTGAACATTTTTGTGGGACTACGTTTTCGCTTGTTTTTTCTTTGGCACAACTTCAACCTGAGACTCGTGTACTTCAAGAATCAGGAGCAGTATGTGTATGGAGCGTGCCATGCTCGATACCAAGATTCAAGATCGGGTGAGGAATGCCAAGATCCGTCGTCGCACCAAGGTGCAAGACGTGGGTTTCGTCATTACCAAACTTAAATGGAGTTGTGAGGGACATGTTGCTAAGCAGAGTGATGGCTGTTTAAATAGGAATAAGTAAAGACGGCACTGTAGTTAATTCCGTAAGATAATCTGATATAGGTTGGTTCATATTTTCATCTAATTGAGTCACTGCTGAATGTACTATAAGGCGAAGGTATTGAGTACTCAATATCCATACCTACCTGTTCCATCGGCTATTGTTGAGCAGCATAATCAGTAGAACAGTTTATTTTGTTTGATACAGCATAATCATCTATATTTTTGTTATTAGTTTTGGCGTTCAGGGGTAGTTTATCACTTTCATTTTCTAAAAAACTTTTTAATGTGGCAAAATTCGATAACACATTTGAATGACACTCTCTGTTGCAATGTTTAGAAAGTTTTAATTTAATTTATTCCGTTCTTTACATACTAGTCTATTTATATCCACACAAACTAAATAAAACAACGTGCAGGCTGCACTTAAGAGGTCCTGATTTATACTAAAAAAATACCTAAACCAAAACACTCAGTCAAAATTTCTCGTCAGATTATTTTGACAAAACACTGTAACTTTAGTCACCGATTGAAGAAATGGGGAGTTTTATTTTGACAAAACACTGTATCGAGTGATGCAGTGTTTTGTCAAATGACGACTTTAGATTTTAAGAGTTACAGTGCATATTACAATGAAGGTTTTCTATGTTTTTGATAGAAAGTCAGTATACTCTTAACATGTATATATAGAATAGGGCCAGATAAGCTTATTGGACAGTATTACCACAAAAGACTGTAACTCGAGTTACAGTGTTTTGTCATGGCACGGCAGTAATATCAAATGACATTTTGCAGATAAGTTTTGAACTCATTGGTACGATACGAGCCGGGGTTCGAACCCGCGACCTCCAGAACGAAAGTCGCTCGTACTTACCGCCAGGCTACCAGCGCTTCATAACACAACATAACAGCACATAATTATATAAAGTATGACCGACACGGCCTCTAAAAGATTCCAAAAGATTCTAAAAGATTTTTTGATTTGGTACTCGTAATTACGACAGTTAGTGTACGGTGAGTTAGCACGTGTGAATTGATAGCTACATTTTACAGAGCACGTGGACTACCGGCCGTTGACCGCAAAAAAGTGGCTAAACGCGTTTCGAGATTAATTCTTCATCAGCTTTTCACTACAACATTAGTTTACTGTATAATAAGCTATCGATATAACACTTTAAACAACATTAATGAGCAAAAGAAAAAGAAATTATTCACGACACGAGACCGCTGAGATGGCGCTCGAACCGGAAATCTAACCCAGACTTATCAACCCAGAAATAGGCACAGAATTGTCACTGTCAAGTGTCAATGTCACTAAGGTAAAATAGCCCACTGGGTGGCCTTTATAGAACCTCAGTTTGCACATTTCACTAAGTTTTCATTTTAATATACGTCGCATAGAGCCCGCACGCTAATGCGCCTGCTGAAAAGCCAAATAAGATTTCATCGGAAAGTTATTTGCAGTGCACGAGATAGCGCTAGACATTGTTATTGTGTTCGGAATATTTGCTGCCATTATTTCATGCAGGAGCTTCTGTTTGGTATAGTACAATTCGTGATAATTTACTCAACATTATCACATAACAATATTTTTGTTCGGTAATCATGTTTAATTTCAAAGTGTGTTACATTCTTAAAGTGCGGTATCCGCAAAATTATTTTAAGTACAGAGTTTAATTTTAAATGTTTACTACAATTATATGACTTATTAAAAACATAATTATAGGCCCAAGTTTCGCTTGTATATAATTACTAGCTTTTTCCCGCGGCTTTGCTCACGTTAGAAAGAGACAAAAAGTAGCCTTTGTCACTTTCCATCCCTTCAACTATCTCCACTTAAAAAATCACGTCAATTCATCGCTCCGTTTTGCCGTGAAAGACGGACAAACAAACGGACACACACACTTTCCCACTTATAATATTAGTATGGATAATACCGGGCGTATTTACCCGACTCTATCAACCGAACAAGCGACGGTATAACAATTTTGTTAAATAACTAGTGTTACTAATTAATAAACTTTGTGGTTGTACACAATTGACATAGTACAATAAAAAGTTATAAAACTAGAATTGCCTGTCTGCTTATTTCATTTTTATAATATTGTCTGCACTTTACGTTTTCAGGTGAATATGAAACAACAGCAAATAAATGTCCGCCCAGTCCACCTGACTTGATCAAACAATTTAATTATATATGTATATATCTGTTACCTGTCGCCGAGCAATCTACGATAATTCTGAATCAATCAGATAAAATAAAAAATTTCAAAACGAAATTTGAGGGTGCTGCGCAGGAATCAACAAGCCGTAAGTCCATCAGCAATATCCCCCAAGCAGCGCTGCAGCGGCCGGTGCGTCTAGCGAAACTAAAAGCCGTCGCAAACATTAAAGCGCCTCCATCGAAGAAAACGAGCGCTAAAGCCGCTGGCAAGCCCGTACTGAGAGCGTCAGATGTTGGCGGAGCAGTCCCGACAACGCCCGAGGTGAGCCGAGCGCAGCCGACCACGTCTACCACCTCCAACGAGGCTACGGTAAGCGATCGGGCCACAACACCAGCGATAGTTACGTCCGCTCCCGCGCCCGCCGCCGCACCTGCTCTTTTGAGCGAACAGAATGAATTGGATACCAACTCACCACACAGCGACGAAAAATGGCATACGGTTAGCCGAAAACGCCGCCGAGTTTTCACTGGCGCAGGAATTATGGATGACGACATCTCCACCATCGAACGCGTTAAGTATGTTCAAGCCTGGTCCTTTCGACCGGAAACAACAACGCAAAATGTACTAAAATACCTAAAACAACGCATCCCATGTGAAGGTATCAATGTAGAAAAGCGAAATATTAAAACTAATTTCCATGCCGCCTTCGTCGTCAGTTATCCGGAAAGTATTACAGAACAAATCTACACGCCAACGTCATGGCCACCGGGTGTGAAGATATCGGAGTGGTTTCGGAGGGGGACTGGCGGACCGCGGCCCGCCGCCACTCTCACCGACCGCCGGCGCGAGCGCACGTCTAGCTCGACATCCGCCCGCTCCCGCTCGCCACTGTGATAAGAATGCATCTACACCACGTAACGACGACTTCACAATAATTAAAGTATGCCATCAAAACATCGCAGCCTTAGAAAATAAAACGCTACGACTGGAAGTGCTATTAGAAAACGAAATGAAGTGTGACATTCTTGCAATCTCTGAGCATTGGTTATCAACGGATAAATTAAGATGTATGAATATTGACGGTTACAAACTCGCATCCAGTTATTGTAGGAATGTCACTGCGCACGGCGGATCTTGTATATTTACGCGTGATAATATTAAATGTCTTGAGAACAGTGACTTAGTTCAGTTATCGATGGAGAGGTATTGTGAAATATCGGCAATAGATTTACTTGATTTTGACGTAACGATAATTTGCATATACCGAACAAATTTAATTAGCAATAATGAGTTTTTGGTACATCTAGAACGATTGCTCAACAAGATAACTGAGGCCCAGCTCAATTGTGTAATTGTAGGTGATATGAATATTAACTGCTTAGGCGAACCGAACGCGGACATAAACAGGTGTGTGTGTGGATTGAGTGAGCACCTTCCGAAAATAAAAAAAAATATGCTGATCATTTAGTAAAAGTTCTAAAACAATTGTAAAACGAATCTCTGAATTTGTAAAAAGATAAAACAAAAGATACAGCCATTAACATGTGCTCACTCAGTTCTCACAAACTACCAACGAAAACAGTGAATATATTCATTTAACATATAATATTTATATACTAACATTTAGTAAAAAATAGGCCAACCTACCTCTATAAATATTAGATCACCTAGTGACGTATTAAATTTTTTACAAATAGTTTCTTATGCTCACTCAATCCACACACTTTTGAAAAGCCGAATTTTGATGAAAAACATAAGATTTAGACCGCTATTATATGTGTATAGTTTAGTAAAAGTGAAATGGGAATTTGTAAAATACAAAACGAACCACTAACGTGTCAGGTTTTTTTATAATAAATTTTTGTAAGTGCTCACTCAGTCCACACGTTTTGAGAAAGTTAAAAATGTAAATATCTTACGATTTGTAGCACCTAAGACACTCGAAAGTACTTCAACATTTAGTAAAAATTTTTACTAAATATCCACCATCTAATATTTTATATTCGTTGTCTGGTTTTAAAGATATTCAGACATAACTTTTCTCATACAAATGTATCAAGTAGGGTGACCACACTATGTCGGCTCCTGATTTTCCCCACCTTCCCATTGTCATATTGAGATTGGGGAGTTTCGTTCAATTTTGATAATAGTTTACCGGATTTGTAAGTGGGAGCGAGAAAAGAATAACTATTTCTCGCTCCCACTTACAAATCCAGTACGCTCATCTGTTAGCGCGATTAGATTACCAGGTTCTGGTTTCTTACTAGTGAAGTATTATATTCTTTGTTTCTTACCAATTATCATTCATGTCCTTTTTAATGCATGCATGTCGATATGGTTATTATCCTGACGTCGATAAAAATTACACAATACACATCATCACTAGGCCAAGAACATAACCTAAAAACAGTTTGCAGATGGATAATTAATATGGTATTAGTTTAATATTATCAAAATTGAACGAACGAAACTCCCCAACCCAATCTCAATATGACAATGGGAAGGTGGGGAAAATCAGGAGCCGACATAATATAAAATATTAGATGGTGGATATTTAGTAAAAATTTTTACTAAATGTTGAAGTACTTTCGAGTGTCTTAGGTGCTACAAATCGTAAGATATTTACATTTTTAACTTTCTCAAAACGTGTGGACTGAGTGAGCACTTACAAAAATTTATTATAAAAAAACCTGACACGTTAGTGGTTCGTTTTGTATTTTACAAATTCCCATTTCACTTTTACTAAACTATACACATATAATAGCGGTCTAAATCTTATGTTTTTCATCAAAATTCGGCTTTTCAAAAGTGTGTGGATTGAGTGAGCATAAGAAACTATTTGTAAAAAATTTAATACGTCACTAGGTGATCTAATATTTATTTAAATAAGATAAAGATAGATTTAGATAAATATTAGATCACCTAGTGACGTATTAAATTTTTTACAAATAGTTTATTATGCTCACTCAATCCACACACTTTTGAAAAGCCGAATTTTGATGAAAAACATAAGATTTAGACCGCTATTATATGTGTATAGTTTAGTAAAAGTGAAATGGGAATTTGTAAAATACAAAACGAACCACTAACGTGTCAGGTTTTTTTATAATAAATTTTTGTAAGTGCTCACTCAGTCCACACGTTTTGAGAAAGTTAAAAATGTAAATATCTTACGATTTGTAGCACCTAAGACACTCGAAAGTACTTCAACATTTAGTAAAAATTTTTACTAAATATCCACCATCTAATATTTTATATTCGTTGTCTGGTTTTAAAGATATTCAGACATAACTTTTCTCATACAAATGTATCAAGTAGGGTGACTACACTATGTCGGCTCCTGATTTTCCCCACCTTCCCATTGTCATATTGAGATTGGGGAGTTTCGTTCGTTCAATTTTGATAATATTAAACTAATACCATATTAATTATCCATCTGCAAACTGTTTTTAGGTTATGTTCTTGGCCTAGTGATGATGTGTATTGTGTAATTTTTATCGACGTCAGGATAATAACCATATCGACATGCATGCATTAAAAAGGACATGAATGATAATTGGTAAGAAACAAAGAATATAATACTTCACTAGTAAGAAACCAGAACCTGGTAATCTAATCGCGCTAACAGATGAGCGTACTGGATTTGTAAGTGGGAGCGAGAAATAGTTATTCTTTTCTCGCTCCCACTTACAAATCCGGTAAACTATTATCAAAATTGAACGAAACTCCCCAATCTCAATATGACAATGGGAAGGTGGGGAAAATCAGGAGCCGACATAGTGTGGTCACCCTACTTGATACATTTGTATGAGAAAAGTTATGTCTGAATATCTTTAAAACCAGACAACGAATATAAAATATTAGATGGTGGATATTTAGTAAAAATTTTTACTAAATGTTGAAGTACTTTCGAGTGTCTTAGGTGCTACAAATCGTAAGATATTTACATTTTTAACTTTCTCAAAACGTGTGGACTGAGTGAGCACTTACAAAAATTTATTATAAAAAAACCTGACACGTTAGTGGTTCGTTTTGTATTTTACAAATTCCCATTTCACTTTTACTAAACTATACACATATAATAGCGGTCTAAATCTTATGTTTTTCATCAAAATTCGGCTTTTCAAAAGTGTGTGGATTGAGTGAGCATAAGAAACTATTTGTAAAAAATTTAATACGTCACTAGGTGATCTAATATTTATAGAGGTAGGTTGGCCTATTTTTTACTAAATGTTAGTATATAAATATTATATGTTAAATGAATATATTCACTGTTTTCGTTGGTAGTTTGTGAGAACTGAGTGAGCACATGTTAATGGCTGTATCTTTTGATTTATCTTTTTACAAATTCAGAGATTCGTTTTACAATTGTTTTAGAACTTTTACTAAATGATCAGCATATTTTTTTTTATTTTCGGAAGGTGCTCACTCAATCCACACACACACCATAAACAGATGGTCCGATTTACTAACTACCCATGGTATGATGAATAAAGTCGACTTTCCCACTCGCGTGACGGCTACTACGTCGACCTGCCTTGACCACCTGTATTCGAACCTAGCTATAAATTTCGTTAGCGTTGATCCCGTCATTACCAATTTGAGTGATCATCTCGCTGTTATGGGAGTACTGCGACTGCGAGATAATCGCTCAAATAAAGTCACCCACTTGTATACGCGAAATTTCACAGTGCAAAACCAACAACACTTTTCTGCCGCTATTGAGAGCGTTGATTGGAGTCTAATATTTACAAAATATAGCGACGCCAGTAGCCTTGCAACTTCACTTATAAATATAATTTCTAATAAGTTCGACATATGTATCCCGCTGAGAAAAAAAGTAGTTAGAGATAAAAATAGCCCAACCTGGATAAATAATGATATTAAATTATTTAAATCCTTTCTATTTGAGATGATAGAATTAGGAAAACGGCACTCGAGTAATGACAGTATTTGTAAATATATAACTGACATCAAAATTAAATTTGACATGTTAATAAGGAAGGAAAAATCCAATTACTACAGTAACTTAATAAAAACTGGCAACAATACACCAAAAATACTGTGGAATGTCGTGAACAGGGAGAGAGGCAAAAATAACTGCCCTCGACTGGACGTGACAGAGGTGATTGTAAACACCGATGGGTCACTGTTTGCTAGTAAAAAGGATGCTGTGAACGCACTAAACTGTAGATTCCACAGCGCTGCGGCGGCGTGCGGCGCGCCGCGCGCCGACGGCCCCTGCGCCCTGCGCCAGCTACGCGCCGCGCTGCCGCCTACGGATCAATCTCTTAGGCTACTGCCATTCAGCGCGGATGAGGTCTATCGCTTGATAACATCACTCATCCCTCCTAAAGCCTCAATGGACATTTACGGGATAAACATGAAGTTACTGAGGGCTGCACCGATCCCTTTAGCCTATGCCATGGCCGAGTTATTCAATCGCTGTATAAAAGAGGGCATCTACCCTAAACCACTAAAAATCAGCAAAATAGCGCCAATATTTAAAGGCAAGGGTAAAAATGCGGATATGGATGCATACAGACCCGTCTCAATTATCCCTGCGCTGTCAAAGGTATTTGAGAAAGGTCTAAGTCGTCGCCTGATGAATTTCCTGGAGTCGACGAGTGTCCTATCTGACAGACAACACGCTTATCGTACGGGCCACTCCACAACCTCATTGACCCGTGATGTAGTCCGACGCATAGTTGGCGCCAGGGAAAGAAAACACGAGGTTGCTGTATTATGCTGCGACCTGTCCCGGGCTTTTGACGTCGCAGACCACGCAGTCCTCACCAGCAAGCTAAGGCACTATGGGATCGATGGCCCCACACTCTCCTTGTTTAAGAGCCTTCTCCAATTTAGATCTCAAATTGTTGTCGGAGATAGTGGAAAGGCTAGATCAGACCCACTTGAAACCACTATGGGTGTAGCTCAAGGTTCATCGGTCTCAAACATATTATTCTCATTGTTGCTAAACGACCTGCCGCATGCAATAGAGGCTGCTGAAATCCTCATGTACGCGGATGATGTTGCTGCAATTGTCACGGCGCAATCGGTGGACACCATCGAAGAGAAACTGAATGAGGCCGCGGGCCAGCTTGCACAGTGGTTCAATGCCAATGGTCTGGCGCTGAACCTCAAAAAAACGCACTACCTGGTTTTCAATCTGTCTGGTCGCAGCACGAGGCCACTTGCTGTATCTGTGAACGGAACTGCTTTAGACCAGTTAAGTAGTACCGGTTCCGTTTCTTAGGCTTTGAAATCGACACCTGTCTAAAGTGGGACCATCATATTAACAGACTCAGCGGACGAATCGGCAGCGCGTGTTTTGCGTTAGGACAGGTGACCAGGTTAGTGTCGGATGAGGCTGCGCGCTCGTGTTATTTTGCCACTGTGCACTCCCTGATCCAGTACGGTGCGGAGCTCTGGGGACGCTGTGCCGGGTGGGAAAGGGTGTTTCGTCTCCAGAAGCGTGCGGTCCGGATATTAGCCCGGGTACCGCAAAACACTCCTGCACGATCATACTTCAAAAAACTGGGAATACTAACTTTACCTGCAGTGGTAATCTTGCAAGTGGCTATGTATGTGAGGACAAATCTCGCATCCTACAAAACGCGAAGCATGGTACATACTTATAACACACGATACGCCCACAAGCTAGTCGGCGTGGACCGCAGAATGGCTAAGTCGGCCAAGCTCACTCATATCATGGGGCCCACCGTCTACAACAACCTGCCCGACAGCGTCACCGGCGCCCAGAGCTTGGACGGCTTTAAATCTCGCCTCAAACGTTGGCTTGTTGAGCACTCCTTCTACGATTATGAAGAGTTCCTAAATATACACAAAAATAATGTATAATTGATCTCATTATTTATTTTGCTGCTACGACACATTTAATGTTTAATTTAATGTGTTTTTTTTTGTCTCTTTTATAACGTGTAAATAACCTTTATGAATAAATGACTTATGACTTATGACTTATGACTTATGTTTTTTTTTTTTAATATTTTTGTATCGCTTTGGTTATGGAATAAAATGGGCTTTTTATTTATTTTATCTTATACTTCTTATACTTTTAAACGAGCAATTCATGTATATTTATTTATTTATTTATATACCGACGATCTCGGAAACCGCTCTAACGATTTCGCTGAAATTTGTTATGTGGGGGTTTTCGGGGGTAAAAAATCGATCTAGCGTAGCCTTAGATCCCGGAAAACGCGAATTTTCGAGTTTTTATGAGTTTTTCTTTCGCGTTAGTAAACGTCAAATATGGTCGTTAATTTCGCCGCGCGTGCATCGATTCCGCTTAGCTCAGTCGTACGAGGTCGGTCTAATGTACGCAGATAGATCGTAGGTGTCAGGGTTTCGAATCCCGGCCAGAAATTAAGTTTTTGTTTTTTGTCTTCTTTTTGGTTTTTGTATTTATAAGAGTTTTTTTTTAATCTAAAGACGTGATATATTAAAATAGAACCGAGCGAAGCTCGGTCGCCCAGATATTTTATTTATTATATCTGTTACCATGTGTAATGTGTATACAACATTTGCATTTCATTCTTTTAGTGGTTGTACATTATTACATTTAATTGTCATTCATCATTAATTCGCTTCTACTCATTTCCTCAAAGGTTGACTGGAAAAAATCCCATTAAGAGATAAGTCCATCTATGTAACTGTGTGTCTTTTATTTCCTTTATGTCCAATAAAGCGTTTGGTCTGTGCTTAAAAAGTAACTTTATAAATTAAAGACAAATGTTTGTGTGCGATTTTTAGAAGAAAAAAAAAAACGAATATATTTGACCCTTTTTTAACCATAACATGAACAACGTATTTCCAAGTCACCTTATTTATATTATCTGAGGTGACTGAAATTGATGAAACTTAGGTAAAATCGACCGTTATTAAGTACTATAATCTTTAAAAAATCGGACTAAAGTCATAGTTTATAAATATACCTAATGCTTTATATAGGTTACATTACTCTTAAATTATATTTAAAGGCTTCACCAAATAGCTGGCGACTTCCTCGCACAACGTATCAGGATTGCGATACAGCGAGGAAATGTCGCCAGTATCCTTGGTACAATGCCTCAAGGGTCTATTTTAGATTAGTTAGCTTTTAAGATTAGTCTTAGTTTCTTATCATCATCATCCTCCTTGCGTTATCCTGGCATTTTGCCACGGCTCATGGGAGCCTGGGGTGCGCTTTCACAACACAAGTCTTAGTTTCTTGTTTCTTATATAACTATGTAAATAAATATAGTTAAGAGGGCTTTCGTGTGAAAAACAGTGAAATCGCAACCGAGCGCTTGATCATACTGTGTGCGGTATCAAATTCTGGCTTTGCGAGTAGTTTACAAATATATATCACATTATAGGACTTTTTCTACTTGATCTAACAAAATAATGAGAAAATGTCCAAGTGGTAAAAATTGTACCGGTGAAGGCTCGTTTTCAAAAAATTGCCAAAAGCCAAAAAAAAAATATAGCAATAATAAGGCATAACAGCATTTTAAGTAAACGTTGCAGATTAATTAAGTACAAAAATTTCTTCGATGTGATGTAGATTTTCAAAGAAATTGTCACTTAATTTTAGGTAATTTCTGAAAAAATTGAATTCGTCTTAGCCACGTTTACTCTTTTTCAAAACCTTATAATAAAAACCGGCCAAGAGCGTGTCGGGCCACGCTCAGTGTAGGGTTTCGTAGTTTTCCGTATTTTTCTCAAAAACTACTGAACCTATCAAGTTCAAAACAATTTTCCTAGAAAGTCTTTATAAAGTTCTACTTTTGTGATTTTTTCATATTTTTTAAACATATGGTTCAAAAGTTAGAGGGGGGGGACGCACTTTTTTTTCCTTTAGGAGCGATTATTTCCGAAAATATTAATATAATCAAAAAACGATCTTAGTAAACCCTTATTCATTTTTAAATACCTATCCAACAATATATCAGGGCGATTCTCTGTAAGCTCGTGAAGGTCCCATACAAATGCTGTCCTGTCAATTTTTTTTAACTATTGCCAAAAATCTGAGTTCTATGTTGACTAAAATTAACTATTATTTTAGTTACATAAGGAGACCCACTGAATTTATACGTAATTTCCGAGTTATTAACGATTTTCTAAAAAATCGTAACAGGGGACTGTTTGGGGCATGAGGGGACTGTTTTTAACGTGTCATAGGGGTTGTATTTAGATAAAAGTCATTTTATATTGATCAGTCATTTATTATTTCTATGGCATATTTGCACATCAATAATCAACAGAAGCTTTTTTAAGAAAATCTCAACAGAAATAAAAACTTCTTTTACCAGGGGACTTTCTTACCAGGGGACTGGGTGTGGCAGCGGTCCAAACGCGGGTTCACCTCACAAGTGATGCTCTGACACTAAACAAAATGGCGTCTCGCCGCCGCATTAGGCATGGTAACCAACTTCACAGCGATCGCGTTTCGTTTCACTCAAAAATACGTTTGCGAACATAGTGGTTATTTTTTAATATGGCTAAATATTTTAGGCAGGGGACTGTATACAAATTCTGGGGACAAAGTTTACTGGGCTTTATTAAATAAATAACCAATTAATCAGACCTCGTTATACTACAATAATATAATTTAATAATTCGATTGTTTTGATTTAACTGCCGCTTGTATTTAGTTTTAATATTTTTTTCGTAACTTTCACTTCTAGGTGGGAAGACAGTGATGGGGACAGCCAGGGGACTGTATTTTTAGAGCTGCTATTACGTGTAGTAAAACGCTTAAAATAGTTATGGTTATAAAAATGATGGCCCGTAAAGATTCGAGGTTAAAGTTTTATTAGACGTGCTTATTATTTAAATAATTGAAGTACTTTTTGAAAAAATCGGCCAGGACAGCCGATTACAAGCTTACAGAGAATCGCCCATCACACGTTGGGGTTGGAATGAAAAAAAATATCAGACCCCACTTTACATGTAGGGGGGGTACCCTAATAAAACATTTTTTTCCATTTTTTATTTTTGCACTTTGTTGGCGTGATTGATATACATATTGGTACCAAATTTCAGCTTTCTAGTGCTTACGGTTACTGAGATTATCCGCGGACGGACGGACGGACGGACGGACGGACGGACGGACGGACAGACAGACATGGCGAAACTATAAGGGTTCCTAGTTGACTACGGATACCTAAAAATGTAGTCTGAGAAGATTGTAGTACAGGATATAATAATTATAAATTTACCTGTTTTAGTATTCAAAATTGTCCAAATTTTACAAATAAAATCGACTAATCTCTATACGTGAGTTTTTCTAAACTTGCATTAGAGAAAAATTCATAATTAATTTAGTGAGTTAGTTTTCAAAAATCCAGTCTTATAAAAATCAAGATAATAAGATGGTCTAACTGAAACGTGAATTAAATAAATCTATTGGATAAAAGAAAGTGTAGTATTTCACCGACTAAAACTATCAATTTTACATTCTTTTGACGTTTTTTCTGAAAGCACCCTTAAAATAAAAGGCTTCCAATATGAATTTTCTAAAAAAAAGGTCAAATTAACACACACAGATAACAGTTTCGTACAGAACCCACTTTGGCATCATTTGAAATGTCCAGTATCGATTTGCTAGAGAACGTTTTCCGGGAAATATTCCACTGCATTCATTAGGCTAAAACCAACTCAACACGTCACAGAACGTAAAGACGAACTTTCCTTTCACCTATGTATGAAAGGATTAGGTATCTCCAGAAACACCTGCGTGCGTAGCCGAACAGCTGAGCACAAAGGCTCACGAAACGAAACGCTTGTAGATATCTATCTCTATCGCTCTTGCGTATTGGCGCGACAAAGCCAAACAGAAATGCCATTCGGCTACGCGGCCTGGTATGAATACCAAAATTAATAGATTCAGAGTGTTGGCCAAGCACTCAGTCTGTCAAAAACATACCTTTTGAATGCACCGTGTTTCCTCAATATCGGTTTCGGCTCTTAATACAGACCACGGTAAATGTGCTGAGAAAAACAGTATGTCTAAAGCCTTGTACGACTTAAACTGATCCCAAGGAATCTAACTTTAAAACCAAATTTAAAATATGGTTCGCCACACTAACGGGAAAAGCTCTCTTGATACTTTAATAACCTAACCACATAATTAAAATTTTGAAAAAGCCCCGACCGTGACATAGTAGACCGATTTTCATGAAACATGGCTAAGAACAATCCCGACTAACTCAGGTTTCAGAAAAAAAAATCTAAATCGGTTCTTCCGTTCGGGACCTACGATGTCACAGACAGACACACACACACAGACAGACAGACAGACAGACAGACAGACATGTCAAACTTATAACACCCCGGCGTTTTTGCGTCGGGGGTTAAAACATATGACGAAGTTGCATTTTGGGCATCTTCTCAAGAAGAATCACAAAAAATATTTTTTCTCAGGTAGGTAAATTTTATGTTTTTCCTACTCAGAATCACGAGCCCTTTCGATCTAAGACAAAAAACAAGAAACAAAAAAATGGTCACCAAATTTTCTATTATTTAGCATACTTTCCACTTTATAACCGCTGTACAAAGTGATTAAAAAATAGTAACAAAGTGGGAAAATTTCATTTGGGACGCTTTTTTCTGCCTAGTAGGATGGAAATGACTTGTGATATTGATCAGAGAAAACATTAAATTTCCCTATTAAAAAAAAACTTTTGGAATCTTTTTTCGCAAAAATGCCCTTTTATCCACAAGAGTGCAAAGTAATTGTACATCAAATTTAATGATATAAGGACCTAAGTTTTTGTTGTAATTTTCTTTTCTTTATTCTTTTCTTTTGTGAATATGTGTACCTATGGACTAAAGTTGCTTGAAATAAATGATTTAATAATTTAACCTAATGCTTAAAGCTGACTATAAGAATTGAAGTTAAGATTATGACTCACCGAGAAAAAATTCCCCGGGGTTCATTTACTCGTATTTTAAAAGGGGGCGAAGTTGTTTAACTGCACGTGCTAATATTTATTTATTTAAACTTTAATGCACAAATAAAACAAAAATGTACAAATGGCGGACTTAATGCCTCATGGCATTCTCTACCAGTCAACCATCGGGCTAAACAGAGACATGTAAAATGGTACAAGGAGAAGGAAAAATGACAATGGTAGAAAAATCAAAAACAACTGATTAACTTCATTTAATACTTATATAATACATAGGTAAATATCCATATATATATATATTATATAAATATATTAATACCCGAGCAAGGGAAAGATTCCAACATTGACCCGCGAGCGTAGCGAGTGGTTTGAGAAATAGAATCTTGAGCGTTGTAAGGGTTTCAAGGCACGAAGGTTGTACAAACTTGGCCACACAACATTTTTTCACCACACCAACACAAACAAAATACTAAATGTGAAACATCAAACTTAACCAAATCCTATAAACTGAAATAAATGTCATATAAAAAGAAAAAATGACCAAGGCCTCCAAGTGTCCAATGCTGGATTCGAACCAGCGTACTCCGTTATAGCCACGGATGCCTGAACCACTCGGCCAACTGGTCACGGCGGCAAGGGTCGAAATTTTCAAGTATGTGACACAATTACCGAAGGCTTATGGCGCCTCCTGGCCATCTCTGAGGTAGAACCGGAACTAGTTCGACCTCCTAACTGAATCAAACCATGTGATTACGAGTTAGCGAAGAGACACTTGGAGGCCTTGGTCACTTTTTCTTTGTATATGACATTTATTTCAGTTTATAGTTAAAATAATAGTAGTATGTCTACTAAATAACACAAATTAAAATATTTCATATGAAATAATTTAATTTGGTCTTAGAGTTAAGCAAATCCTTCACATTTAATTAAATATTTAGAATAGAATAGAATAGAACAGAATTTTTTTTTTCGTAAGCACTTAATAACGATAACAATATAAATATACACAAAAATTAACAACACACAAACAAGTAGTCATACATCCACACAAAAGGCTAACACAGAAAAGCGCCACGAAATGGTCTCATTGAGATGATTTTTACCAGCGCCAGGGTCTTCCGATGAGGCCATCCGGTGAAACAATCATAGCAAAAAAGAAATTAAAGACAACAAAGATTACAATATTACACAATATTGTCGGGCATCTAGCGCCATTTATAATTGAAAATCGTCATTCAATTAGCCAGCTTAATACATCAAGTTAAAATGTGTATGAAATTACTTTGCACTCTTGTGGACAAAGTGCAATTCTGCTGTCTATTTTCGAATAGCAAAGAGAGCCTTTACCAGTGTTAGTGTGGTGAAATAGTTATTTGTATACAAGGGGGCAAAGTTGTATTTTAACGCCGAGTGTGGAATTGAAAAACGAGCAAGTGAAAGGATTCTATAGTTGAACCACGAGCGAAGCGAGTGGTTCGAGAATAGAGTCCTGATCTTGCGAGTTTTTTAACACACGAGAAGTAATATACATTTGCACCCGAGTGTAACACAAAACTTTTCCCCTCACTATAGCGAGGAAACTGCAACGCAAATAATGCGCTTTTCACTGTTTTCAGTAGTTCCATATGACAGGTGGTAAATTATTTTTATTACTAGATTCACCTACTTTTATCAATTTTAAAACAGTTAATTGGATATTGGACTTTATTCAAGGTCAAATTACTTTACCCACTAGTGGATAAAATGCGTTTTTACCCGCTGGTATTAAAGGACAAAACACGTGCTTCCGAGCTAGTAAGGGGGAAAAAATATTTATACATTATGTGACAAAATTGATCATTTAAATTGATTTTCCCCTCACTAGCTCGGAAACACGTGTTTTGTCCTTTAATACCAGCGGGTAAAACGCATTTTATCCACTAGTGGGTAAAGTAATTTGACCTTGAATAAAGTCAAATTAACTGATTTAAAATTGATAAAAGTAGGTGAATCTAGTAATAAAGATGATTTACCACCTGTGGAACTACTAGAAGCAGTGATAAACGCATTTTTTGCGTTGTTGTTTCCTCGCTATAGTGAGGGGAAAAGTTTTGTGTTACACTCGGGTGCAAATGTATTTTACTTCTCGTGTGTTAAAAAACTCGCAAGTGCAGGATTCTATTCTCGAACCACTCGCTTCGCTCGTGGTTCAACTATAGAATCCTTTCACTTGCTCGTTTTTCAATTTCACACTCGGCGTTAAAATACAACTTTGCCCCCTTGTATAACAAATAACTATTATTTACCTACTGGTTTACCTTATTCACTGTGGATCCAGGTTAAATTGCATTTCTTGCCTAACAGGAGCAACAAGCTTCTGCACTTTGGTCGCAGTACTCGCAGTCTTATTGATCAGCTTACAAGTACTAATGTTTGAGAAACTATTTTAAAAAGGAGCTAGGAAACTTAAAAGGAAATATATAAGCACGTCAAGCGGAGTAAAATGTGCTTTTAGATCAAACGCAAGTGCGGTTAAATGAGTTTGCCCCTTAGTAATAATATGTAGTTATTTGTTTTACAAAGGGGAAAATTAGATGTTGTTTAAGATGATAAAGGAGGGGTCAATTCTCCATACAAACGCCATCGACTATTTCCTCCCTGGTTTTTGAAGATAGAGCAATGATTTTTTCAATTATTATTATTATTTTTATCTATGTCGGACCGAGAAGTGGAATCTTGGGCGTTGTGAGGGTTTCAAGGCACGAAACAAACTTATTACCCGCGAGTGAAACACAAAATGTTCACGTTAAAATATCTAACAACTAAATTTCCATATCAATCAATTTATTAAATATTTATGATCCAAAATCATTATTTATAGGTAAAATCTAAAATTCAGCTTAAGACATTAAGTTGCCAGTATTCTTGTGACTTTGCACTCTTGTGGATAAAAAGCAATTTTGCTATCCGTTTTCGAATAATCAAGAGAGTCTTTACCAGTTGTTGTGGTGAAAAACAAATAACTATTAAAACATCAATAACCACGATACAAAATTTACAGAAGAACCCCCGACATAATATATTGGACCGATATCCACCAAACATGGCTAAGAAGCTAAGAACACTCCCGAATAGTTAAGCTTTCAAAGAAAAAAAACCTAAATCTAAATCAGTTCATCCGTTAGGCAGCTACGATGCCGCAGACAGACAGACACGTCAAATAGTAAAAACGCACGTTCATAATAAGTTGCGGCTCGATGCTGATAGATGTGACTTCACCCTTAGAATAAAGCTTGAATATCTTTTTACCCCCCGACGCAAAATCGACGGGGTGTTAGAAGTTTGACATGTCTGTCTGTCTGTTTGTCTGTCTGTCTGTCTGTGTGTCTGTCTGTCTGTGGCATCGTAATTCCCGAACGGATGAACCGATTTAGATATTTAGTTTTTTTTTTGTTTGAAAACTGAGTTAGTCGGGAGTGTTCTTAGACTTCTGTGTCGCCATGTTTCATAAAAATCAGTCTACTGTGTCGCGGTCGAAGGCTTTTTCAAAATTTTAATTTTGTGGTTAGGTTAGTTAAAGGTGTATTTTTAATTGCTTCAACGGATTTCTTCTTTTTACGGAAAGCTGGATGCTATTGTATTTTTAACTGAACCATTAATTAGTACGAAATTACGACTATTTTCTTAGAAGTAAATTTCATAATTAATAAATTTTAAACTTAGGTCAACTAAACGTAGGGAAAATGTCGATAGTATTCTCGTAGCAGTATCGTTCTTTCGGCTTTCGAAATAGGCCAGTTAACCAATAGACATGCATCTGTAGGAATTTTATACTTCAGCAATTTAGATTTTTCGATATCATGTCTTTCGGAATTTCGCACTTCGGATATTTGATTTTAGACAATGTGCTACGTCAAAATATGCAAGATATTATGTATGATTTTTTTTTTCTTTTTTTAATGCATGATATTTTGTATAACCTGACACAGAGTTACCCTCATCTGCCAGAATAATTTTAGTCCGGAACTAGAGTTTGCATTATCCGACGGGTTTTTAATATTCGAATAATTCGGATAATACAATTTTTATTATTCGAATATTCGAATAATCGGATAATTTCGGATAATTTATTAAATGGAACAAAATTAATGTTCCAGGTGCGTATAAGCGTGGAATTGATAACGGCTGAGATAGATGAGTGCCATAATGCAAAATTTACCTACATATTTTTTTTATTTTTTGCGTAAATCAGCAAACTGTAATGATTAGTTAGGTGTTATGTATAAGGAGAAGTTTTTCTGACAACACCTTTACCTTGGAAATGTATGGTAGAGAGGATGGCTTGTGTAGAGTGGAACGTGAAACAATATCATTGGATATGATGATGGTTATAGGTCTATACAGCGTTGCATATAATCCGATCCGATATCGGATGTAGGAAGGTTGTCAAAGGCAAAAATCAAAGACGGCGGCGGCTTGAATGATTTCGAGAATGTATAGGAGTCGGTCCTTCGCTCCATATCGGATCGGATACTTATCTCATCTTAAATCTGCGGGGGCCCTTCCGGATACACTTCGACCCATCGGGATCTTTTGTGCAATTACCCCCTTCGATCCTAAGATCTGAAGGCAGGTATTCAGGAGCTTCTCGACCATCTCCACGTATCGGATGATGAGGCTCATGGGTAGCTCTCTGAAGTCCTTTGGTACTAGGTAGCCTGCTCCAAAGTTCTTCATTCTTTGTCTGGCGAGGGTGTGACATTCACAAATTAGATGTCTGACGGTCTCTTCCTCTTCGCCACATATGCGACAATCAGTGTTGTCAGCGTGTCCCATCTTGGCCAAAATTCCTTTGATCCCGTAATGGCCTGTGAACACCCCCGTTATAATTTGGAGTTGTCTTTTTCCTAGCTTTCCTAGCTTTTTGCTCCATCCAGAGTCTACCCTCCGCATAAAGAGCTTTGAATGCTTCAGACCTACTAGGGCATCCCACTCTTTTTGGTGATTAGTCTTTGTTTGGTATTTCATAGCCGTTTTAATGGTTCCTTGTGAAAGGCCCACAAAAGGTTCCGGACCTATGAAGTTGTCTTCAGATCCGGCCTTGGCAAGTTCATCAGCATTTTCATTGCCAATGAAGTTTCGTGCCCCGGTATCCATACCAGTTGCACCTTGTTTTGCCTTCCAAGCTTGTTAAGAGCTTGGATGCCGTTTAATACCAGTCTAGAGTCACCTCTGGGCGATGTGAAGGCTTTGAGTGCCGCCTGACTGTCGCCGAGTATATAGATATTCTTCCCTTGGGTTTGTCTAACTACCTCTATATTCTCATGTAGTCATTTGCATAAATGCCTACGCCCGTACCAGATGCCATCTTGGACCGGATCGGATACTTAATATAAAAAGTTGAAAACTCTCTTCGTAGGCTCTAAACAAAAGCGTCCTGGTTAGGGTCTTAGAACAGGAATGAGCAAAGATATAGGGACTCGTGCAAAACAGAATAACCCAAAAAGAGAAGACCAATTAGACGAAGACACTTCCTATCCAGGTGTGGATCATTTTAGACCTTTGTTGCACAGTGGCTGGTACCAAATTACCAATGGAAGGTGAGAGGTGATAAATAAGTAAGTAAATTCTTTATTGTACCACCAACATAAAATATACAAGACATCAAATTTAGAAGGATGAAGAAGGAGGAGGTACAAAGGCGAAGTTATTTAAATATTTAAATCCTAAACGCCTCAAATTGCTCGGCACTCGGCAGCGATTTGATGGGTTTTAGTTTCCAAGCTGATCAGTAGATTGACTAAGATTTCAAAGTATAAATAGTAATTAGACCGATTTTTGTGTATGCATGTAACTTAGGACTTAAAAGGAAAATACCTTATATTTCTTAGTGAAGTGGAGGGAATTCTGGCGTACTAAATTGCTATGGAACTGGTAACAGCTAAATTCGGAGTGAGGCGCTAAATTTCAATTTCAATAAAACAAGGGACCAGGAAATCTAGGTATCAATCTCCCTTATTAAGTACTGTTTCACAGATAACTTCACGTTAGCTATTAGCAGTAATGAAAGTAGGTCGGGGAAACGTTTTCATATTAAAAAATAATAATTGAACGTTTTTGTGCTTTTCTAAATCATCCAATTAATAGAATTAATCGAATATTCGATAAGAACTGAGTGCGTGGGGTGACGGTGAGGCATTCTGCTTACTTCTTGTCCACGAATGCTTCCTTTGTTTTGTAAATAAAATAAATCATTGCCTAGAAAGGCTAGAATGAAATAATATTAGTTTGATTTTAAAGATAAATAGGTGTTAACTTGTTAGCAATAACATTATCCGTATTAAGAATTGATCGAAATTGGTTTCAATGACGTCTATCTATTAAATATATTACTTATAAATAAAAAATAATGTTTATAGAAATTATCCGTTTATCCGGATAATTTCACTTGGATTATTCGAATATTTTCGGATAAAAATATTGGCGGATATTCGAATAATTCGGATATTCGAATATCCGGATTGCAAACCCTATCCGGAACACACTTCGCATAACATGTTTCGTAGAAACACTTTCAGTCCAATGGTAATTTTGCAGAAAACTTAGTTGGCATTATTACTACCACGCATAAGACACATTTGGCAGAATATTGTTTTACAGAACATTACTTTGGTCGACTTTGATTTAGAATAATTGTATGTACCATAATAATCTTATATCATAATATTACATTAGCAGAATTATTACACGCTATCAAAAAAGAAAAACTGCCCCAGAGTCACCGTTAGGTACGATGACGAGCGAATCGAGGAGGAGTGTTAGGTATCTTGCATTCCCAACACTACCAACTCGCTATCAAATAGCAAATTACAACTTTATGCCGCCCAAATATTATGCACAAATATTATCCGCAAACGTATTGTTCGACTAGAAGACTATTATGAACATTATGCCAACAGATGATTCGGTATTACAAAAATCTGCGAAATGATTTATGCCAAAGCATATTCTGCGTAAGGTGTTTCTGCCAAACGTGACTTATGCCAAGAACTATTATACGAATCAAATATATGCGTTAAAGTTTCTACCAGATAATAGTGAACCCTTGACACAATTTGTACATACTCAGTAATCAATCAAGAGCAAACATAACTGCCAACAAACTGTATTGTGTCTACAGAAAAAAAAACTCAAAGCAGGGGCGCTTCCAAAACCGTCGCTGCGAGCCGGCACGCTAATGATTCTGACGTTCAACACAACATGAGTTTCTGCGACACCCGGAATAAATTAGCCGTTTCTAATTAAAATTGAGCTAAAATTAATCAATCAGGGTTCGACGTAACCTACTCACATTTAATTTGATTGGTTTCTGAAAGTTCTTAGTATTTCGCGTTACAGAATGAAACCCTGGGATAATGTAGAGTTTGTATCGATGTAATGTTCTTGAGAAAATTAAGAAGGCCTGGCAGGTCAGGATACGTGGCCAAATGGCACCAACGCTCACGAAACGGGCCTACAGTCCCCGTAGCCGAATGTCATTTCTGCGACGCGAAACGCCACCGAACCATAGATAAGATAAAAGATTTTTGGCAACCCTACGGTAAAAAAAAAACCGGCCACTTTTGTGATTTTTTTCATATTCTTTCAACTTATTGTTCAAAAGTTAGAGGGGGGAACACATTTTTTTAAGCTTTTGGAGCGATTATTTCCGAAAATAATAAAACCCCTATTAATTTTGAAATACCTTTCCAACAATATATCACAAGTTAGGATTGCAAAGAAAAAAAAAACACTCCCCACTTTACGTGTAGGGGGGGTACCTACCCTAATAAAAAAAAATCTACTTTTTATTTTACCACATGGTCGGCGTGATTGATATACATAATTATTGGTACCCAATTTCAGCTTTCTAGTGCTAACGGTCACTGAGATTATCCGCGGACGGACGGATGGACGGACAGACATGGCGAAACTATAAGGGTACTTGACTACGGAACCCTAAAAATTTTATAAGCAGGGTCTAAATAATTTTATGTCATCTGATATAACTCTCTTGAAGCATAGGTATTTACTATATACCTACTGAAACTTTGTATGTATGTACTTATGTAACTTATGGTTCTATGTAGTAAGTAACCGTTTTGGTCGCTCTTATCTTTCTCAGTACAATAATAGTTATTTGGTTCACTATTATCTTGCAGAAACTTTTTTCGCATATATTTGATTTGGCAGAAGTCACTTTTGGCAGAAACACCTTACGCAGAATATTTTTTTGGCATAAATCATTTCGCAGACTTTTATAATACCGAATCGTACGTTGGCATAATGTTGATGAGCATAATAGTCTTCTAGTCGAATAGTACTTTCGCAGATTCGATTTAAGCATAATATTTAGGCGGCATAAAGTTGCAACTTGCTTTTTGATAGCGAGTCAGATCAGATGTGTTGGGGATGCAAGATACCTAACACTCCTCCTCGCTTCGCTCGTCGTCGTACCTAACGGGGGGCTCTGGGATAGTATTTCCTTTTCAAAAGCGTGTCATAATTCTGCTGTTGTATGTCATACGATTATTATGGTACATAAAAGTATACTAAATCAAAGTCGACCAAAGTAATGTTCTGTGAAACAATATTCTGCCAAATGTGTTGTATGCGTGGTAGTAGTAATGCCAACTAAGTTTTCTGCAAAATTGCAAAGTTTTTCTGCGAAACATGTTATGCGAAGTGTCTTTCTGACCAAAATTATTCTGCCAGATGAGGGTAACCCTAGTTATTTGTTATACAAGGATGGTAGATTTTTCAACACACGAGAATTAAAATACATTTGCAGCAACTAGGCATATTCAAGGTCAAATTACTTTACCCACTAGTTGATAAAATGCTTTTCTACCCACTGGTATTAAAAGGATAAAACACGTATTTCCGTGCTAGTAAGGGGAATATGTACTTTTCCGGGATGTTTACGTTACCAAGTAATGTTTTAAAAAGTCACACTGGTCTTCGGTATTGAAGGTTCTACAACGCAAATAAAATAAGAAAAAAGTTTCCATGTAAAATCTATTTCAAAACACTTTGTCTCATTGAAATAAGATTTAGATTGGCATGGTCTGCGCAAAAAGGTTTTTTCACTATCTGTCCCATTTGAATCCTCGCAGAATAGCTGTTGCGGAACAATAAATTTCACAAAGCAATAGAACAGATAACCGTTATCAGCGCAAGTTTCCCGCTAAATTCTAGTTTTAAACTAACTTTATCCTTTGCTCGTTTTTCACACCATAAACCCCAGCGTCTCTGTTGAATGCAAATGCTCGCTTAACAACGTATCTGCAGATGTACTACTTTGAATCGAGAGGTGTCCGGATTAACGTTCGTTGAAATTAATTCACTCAGAGACTGCTTGGAAAATTTAAATTCGTTGAAATTCTAACAGGGCGGTCCCCAATCTTGCTTGCATTCGATTGTCAAAGACTTACTGTGTAAGCTTCTTACCCGAATAAGAAGATTTTGCGACGAATCCCGCCCGGGATTGAGAACTTTGTACTCTTTAAAATATTTAATCGCGAATTTGTAAGTTGCGAGCATGTGGGACTGGACAGAAATGTCGGTTTACTACAAGGACATTGGTCAGGAAATAGGATGGTTATGATCAGTAGCAGTATGGAAAAAAGGAAATTTGAAACGATTGGCGACAAATTAAAACAAACCCGATAGCAGTTTTTCCGTACATAACAATTATGGCCCTTTGAAGTTCGACATAGGCAGATAAAATCCTACTACTTGTATGTACTATACGAGTAATAGTACAATTGGATGCTGATAAGCAACAATGTGTCAACCCACACGCCAACCATTTTGAGAAAATGGCGTCTAAAGATTTTTTCTCATTTTTTTGTGTTTTTCTTAAAAAAATTGTTTTTATATAGATTGTTGTGTTTTTCAGCTATAATACGTTCAGTAGTAGTGATTATTGTAGCTTAATTTCAAAACAAACTTCAATTTGATGAAATAATGCCCTTTTCTTTTATTGCGAATTGTTCGACGACGTCAAACTTTTTCAAGACTGTGTTATGATACTTAACCCACTTTTGCTAATTGTTTAAAAATATCTATGAGTCTTAAATAAACATGTTAAAGCACATAAACTGTTGTTGTAAAATACTCTACCTATGCATATTTTTAACTTTATAAGTGTTAAGTAACATATCAGTCATGGTCACTTATGTTATTAGGTATGTGTATGTATGAATCAATACATTATTTATTAATCAAACCTTTTAATGATTTTTCTGCTCCCGAACTGTTATTCGTCATTTACAGGATTGTGCGTATCGAAAAAACTGAAAACGCATTGTTTGGTTCTGTAATCATGGCAACGCATTGCATTAACGATACTGCGTGCGTGCGCGGGAAGGCTTTGGGCAGCTGAGCTGACAGTGCAAACCTTTGCAATACAGGAAACAGTGTGAATTTCGCGAGAATTATTAAAAAAAAACTATTAAAACTAAGTGCATGGTCGTTGTAAAAGTATTGTATGCAATGGTGTTTAACTGACTCCAAAATACTCGTGGAAAGTACGCCACTCATATTTCTTGACCTCCTTTAAACGTCTGTTGAATAAAATACTATAAATTAACTATTAGAGTAATGATCATTTCTAGACACATATTTAAATTATCTGTGCTTTTTTAACAAAAAATCGTTACAAAAACCAAATAATCATCTTTAAAAAAAATAAACTACCTATCTAAAATATACAACAAAATATTTTTTTACGCTAAGATATAGACTAAGTCATTTAAATTATGATTAACTCATGACTTGTACAAGAACAAAACATAAAATATCCGTAACAAAATAATAAACTACCATTCAGTAAGTATACAAAAATCAAACAATATTTTTATGCATACATTAACACGTCTTAATGTAATTAGTAATTATAAAAAAATAGTAGCTTATATTAGATTTTTATATAAACACGTACTTGTAAAAAATGTTTGCAAATTATAATAACGAATATGTATATTCATGACTTAAAATGTTCAATTTCGTACTGAATTTACCATTCATGTGCAAAAATATACTAATGGACTAAGTCATAACTTATTCAAACATAAATTAATATGAACAGTTGTACTTACACCAAAAACGAACAATTTATGACCCGAATATAATTTAACAATAATGATTTATGTTTTATAACACGGGTCGTAGCATAAAAAAACGAATAAAATATCATTTTGCAATAATCATTCAAGTCTCATAGTGGGTAACTATGTAATTTTTTGCGTATTGCAAGAATGAGTCAAGTGTAAAAAAATCGTTGAGTTAACCCTCATAACACATTATTGTAATTTAAATATGTCTTCTGCCAATTACTATAATAAGTTAAGGTTCTTGACACATTAATGCAAAACAGGCAACACACGATAAAGGATTTGTGTTAACCTATTTTTTTACTTTTGGGATAGTGAAAATTTTCAAAATGAAAAGGTCATTTTTGCAAATAGAAGTTTAAAAATTCAGCTATAACATGACATTAAAATCTCATTTTTATAGTTTTTGTGGGTTGACACATTATTGCTTATCACCATCCAATTATAATTATTATCAAGGGGCATGTTGATTGTCCTAGTTCACTTAGTAACGTCTCTTTGTCTATTCCAACTAGGAGGCCAAGGCATTTCCGTCCCATAAGTACTACCAGGCTTCCACCAATTATAGGAGGAAGTTTTTTTATGCAGAGCAGGCATTAGTGTAAATAAAATAGTAGTAAAGTAAAGTAAAGTAAAATGTATTTATTGTATGAAAACAGGTTATACAGATGGTCGTATTACATAGTAGGTATCTCCATTTTCTACCAGTGTAAGGTATACAATAGTTAGGTACACATCTTATCATGCAGGACAAAATACAAACTTAAATTAATTATGAGTACTTGTGAAATATTCGTTAAGACTATAGAAACACATATCTGTTAGCCAAGCATACATTTTCTTCTTGAAAGCCTCCAGTGGTAACTTCTTTAAATCATAAGGAAGATGATTAAAAATTTTGACACCCATTGCCGTGACACTATTTTTGTACGTTGCTGATTTATGTTTTGGGCAAATTTTATCCAATCCATACTTGGCTTGCAGCCTAAGCCTGGGTTGTTTGAGTTCAAAAAGGTGACTATTGGCTTTAACAAATATGGAAACTTCGCTAATATACAGGCACGGCAAAGTTAACAATTTTAGATTTTTAAAAAGTGGCCTACACGAATCTCTTTGTCTTAATCCGTATATGGATCTAAGACATCGCTTCTGACGCCTAAACACAGTATCCCTGTTGGATGAGTTTCCCCATATCACAAGTCCATATCGAAGATTCGACATGACGTAAGAGTGATAAGCTAGAAGTGCCGTTTTCTCTGAAGATACTTCTTTGAGTCTTCTAAGGGGATACACGAACTTACTAAGCTTATTTAATATGTGTTCGGAATGCGCGTTCCATGTTGTATGACAATCAAGTACTATTCCTAGGAATTTTATCGTTTTTACATTTTCTATTTCAATGCCTTCATACCTAACGTTAACGTTAGGAGGCGTACCTTGTGGAGCATAAAACTGCATATATTTTGTTTTTGTAACATTAACCTTCAATTTATTCGCTTTTAGCCATTGCATGACATCATGAAAAGCACTATTTGCTACTCTATTATGCTCTTCCTCCGTGCCTCCTTGAATGATAATAGAACAATCGTCAGCAAAAAGGACCATCTTCTGATCCGTAACTTTAGGTAAATCATTTATATACAGTATGAATAAAAGTGGTCCCAAAATACTGCCTTGTGGCACGCCTGTTTTAATGCTCCTTAGATTTGATCTGTATATTTCTAGTGACCTTGTAATGTCAGAGTAAGATACTACTTCCGTATATTGCGTTCTATTCTCAAGATATGACTTCAGCCACAGGTAACAATTTCCTCTAATACCATAATTGTAAATTTTTTTTAGTAGTAAATTATGACTGATTCTGTCAAAAGCTTTTGACATGTCTAAAAAGATCGTTGATACTGGAGTTCTTTGATCTCTACATTTGGCTACAGTATTAACAAGGTCAAATATAGCATGTGTCGTGGATTTTTTTGCCCTAAATCCATACTGAACATCTGAGATTACATTATTTTTTTCAAGAAAGTTTATCATTCTACTGTAAATAACTCTTTCAAAAATTTTGGAAAATATAGGAATCAGAGCAATAGGACGGTAATTATCAATATTTTTTTATCGCCTTTTTTGAAAATTGGTTTCGTTACGGTAGTTTTTAGGTTTTCCGGAAATACCCCGTCTTTTATTGATAAATTTACGATGTGATAAAGAGGATAAACAAGAATATCTGCATTTTCTTTTATTAATGACGTCGGGATATTGTCATAGCCAGTAGACCTAGTATTTCGTAGTGATTTAATGATTTTAAAAATTTCCATAGGGCTCACAGGCTCTAAGAAAATAGAATGTGCAACTCGAACAGTTCCGCGGCAATTTATTTTCGGGGTCTCTGCAGATTCATTAGCCTCATCTACGAATTTGTCATTAAATGCGTTTGCGATTTGAGTTGGGTTCCTAATAACCAGGTCGCTCTGGTGAATTATGCCCACGCTTTTGCTTATTTGCTTATCAACAGTATTATTCTTTAACACATTCCAAGTGGCTTTGGTTACATTATCAGACTTTCTAACGTATGTAGCATTTGTGATTCTTTGTGATGTTTGGACACATTTTTTAAGGATCTTCGTATATCCATGGTAACTATTTATTAGGTTTCCATTTCGTGTGCGTATATATTTAAGATATAATTGTCTTTTGTTTTGGCTTGAGATTTTTATGCCTGTTGTGATCCATTTTGGCTTATTAATAATACTTTCTTTAACTCAGAAAGTGGAAAACAGAGATCGAAAAACAAAACAATTAGATCATGGAATTTAGTAAATGCTTCATTGGTCTCGTCTGTAGTATACGTTTCTGAGAACGATAAGTTACTAATACATTCTCTAAATTTATTTTTGTTATATTGGCACATGTCGCGTTTCCAACTATACCAACTAACTGCTGCTTTTTTCCGTTCAATACCTATACCAATTAGTTGGGCAGTATGATCTGATAGTTTAAGAGGAAGTACTTGCACTTTTTGCTGTTTAATTTTGAAGTTGGTAGCGATATTATCAATACAAGTGCTAGTGTTAAGAGTTACTCTAGTAGGACAGTTGACTTGGAGGTAGAAATTATATTCCTGTAGTATTCTTTCGAATTCCAGGCTTGTCGGGTTTTGCTTGAGACGGTCAATGTTAAAATCACCACACAAGAAGATTTTTTGAGCATGGTTTCTAGAAATTCTAAATAACAAGTCGTCTAGTTTTTGAAAGAACAAGCCTATATCCGCTGCTGGAGTTCGATAGACACACACAACTATACATTGCAAATCTTGGAGCATCACACCACAACACTCAAATACACTTTCAATGCTTAGCCCCTTTATCCAATCTAGTACCTTAAAGCTAACTCCATTTTTTATAAGAATACATGTGCCACCACGACGACTATGGCTGCGGCAATATATATCGGCTAACGTGTATCCTCGAAGTATTACATTTTCTTCTTCTCCACTTTTGATAAAGTGTTCAGTGAGGCATACGACGTCCACCGACGTACACATTTCAGTTTCAAGTTCGTTTAAGGCTATATTAATATTATCTATTTTATTCAGTAACCCGGCGATATTTTGATGCATAACGTAAAGTTTAGAAAAATTACAATTGTTATTATTAGTTTCATAAGAACAATTTGCAACGAAAGGAATGCTGGCTTTGAGATATCTGACTTTCTTCCAAACATGTTTGGATGTCAATCAGGTAGCTTTTTAAATTTACGAACACATTTCTTACACCATATTTATTAATTTTGCCAGAGTAATTGGAGAACATGTCAAGTGATAATTCTAAGTTTGTATCAAAGATATGGCAATAGTAGTCCCTTTGCACATCCTGTATTAACGCTTTTCCGAAAGTCTCGATTACATAGTTATATATAGGAGCTCCACACACGTAAGTGGGAAGACAAATAACTACATTGGTGTGGGTTGTTTTTTGCACTTCTCTGCACTTTTTGCAGTAGGGTAGGGTACTCTTCTTTTTTGAAGAACCCCATACTGTAGTTCATCGGATAATTCGATTCTGACTGAAAATAATAAGTAGTACAAAGGTGAAGCTTTTCCTGTTGCGATTATACCTAAAATAGGTTTGTTGTGAGTGTTTCCTGCCACCAAGACCTCGACCATAGTAGGCCAGCGAAATTTTACACCACAATAGGTCAATTGTAGCGACATATATTGAAATTGAAATATCGTTATAGCGTTACACTTCTTAAAAAAAAATACCATTTTTAATTGAGCCAAGTCACGTAGTGACTCATTAACACATTAACTCGCACAGAATGATTTATACAGTTTACTTGTCATATGAGCCATTTATTATTTATCTCCTTAAGGGTCACTTGCACCACCGAAAATGGAGGGTTAACCCGAGGTTCACCCACCATTTTATAAGGGATTTGACAGTTGACAGCCCATCACTAACCTGGAATTAAGCGGTTGGTGTAAGTGGCACTTATCATCTTTTGTCTTAAGTTATGTTGTTTATAATATGAATATAAAAGTAAAATACAAAAAACACATGCCAGTGGTTAGGGCTGTAGAGAGAGGAACCGCCGGACAATCCGCGCTGTGTCCAAGATCACCGCCTTCTGCATATTATTATTTATATTATTATATACCTGGATAGGGATAACACAGGCTGTAGGTACTAATTATTCCTCTTGCCTTTTCAGAATGTTTTCACAAAAATCTGTAAACGCCAATCTTCATTAATTTTCAATGCAGAGAAGGTTCAAGTTTTGCTAACAGCACAAAATCTGAAAGCTGCCCTTTCTAAGTACATCCTGTATAATGTCGTAGTCACTACGGTTTTATTTTCATTTACATTAGTACAGGACTCAACCTTAGTTTTGTGATGTTTGATGTCACGATTATATTTGTCTCTGCTAGCTATTATTTCTCCTGGACCAACATATACGAGTATGTCTCTGTTTAACCCAATGGTTGACTGGTAATGAACGCCTTTTGGCATTAGTCCGCCATTTGTACATGTTTCTTTGGTTGTGCAATAAATTGTTAATGTTAATTCAATAATAAAAATAGCATTGTTTGCATTAGCAAGATAAATACGAAAATAAGCTACAACAAACAATAAATAAATCACGTTATTTACAATTTTAACACAGTGAAATTAATTCGTTTCCTGGAAACTACTTAGAATTCAGAAATTGTTTTTATTTTGAGCTACGATTAATAAAACCGTAATATTAAATATTAACAAATTTTCAGTTTAACGTTTCAGCATAAATCAATTAATGGGGAAATCGGTCGAAAACGGCTGGTGCCATTCAAATTCTGTAATTTATTGAATTTATAAATACCTTACCCACTCTCCTACCTACAAACTTATACTGTTTTTTAATACTTTTGCTCAAAAGTGCTCGTGTTTTGGCTATTTGGCGTGTGATTGATAATACGCTTAATGTATCGATATTAATTTGACGGATTTACACTTTTATTAAATATCAACTCTTTATTTACATGAACATATATTTTACATAATTATATGAGAAACTAAGACTAAACTTAAAAGCTAGCTAATGTCTAAAATAGGCCCTTGAGGTATTGTACCAAGGATACTGGCGACATTTCCTCGCTGTCTCGCAATGCTGATACGTTGTGCGCGGAAGTCGCCAGCTCTTCGGTCACCAGTTACCTCAACCAGACGCTTCGCGATTTCTGTGAACAACTTGTTCGCGCTGGGACCCCATGGACCTAGAGTTTCTAGGCCAAAAGGTACAAAAAGATATTCTTTGCCAAAACTTTTGTATTTATTACGTTTTCAATTTACACTTCAATTAGCGGATTGTCTTGACAATGTTAATTTTATTGTATTACATTGTTGCATAAATAGATCTATTGAATTAAAATGTCCTTAGGCTTAAATTAAATTATGTCTTTATGGCACACAATAAAATATGTCAATTGTGTTGGATCCATCATTTCTGATATAAGACCTAGTTACGCAAGTTTAAATGCTTCAAGATATGCCTTATTGCCAAAAACTGAGTCAATTCCAATGCGAAACAAAAGTTCGAATTGTTGATCGTATTAAAAAACGTCGTTCGTTACACGTGCGATAATGTCATTTTTTCACTCGTCCCGAGTAATGTACTATTCTACAAATGTGGCCATAGTAAAAAGGGATACTACCTCCATACATAAAGACACGCACCGATTACCTAAGCTTCGGTAGCTCATATGTCGTTGTTCCTTTAATAGTTGTCTAAAACATATTTAATTTCATTTCATTTATTTTAGTATAAGCGTAACAATGTTAAATAAAGCGCTTATAGATAGATAGATAGATAGATAGATAGATACATTTATTGGTACTAATCATACACCGTCAAACACTGTTACAATTATGTAAAAAATAAAAAAATAAAAATACAATCTTTCAAATAAAATTCCAATAAAATGATGTCTAATTTGATCTAAGGAACTTGATGCCATTTTGTACATTAAAAAATAAATAATAATAGTAATGATCAGAAAAGTGATATCAATACAATAATTACAACACAATTCGAAAATCAATGAAATTACAATTAAAAATAATAATACTAGTCACCGTAACACTAAAAATACATTATTATTTATTAATTATCACAAAATTCAATGTCAAGTTGAATATAATATAAAGTTACTAAAATAATACACATTTCTTATCTAAATAAACTAGGAATATTTTTACATTAACTATACATTATCTAGTAAATATAATTTCAATTGTGTAAATTACACATAAATGTTTGTAAGTGGCCTCTGTGAACTCGGTAAGAGAACAGCTGAAGGGATCAATTTCAAGTTTTCAACCGAGATCTTGTTTAAAATATGAATTGCAGTGACCATAACGGTGCTTTAGTAAGCAAAAGTGGCACGGCCTTAACTTCCCCATATGATCCCTCCACTAATATCCTGTAGGGATCAATACTATTACTTCACGCCTTTATGATGACCGGTGTCGGGTAGCATGAGCTGTTGTGGACATGTCAAACATGTCAAATTATAGGGTGAACAGCTCAGCCGAGAGAACATCGCAACAGGACAGGATACAAAAGACCAAAATCTTCTCAAGTGCTGGTAATATAACTATTTTTTACGAAATACACATTCCTTTAGCGAGATTATACAATTCAAGCTCGCGATGTCTAAGATTCCTTTTTCCACTCCCACTTGAGCAGACCTAAAGCTCTTAAACTAAAAAGAAAGCGAATAGTTATTAAGTAGGTATAAGGGCAGAGCCTCTGAGACTTGCACTAATCTTCGAAGATATAACGCAATGGAAAAGACATGTAAAAATAATATTTTGTGTATCTCTGAATCCAATTGTGTTCATTATACAAATTCTATAAAAATCTAACTTTAAAATGATCTAGCGAAAATATAGTAAGTATATGTTATGTAAGATAAAGTATAACACCACACACATACTTTAGCTTTCTTAATTGCTTAAGACTTTCTAGGTATTTATTATACGTGTCTACCGCGATAGCCGAAGCACAAAATTTTTGATTTGTTTTTTATCATGCAGAAACGTCTGCGAGCGATATTACATATTTTTAAATTAAAGGAAAAATGGAAAAATTCACACCTTGGCCGGAGGCCGCCGTGGCGCAGTTGGGTTGGGAGCACATAAGTACACAAAAATTTAGTTTTATAACCGCATTTATTCATTTTATATTCTGGTTTGGTTCGTTATGTTATACAAGTAAAATACGTAAGCGGATTTTTGAGGGCCTGTTGGGTCGGTCTGTGGGTGTGGATAGGGCAATGCTTCTTGCGGGGTCGAGACCGGAGTCTGGGGCGTGGTTGCAGGCGCTTCCTTCCCCTCATTTTGGCACGCTTCTCGACAATGATTCGTTGCGGGTGGCTGTTGCTCTTCGCTTGGGCTGCGATGTTTGTGTGCCCCATTTATGCATTTGCGGCACCATGGTGGAGAGCAATGGTCACCACGCTTTGAGTTGTTGTCGATGTGCTGGAAGGTTTCCTCGCCATCATGCCCTGAACGACATAATTCGAAGGGCGCTCGTCTCTGCAAATGTGCCTTGTGTGCTCGAGCCTCCGGGGCTTAGTCGGTCGGATGGCAAGAGGCCGGATGGATTGACCTTAGTGCCGTGGGAGAAAGGAAAGTGCCTGCTATGGGACGCCACATGCGTCAGCACTTTTGCTGCTTCCCATGTCACTCGCACGGTGAATTTAGCGGGGGCAGCTGCTGAGACGGCTGCTATTAAAAAACGCGATAAATATTCGTGCTTGGGGGGTTACTTGTTTGTTCCACTCGCGGTGGAGACCACTGGGTGTTGGTGCTCGGAGGCTCGGGCCTTCTTTCTGGAGCTTGGGAGTCGGCTGAGGGAGAGGAGGCTCGATCCCCGCTCCGGGTCATTCCTGGTGCAGAGGTTATCGATCGCGGTCCAGCGCGGAAATGCAGTGGGTTGTTTGACTGATGATGCGGTTAAATGTGTTTGTTAAATATAATTTATTCTACCATTTTTAGTTTTAGGGTTATGTATTTAGGTTTTTAGATTTAATTAAGTTTTATTTTTAGGCTATTTCTATTTGTACCTACCTATTTTCTGTAATAATTGTAAAACATTAATTTGACAATAAATTTGAAAGTAAAATACCAAACCACATACAAAACAATAAAAACGTATAAAAACATTACAAAAAAAATGGGGCTTGCTCAAGATGCCGGTGGTCAGGGCTGTCAGAATCAGAACCATATCTAGAACTTCCCATCAGAACACTTGCTATTTTGGCAACTTCTCTTCTGTGCATTACTAATCTGACCCTTGATCGAACCACCTAGCGAAAGCCTAGAACATTCTTGTGGCTATGCAGGTTCTTCCAGTAGCTCAAGGTTTATGCATCCGACCCACAAAGACTTTTCAATTGGAGACGGATTTCCCCAGCCGTTTGATGTACTATGTACTTACTTAGCTCCAGAATTTAACAGTTTATTATGCCATTTTTTATCGTGAAATCTTACGCCGTTTATCGGTTAAGATGTAAATATAATGTGATGAAAAATATAAATAGAGTAAAGTGTGAAGGTAATTTTCGGAAAATGCGACTTTTTTAGTGTTCCGTACCAAAAAGGTACAAAAGGAACCATCCACTCTGTCCGTCTGTCCGTCTGTCACATTTCTAAATATCTCGAGAACTACTTATGCTATCTACTTGAAATTTGGAATAGTTATGAAAATTGTTAACCTCTACAAAATCAACTTTTTATTTATTTATTTATTAATATTAACTATACAAAATGGCCAATATGAAAGGGGGGCAAATTGTAAATGTCAAGTAACTAGGTCAATGTGGGGTATCGTTAGAAAGAGCTCAAATTGTACATATCAAAAATATTTTATAATTTTTTTGTTGTGGTTTTTTTATTATGAAGGAAAATGTAAAAAAAATTCCGTCCCCCCCCCTTTATCTCCGAAGTTTACCAACATAAATTTACGAAATTTTCACCAAACATGGCTATTATAATGAATACTACAGGAAAAATAAAATCGTACACGTATCTTGAAAACTTTTTTTTTATTTATAAAAATCCTTTCAGATTTACATTCTCAATTACAACACCCTTGCGGGTGTTTATTGTACCTGTATTTTTTAACAAAATTACAATAAAATTACCTGCTTTCAAATAGAGGCAAAATGGTTAAAATCGGTTCACGCAATAATCAATTATTCCATAAAAATCATCTTCCATACTAGCTCGCGCACATTAGTTTACTCAATTTGCCGATAGATGTCGCTGTACGTTGAACGCTCATTTCCTACATCGCGTTTTTCCTGATAAAATGAGGTCGGTTCAGGAGCGTCCTCGCGACATGTCGTAAGTCGTAAACTATTGAAGTCGAATAGTCTTGATTTTATTTGGACGCTGTCTAGAGTCTGGCTAATGAAATTTGAACCCGGTATTTTTTTAAAACAGCAACTCTGGATGTCACATCATCGATTGTCATCTGTCAGTGGGACTGTCACTTTAACGAATTTCGGTAGAAGTTAACAGCGAAATCTATAAATAATAATGAATAACACCATAAAAATTAGTAAAGTAAGTGCTGTAAACTAATTAGCAATAATAATAAAAGAAACCACGTTATCAATGTGTTGCCAGCTCCAATTTTTTTGAAATTGCCACGTTTTTTCGGGCTCAACTTTCACTAGCCAGACTCTAACAATAAAATTGTATATTAAAATATTACTTGTTATGTGGGAAATAGAGTCTTGAGGGATTTAGTCAAATCTGTAGAGTTCTATGAATAACATTTTGATGATTCAACTATTGAAAGTTTGTACGGAACCCTCGGTGAGCGTGTCCGACTCGCACTTAACCGGTTTCTTAACTTTAGATAATTATACTTAATATTTGTTTCGGTTTTAATAAAGACACTCGGTAAAAAAATAAGATTATTGTTATCTATTCTTTTAGGTTAGTAGTAAATTAGTTTTTACTTCTTTTATTAAAAGTGTTTTTTATTGTAATCTCAATAAAAACTCCGGTGTTTGTCAAGATTATTTCTTACAAGTACATAGAGGGGCATTTTCAGAACTTGGGACACCCCAATTTGCGTAAGTTATTAACAAAAATTAACTCGCTGTCAGTTTTCTGACAGTGAGTTATTTTTTATTAACAACTTACGCTAATTGGGGGTCCCAAATTCTGAAAATGCTCGTAGATGCCGCTATATAGGAAACCCCAAGGCGTATAATTTTTTAGTTTATGTATTTTTACTTTGTTAAAATTTAAGAAAATTATTTTTGTGAGTTTGCTGAAATATGACGATATTTGCTAATGAAGTCGAAAAGATCATTTTGGCTTTTGTAATCGAAAACGTAAGTAGCCCAAGCCATTAAGATATTATAACACAAATGTGTGGCAAAATTGTCTGTCTGTCAAAGTTCTATAAAAAAATCAAATATAATTATTTTTTTTTGGAAAATACACTACCTACCAATTGATGATTTACTCCCTGTGCGGAGTCAAAGCAGGTCGCTAGTGTATTATAAATAACTCATGTTAAATAATACAGCTTGATAAAGGCTGGCTTGAGTACGATGCTTGATGACCTCAATAGAGCCTCCATGCGAGTTGGTCTTAAGATGAACATGGATAAGACAAAAATCATCTCCAATGCCCATGTAGCACCAATTCCCGTTACAATTGGAGGCTTTACACTCGAAGTTGTAGACGATTATATATACCTAGGACAAGTTATCCAATTAGGTAGGTCCAACTTCGAGAAAGAGGTTAATCGTCGAATCCGACTCGGTTGGGCAGCGTTCGGGAAGCTACGATACGTCTTTTCGTCCAATATTCCGCAGTGTCTGAAGACGAAAGTGTTTGATCAGTGTGTGTTGCCAGTGATGACATACGGTACTGAAACGTGGTCGCTTACAATGAGCCTCATAAGAAAGCTCAAGGTCACCCAAAGGGCAATGGAGAGGGCTATGCTAGGAGTCTCTTTGCGAGATCGTATCAGAAATGAGACCATCCGCAACACAACCAAAGTAAATATAGCAGTAGCGGCTTGCCCTAAAGAGCGCTTGTGCGGTGCACTCCCAAAAATAATCACAATTAAACTATAGTAATACATCAATTATGGTACCTCAAATTAATGTATTATACTATATAAAAACTATCGCAAAAAAGTCCAATCAAACAATTACTTACTTATATTTCTTAAAAGTTCATTAAACAGTCTATATTATAATCCGCCAATTCCCTTCTTATACAATTTCATACGCACCGCGCTCAACGGAGCGCTTCGAATTGCGCTCCTATGGAGAAATATTCAGTACATTCTCTAATACGAAATTCAGTAAGAGCGAAAGAGAAGTTTAGTCATAGCTCCGCGCGTGAGACAGAAGATTATGTATGAAATATTAGGTAAATCTGGAGCGCCGCTCCTAGGAACGTTTGACCACAGAGCTATATCAAGATAGAAAGAAAAAGTATCCTATTTAGTACCGCGAACGGCAGTCTGCTCGACGATTGGATGTCAAAATTAGTTTTCCATTGAGGTTTTAATATGACGAGTTCGATTTGGCGTGCGTTCAAAACGAGCGACCTATAAACATGAAATAAATGCTAGAATAATGTGTATGTAATGAAAATAAATTGATTTGTTCTTAGAGTACGAGCGATGTAAAAATAAGCCATGAATTCAAACTGTCGAGTCAATTCATATTCGTGATATCAAGTATTTATCTGTTTATTCAACAGATTAAAAAGTATGCAACACAAATTAAATTACAAATACATCCATGCAAAAATCTTAAACTAACTTATATTATAAATATTCTAAACTACATTAATAATTAACTAGGATAATCCAATCATAATAAGAACACCAATCAATGCGAAATGTTACACGATGGGTCTCCCTGTCAACCGCCAAGCTTTATCCTTCTATCTCGATATAGGTCTGTGCGTTTGTCCTTGATTACCGTCTCGGTTGCACCGCGCAGGCGCGAAATTCGTCGCGGTCATCCGCGACCCGCGTATTTCGCGCGCTATTTTGTTAATTGTTAGTAAACACTAGATAAACAAGTTTTAAGGCACGCGCGGGAATACAATTTTGCCTTATTTTGAAACCGCATAATTAAATTGTTTTTATTGCAAGTGTGTGAGAATGGATGGATACAATGTGACATTTATAAAAGAGTGTGAAAAATCTTTTGCAACGCAATTAGAATTAGAAGCTAAAGGACCGACCTTAAACTTACGCAAATATGTTTTTCAAAAACCAAAACTTTTACACGTGTTTTTAAAACGGAACAGTATGAAAAAACACCGTGGTTATGTGGATGTGAAAAAAGTGACAAACTGTTTTGCTTTCCATGTCTTTTATTTGGAGCGGGCGCGGACGGCGGAGGTGGTGAGTCTGCATGGACCGATACCGGCGTCAGTGACTTATCACATCTTTCGATGAAAATAAAAAAAACATTCACAATCCCGCATTAATTTACTGAATGAACTGCAGTTTTCGTCTATTCATTTTTATGTTTTACTGTTATTAACCCTGAAGCTGGGCAGCTATATAAACTAAATAAAGAATATTTTTCATTGAAATTTTAACTTATAGTTCAGGCATTTGTTGGAAAATTGAAGGAAAGAAAATAAATGCATCTCTGAGCCAATTTAATATGATTTAAATTTAATCACATTGAATAAGTACAAACAGGAACACTAGACTTTATGCCGTTGTAATAGGAATTACAAATACACAGTAAACAGTGTTGCTTATGTTACTACATACATGTAGGACCCTGGGCCTTACGATGATTATTTGAGTGAACACCCACAAATTACAGCCGCGAGCCGCCTCTGAAATATAGCCCTCCGAATCGCTAAACTTAAGTGGCAGTGGGTGGGGCACATTGCACGTAGAACCGATGGCCGTTGGGGCGGAAAGGTTCTCGAGTGGCGACCGCGTACCGGAAGGCGAACCGTGGGTAGGCCCCTAACAAGGTGGACTGATGACCTGGTGAAGGTCGCAGGAGTCCGCTGGATGCGGGTGGCGCAGGACAGGTCATTGTGGCAATCTTTGGGGGAGGCCTATGTCCAGCAGTGGACGTCTTTCGGCTGATATGATGATGATGATGATGATGATAAAGGCTGGTTTTAGTGTCAGGCGGACCGTCCGACCGACTAATTTGTATGAAGCTGAATGTCGCCACTCTAAAACGCTCCCTGAACTTCTTACAAATTAGTCCGGCGCGGATCACTCCGAACCACTACCGGATCACTAGAATGTTCGAGATACAAAATTCAATGTACATAATTTGACATTACGCGTTACTTGCGAACGACGCATGGTACTCGTACCTAGGCAACATCACAATCGCTTACGCTTTGTAAAGCGTATCATACCTAACCTTTCCTTATCGCTCTATAAACGAGCATACTCAAAGGTTGTGAGAGGTGGCGCCACCCTATTGAGATGGCGCCACCAGAGCGAGAAATGATATGTTTTTTCTCACACATGCCATAAATTAAATATAACAAGATCATACCATCCCATACATTAAAATGCGACCGCCTACGAACGCGCTTACACTCCACCACACATAGATGGCGCCACAAAAAATGCCTTGTTGCCACCGATTATTTGTAGATTGGCATTAAGGGGCAATTCCGAGAAGTAAATCTATGTCAAAAGTGACACTTAACGCCATCTACAAGTAAAAGCTACAAGACATTTTTTTGCGGCGCCATCTATGTGTGGTGGAGTGTAAGCGCGGTCTTAGGTGGTCGCATTTTAATGTATGGGAATGGTATGATCTTGTTATATTTAATTTATGCACATGCCTAGATACTTGCACAGGCGCCGCCTGGCGGGATAATATGTCAGTGTGCCTCCTTGTTGGCGCGACAGAGCCGGACTACGTTGCGATCGGCACGTGGCGTCAACGTCAACGATTTGCTACGCCGCCGCCGGCTGTACGTGCGCCGTGGCTGAAGGGCGCCCCGGCTCACGACACGTTACACGTTACTAGTTACGTGACACGTTAGCCCGGTACGTGGGCTCTATTACTTATAGCTCAACGTTCGCGTTATACGGCGTGTTTTTTTAACCATTAGCTAACTAAAAGCTAACAGAAGAGAAAGGTTCTTGATACTTATGGATACCGCGTGTGGATTAGATTCCATACGAGCGAATAATGTATCCAGCTATAGTATCTGATCAATTGAATCGTATAGAACAATCATTTTGTTAAAAAGTGTTATTAATTAAGAGCAATTTTTTTTACCTGACAATGTACGCCGTCCAACATTATATATTCTGTGGTAATATTTATAATTTAATCATCATGTTACATAGTTTCATCATCGTCTTTGCGTTATCCCGGCATTCACCTCGGCTCATGAGAGCCTGGGATCCGTTTTGATAACTAATCCCAATTACGAAATGCACTGCCATCTGACCTTCCAAGCTGATGAAGGGTAGAAGACTAAGAACTAGACATTATTGTGATTAGTCCGGTTTCCTCACGATGTTTTCCTTCACCGAAGAGCGACCGGCTAATATCAAATGACATTTCGCACATAAGTTTCGCAAAACGCATTGGTACGAGCCGGGGTTCAAACCTGCGACCTCAGGATTGAAAGTCGCACGCTTTTACCGCTGGGCTACCAGCGCGACATACATGTACAGTTTCTACTATTGAAGCGAAAAACGAAAATATTCCCAGCTATCCGTCAGCTTAAGGGGCAGGCCCGGGGATATTTGATATGTTTAGCTCGTTAGTAGTCTAATAGTTATTTGTTATACAAGGGGGCAAAGTTGTATTTTAACGCCGAGTGTGGAATTGAAAAACGAGCAAGTGAAAGGATTCTATAGTTGAACCACGAGCGAAGCGAGTGGTTCGAGAATAGAATCCTGAACTTGTGAGTTTTTTAACACACGAGAAGTAAAATACATTTGCACCCGAGTGTCACACAAAACTTTTCCCATCACTATAGCGAGGAAACTAAAACGCAAAAAAATGCGTTTATCACTGCTTCCAGTAGTTCCACAGATGGTAAATCATCTTTATTACTATTAGATTCACCTACATTTATCAATTTTAAAGCAGTTAATTTGACTTTATTCAAGGTCAAATTACTTTACCCACTAGTGGATAAAATGCGTTTTTACCCGCTGGTATTAAAGGACAAAACACGTGTTTCCGAGCTAGTGAGGGGAAAACAAAGTTATAAATTGAAAAAGATATCATACACGAAAGAAAAAACGACGGGAATCAAATCCGGGTCTTCAGCTTACGCGGCAAACGTCATTAGATAGATAGATAGATAAGATAGATAAATGATTTATTGTCACAACATGGTCGTTACAATCTGTACCTTATGAAATATCTTAAAGTTATAACCTATACAATACAAGGAAATTTTACTTACAATCTAGGTATACGTGACAAGTGGACAGTCTCAGCTATGTGCTGGAGCCTCACCTTCCGGCGTGGTTTCAGCGCTGATTTTCAGCCTGCCCGGTTTGAGGCGGTGACACAAGACGACTACGAAGTACTTACATAAAATAAAAAAAAACAAGAATGCAAAATTTAAGTTTTCAATTACATACTAATTACTTACAAATCCTTAAAAAAAGATATTTTTAACAAGAAATTAAATAAATACTTAGATACACTGAATATGGAATTATATTGGTAGGTAGTATTTTTAGTAATTTTGCCTTTTAAGCAACATGGGTTTCAGTTTGTCTTTGAACGATGTTTGGGACATGTTAAGACGAAGAGGTGGAGGTAAGTCATTCCAAATTTTAGCAGCACTGACTTTGAATCCTCCCCTACATCCTTTTGTTTTATGACTAGGGATGACTGCTTTATTTAATATTTTGCTGCGTGTATTAAAATGGTGTTGGTCTTTTGCCCATGAAATTTTTTTGTACAAATATTCTGGCCTTTTTGTGTGTACAATTTTATGCACAAACGAAGCCAGGTGCAATTCCCGTCGCAGGTTCATTTTCAATATTCCCTTCTCATTAAGGTAGGGAGTTAAGTGCGCCCTACGTGGAACATTAAAGCAAAACCTTGCGCATGCGTTTTGCACGCGCTGAATAGCTTGCGCTGTTAGCATTAGGTACCACTAAACCACCCGCCCGCTGTCGTACCCGACGAAAATCCCTAGTGTATGTTATCTCTGATAAGGCTAGGCGCCTTTTGCCTAGGCGCGAGCAATTTGTGCTTTGCACCTCCTATATTAATCCTTTAGAGGATTGCTGTATGCGATGCCATCTATACAACAGAACTATAGGAACAAATCAAATTATTTAATTGAATATTTTTTGATTCGTTCTAAACAAAGTTATCGAACCAAGAGTGTTGTTCCAAGTAATCATTTCCCTTCTCTCTACACACTTTAACGATTCATTTCCTGACCTGGTGCCGTAGCCGAATGGAATTTCTGCGACGCGAAACGAAAACGAAACTCCGCGAAAGGTAGTCCGGCTCTGTCGCGCCAATACGCAAAAGCGATAGAGATAGATATCTCCAAGCGTTTCGTTTCGTGAGCGTTTGTGCCATTCAGCAGGGTACATTACAATGTATTCTAAAATATTGAACACTCATGGTAGTGGTAGAGTATGTTTCAGTTTAGTAAAACGCTGTTCTCATGCGCGGATCCCAGGGGGGGGGTCATGGGGGTCATGACCCCCCCCTGGAGCCTAAGTTGGCCATACAAATAGACCACGTGACCCCCCCCTGGGCACGAAGCTGGATCCGCGCTTGGCTGTTCTATATACTTAATAAAAGGTTTTAAGACACAACAGGAGGCGTCCGTTTTCCATACAAACGCTCTCGACTATTTCCTCCTTGATTTTTGAAGCTAGAGCAATGATTTTTCAACACATTATGCCTATTAAAATTTCAAAATTGGCCTAATTGCTTGTGCCGCAAAAAAAAATTGGATTGTTATTCAGATTGTCAAATTTCGTTCCAATTAATTAAGTTTTGGAGGAGGTAACAGTCGAGAGCGGAACCTCGACTTTAAAGATTTTTTCGTAATAACTTAAGTTGTTCTCAATGCACAATTTTTTTTCTACAAATCTAATATGTAACATGCCCACATTGTAAACTGTCTGTGGCATCGTAGCTCCCGAACGAATGAACCGATTTAGATTTCGTTTTTTTTTAAAGCTGACTTACTCGGGAGTGTTCTAGCTATGTTATGTTTTTGTGGTTAGGTTATAGCATTTTCGCTCCTGTTGCCTCTTAAGCATCATAGAGTAACTACATCGGCTTGGTATTTTCTAAAACCCGCTTGTATCCAAAGCGGCGAGCGCTTGTAATCTTTTACTCGTGTCTTGAGCAGTAAATATTTTCTCAAAGCATGAAAGAGATTTTCAGACAACATTGTATGTAATTTAACAAGACTGTGAGACCGTAGCAAGCAAGATAGGTATTAGTTATTGTTTTAAACATTTCAGAAGCTGTAAACGCCGTAGGTAAGAAGTTTTACGTATTTACGGGAAACCTCGTTTTGATTGAAATGAAATGATTGATTGATGGTGATGTGAGAACCGTAACATTGGCATGGACAACGTTAATGTTATTAGCAGGGTTAGGATATCTCGTAGCATGGTAAGACGTTAGAGAACCATGGAGTCGATATTAACATTAAATTTAATTTATACTCATACTCATCTTCATGTATATAATTCGTCACAAAATGCTTTTAATTTCATCTAAAACGATGAATTAATAAAACTGTATGACTGAATGTTAACTGTTAAGACAATAAATGAAAGAAAAATTAATTACCTACCTAGTTATACAGACTTTTATTGCGGTAGACATAGACACACTGGCCATTTTATCAAATTTAGTGTTCTATGGTACCTATTAGGTACAAACTAGAAGCTTAGTTAATATTATTTTTTGTTCGCGTGTTTTTTTACGTAGGTAGACTAGGTAGTATTCAACATAGTGTGGCAGTCTTTTTTTCATTTAAAATATAGTTTTATTCTATTCTAAATTATATTTATTTCGTTTATAATCAACTTTTGGAATGAATAGGTAAGTATGAGTATGAGCAACAGAAATGATTAAGTTGATTGGATTGTTCTTAAGCCGCCCGCTTGCACATGTAATAAATATATCTTTTAGTCAGAGCTGTTTCCCAAAAGAGCTAAAAACAGCTAAAATAATACCGCTTTTTAAAAAAGGAGATCACTGCAACCCAGGAAATTATAGACCGATCGCCATTGTTCCGATCTTATCAAAAATATTTGAGAAGGCTTTTTGTGTTCGATTAGTTAACTTCTTAACCAAGTACAATATCCTGCACCCAAACCAATATGGCTTTCGAGAAGGTTACAACACAGAATTAGAATGTTTCAACTTCGTGAAAGACATAACTGGATCCCTGAACAACAAAATACCGATCATGTCAATTTTTCTTGACATGACCAAAGCGTTTGACCTTGTTGACCATTCTAAATTGCTGGATAAATTAGATTCTTATGGAATCAGAGGTCAAACGAATAATTGGCTTAAATCATATTTATCCTACAGGACACAATGTACTGAAATAACAAAAATTGAGGAATATAACAATCAAATCCTTAAGGTAGTCTATAGATCATCTGATAGTCTTGTTGTTTCAGGAGTTCCACAAGGCAGTAATCTGGGCCCTTTGTTATTTTTGCTATTTATAAATGACCTTCCAATGGCCATAAAACACAAATCAATACTGTTTGCGGATGACACAACTATCATTATTAGAGGAGACAATCCGTGTACATATGAAGATGACAGCAATGAAGCTTTAACGAATATAAGTCGCTGGATAAATAACAACGATTTACTAATAAACTTAGAAAAAACGGATTTTGTACAATTTAGCGCAGGAAAGGCCCGACCCCAAAGCTTAATATTAGAATTGAAGATGTCACTTTACAAGAAGCTAGTATTGTCAAATTTCTGGGTTTAAATATAGACCCTTGCTTAAATTGGAAGGGACACATCGAATTTTTGTGTAATAGGTTAGATCGTTTTATCTTCGCATTAAGAAAACTTAGACAATGTGTATCTAAAGAGACAGCGATTACAGCCTACCATGGACATGTGTCCTCAATTCTCATTTATGGCTTTATGTTGTGGGGTAATTCTGTGGACGTTGAGAGAGTATTTTTGTTACAGAAAAAATGTGTACGCGCGATAACAAATACCTGGATAGGGCACAGCTGTAAACCAATTTTTAAAGAATTAAATATTTTACCGTTAGGGATCATCCACATATTACGTCACACCAAATTTCAGGTTTTTGGACCCCTCCCCCCCCCCTATGTCACGCTTTTTTGTATCCCTTTAACAGGGATTGTCACATTTAGTATGACCCCTCCCCCCCCCCTTACACTGTGACGTAATATATGGATAACGCCTAGCTTGTATGTATATTTATAAACTCTGTACTTTTGTTAGGAAATTTCCAGGATATTTTCAAAAACGGTCAGATGTACATTCGAGAGACATAAGAGAGCAATATAAATATCTTTTATACCAGCCACGCTGTAATAATAGTGTTTATAAAAGGAATAGCTACAATATGTGCATACTGATTTTCAACCACTTACCAATTAAAATAAAGTCACTCGAAGGTAACATATTCAAACGTAAATTAAGATCTTGGCTCCTTGAAAATTGCTTTTACAGTGTGAGAAACTTCCTTAATTACAAAGATACCTCAGATACCTAGTAGGAAAGGATTTTGGAAATAATTTAATATAAGGTTAAAAACAAACTAATGTTTAGTCTCGGCTTTTAAAATATATACTTAACACTGATGCACATTGGATTGGCTATCCGCAGACTTTCACTGTATTATATGTATATAGGTAAATTAAGTCACTATTAAGTTATTATTTGCGTGCGAAGAGGACAACAAAGTAACAATACAATGGATAAAGGGGCACAGTGGATCAAGAGGGAATGATGCAGCGGATGAACTGGCCCGAGAAGGATCAGCCACACCTGCATATGGACCCGAACCCATCATACCCCTACCAGTATCATATAGGAAAAACCAACTTAGTCAACACTACAAACAACTACACAACAAATACTAGGTTGAGTTAGACACATGTAGACAAACCAAAGAAATTCTTGCTGAACCAAATACAAAGCTTACAAAAATCCTACTCAGAACTCCCAGACAGCAACTGCGCAAACTAGTAGGATTAATGACAGGACACAACACACTGAACAAACACCTCAATAACATAGGTATAACCGATAGCCCCATGTGCAGAGCGTGCATGGAAGCAGAAGAAACCACCAAACACTTTCTTCTAGAGTGTAAACAGGTAGAAGTATATAGGAACAAGTATCTAGGTACGCCAAACACACTGAAAGAGGTATTTAGCAACCTGAAAACACTGCTAGGATTTGTAGAGGAGCTGGGGTGGTTAGAGTAGTGCTACCCCGTCTATTTCACGCAAAATAGGCACAATGGATGTCGACTTGCGGAAAATGCCCAATAAAACTAAGTTATTATTTTAATTATAGTGAAATTTAGTATAATACATTACTAAAATCCTACTCTAAAGACAGCTGGAAAAGGTGGAACTATATCTAACATAATATTAAGACAATGTAACTAACCCTTTTTCCGCAAATAAATATATCTTATCTTATCTTATCTAGTTAACTTTTATGTTAAAATCGACTCCATGGTTCTCTAACGTCTTACCGGCGTGCTACGAGATATCTGAACCCTGGTTATTAGTGGCCGTTCGGAATTAAATTGGCCTTCATTTTGCTACGTACCCTGATGTCCCTGCCAAAGCTCAGTTGTCATGAGTCCTGAACCATTAAGCTAAACTCGGCTTAAAAACGATTACGTAAATCTGCCTTCATTAAACGTAACGAACTGAGTCCTAAGGGATTACTCGAGTTTTTTTTCTGTTCTCGTTACGGTGCTACAATTGCTACATTGTTTCGTTCTGAATTTGAATTCGGGGATAAATCATGCAATACGGCTGTTTCGTGTGGATTTGTGTTCGGGCGAAGTTAGACGCCTGAGTTATTTATTTGTACAAGGAAATGCAGAATTATTTGGTGGCGGTAAGACACTGGACTTTTTAACCCCCGACGCAAAAACGACGGGGTGTTATAAGTTTGACGTGTCTGTCTGTCTGTGGCATCATAGCTCCCGGACGGATAAACCAATTTAGATTTTTTTTCTTTGCTTGAAAGCTGAATTAGTCGGAATGTTTTAGTCATGTTTGATGGACATTTGTCCACTATTTATGAGATTTTTTTTATCGTGGTTAAAATCGCACGCGAATCAGATGATGATGATCGATAACAAGCAATGGCGGTGTCACACAGATAAAATTAAAAATCGCGTAAGGTAAACCTTTATATGTGACATTATCTGGGTAAAGCGACCTTATTGTCGAAGGCACTTACGGCGTTATGAGCGATGTTCGTGTACAAATACGACATGTAGACAAACCAAAGAAATACTTGCTGAACCTAATACAAAGCTCACAAAAATCTTACTCAGAACTAGAGATGGGCCGAATATTCGGTAAATATTCGGTATTCGGCATATTCGGCAAGTTTTTAATTGTTCATATTCGGCCGAATTATTCGGTTGCATTGCCTAATATTTACCGAATAAACAAAGTAAATAACTAATGAAGATCTTACGTATTCCATTGGATAATACGCTTCTATTTTAGTAGCTTTTTAAGGAACTGCTAAAAAAAGACAAAACCTATGCGTCAAAATATTAATACAATTGTTTTTAAAAAAAGATAAAAACCGTAGTTTAAGAGTTGAGAAAAATTCAGAGTTGTTTTAACTAAGTTTTAGTTATCCACTAAATCATAAAAACATAGTTGTAGATGGTTGTAGTAACATATATATGTAACGATTATCAATCATTTAATAGTTTTAATGAATCCCCTTAAAAATATGGCGTAACCGAATATTCGGCCCGAACATTCGGCCGAATATTCGGTTACGCTGTAAGAGCTGAACCGAATGTTCGGCCGAATATTCATATTCGGCAAAGTCCATATTCGGCCCATCTCTACTCAGAACTCCCAGACAGCAACTGCGCAAACTAGTAGGATTAATAATGACAGGACACAACACATTGAACAAACACCTCAATAACATAGGTATAACCGATAGCCCCATGTGCAGAGCGTGCATGGAAGCAGAAGAGACCACCAAACACTTTCTTCTAGAGTGTAAACAGGTAGAAGTATATAGGAACAGTATCTAGGTACGCCGAACACACTGAAAGAGGTATTTAGCAACCTGAAAACACTGCTAGGATTCGTAGAGGAGCTGGGGTGGCTAGAGTAGTGCTACCTCGTCAATTTCACGCAAAATAGGCACGACGGATGTCGACTTGCGGAAAATTCTCAATAAAAACTAACTAACTAACTAAATACGACGCCGCGGGACGTAAGCGCCATAGACAATAAGGTCGGATCCCTTTACCCAGATAACGGCACATATTTCAGTAATGTAAAATGTTACATCCATGCGTTTTAAACCTCTGCAATAAACGTCTACGACGCTAAAACTCTGTATAATGGCGTCATTCCCGCGTCAATCGTCTGCGACCATCAACCTAAACCGCCGAAAAATCGCAATCAATGTATATTGTTGTACAAACTCCAGAGAAATTAGTTTAGAAAATTAAACATTAAAATGAAAATGGCCGTGAAGAGTACGTTCTAATGGGGCAGAGGTGATTAATGCTGCTGCCGACATTACTTTAATGAGGATAAATTGCATCTTTGAGTGTCCCTGTAATAGCTTTCTTAATTATTCTTTTGCTCGGTTTAAAGGCTGTTAGCTTAAGGCCAGTTGCATTATCCCCGGCCCCGTACCCGAGTGGTATGCGTGACAGCATTTTTCCCCTCCAGAAAAAAGGGCTAATTGCGTCAACCACATTTTTGACAAACACAATGACATCAGGGCATTATTAGTGAAAGTTGAACAACGGTCGGGGTGGTGTAGCGGTCGAACACGTCAGCCGCGATAGCTAGAGACTCGGGTTCGATGAAAATGAAAAATGAAAATGAAATATTTATTTTTCAAGTAGGCATATTACAATGCGCATATGAACGTCAAATAAAGCTACGCCGGCTCTAACCCTACGCCTCAGCCTCGAGAAGATTTCAGTCCCCCCTCAGTTGGGAGGGGGTAAGTAATACGAGATATAAGAACGTATCGTATATTACTTATAAAATATACGCTCACTTTGTATAAGCTTGTTCAGCATAACGTTCACTGGTTATAATGCTCAAAATCGATAATAGCAAATAATCTAATTTCGAAGTGGATAATGTTTATTCTCTATAATATCAGTGTATATAAAGATTAACGTATATAACGTTAGGGAGACCTAATGTTTATAAGATAATTATATTAATCAATTATTCTAACATCAAAAGGTGTAATGTTCATAATATCTAAGATCTATGTTTATAACGTTTGGGATACCCAATATTAATATCATATATTTTTCAATTAATCTAAGATCAAAAGGCGTAATGTTCATTCTGTGTGTAAGATTTTAAATGCATAATAACCTAACTTAACCCACTTTCTTAGCAACAGTTTTGTGTGCGGGTCGCAGTTCTAACCTAACCTAAACCTACTTTCTTAGCAACAGTTTTGTGTGGGGGTCGCAGTTCTAACCTAACCTAAACCTACTCTCTTAGCAACAGTTTTGTATGGGGGTCGCAGTTCTAACCTAACCTAAACCTACTTTCTTAGCAACAGTTTTATGTGGGGGTCGCAGTTCTAACCTAACCTAAACCTACTTTCTTAGCAACAGTTTTGTGTGGGGTCGCAGTTCTAACCTAACCTAAACCTACTTTCTTAGCAACAGTTTTGTGTGGGGTCGCAGTTCTAACCTAACCTAAACCTACTTTCTAAGCAACAGTTTTGTGTGGGGGTCGCAGTTCTAACCTAACCTAAACCTACTTTCTTAGCAACAGTTTTGTGTGGGGGTCGCAGTTCTAACCTAACCTAAACCTACTCTCTTAGCAACAGTTTTGTATGGGGGTCGCAGTTCTAACCTAACCTAAACCTACTTTCTTAGCAACAGTTTTATGTGGGGGTCGCAGTTCTAACCTAACCTAAACCTACTTTCTTAGCAACAGTTTTGTTTGGGGGTCGCAATTCTAACCTAACCTAAACCTACTTTCTTAGTAACAGTTTTGTGTGGGGGTCGCAGTTCTAACCTAACCTAAACCTACTTTCTTAGCAACAGTTAAATGTTATATATGGAGAACGGTATGGTGTATAAACTGATATTAAGCTAATATTATAATCGTTATATTAAGTAATGTTATTTATGGTGGACGGTATACTTAGTGTATGGTATCTAAACTGAAATTAGCTAATTTAAATATTATATTAAGAAATGTTATGCATGGTGAACGGTATCCGTTGTGTATGGTATATAAACTGAAATTAAGTAACGTAAACGTTATACTAAAAAACGTTATGTGAAACTAATATTATGGCACTTCAGCGTTATTTCTTACAAAAGTATTGATGTTGGTGTTATATCTAACGTTCATTATTGCTGCTGAACGTTAGTAACATGAAATTATATATATTAACGTTATATCTCGTGGGACGCACCCGTTGGGAGGGCGATTCCCGGATTCGCCACCAGTGGATTTGATCGCTTCTTCTTTAGTGTATGGTATCTATTTCAGTTGTTAACAAAAATTAACTCAATGTCAGTTTTGTGACAATTTTATTAAGCAAGAAAAATCAATAGAAATGTCGCTTTTTGTGTTATAGTATTTGACAGCCCACACGTCATTCCATTTAAAGTACAAACGTTTTAAACAAAATACCAACATTTATAAAAAGCAAATACCCTTCATTATCAAACATTTTTTTATTGCCAGAAACTTCTCTCTTAAGTACCGCAAAACTCCGGAATACATAAAAATACGCAGTTAAATGAGGTCTTATTTAAACATTAATCCCCATCCCATTAGCGAAACGTAGCCTTTATTAATGTGCTCCTTACGCACAAGATATATAGGGGAAGGTTGCTATCATTTGACTAGTTAGAGAAGTTTTAATTCTTGGCATCTATTTATGAATTACCTTATTCACAACAAAAAGATTAGATTAGATTAGATACATTTAGAGAAAAGTCGTTAAAAGGTTTTCATACGCTGTTGCCTTTTTTGGACCAGAGTCGCCATCATTGGACGACAAAGTCGCCATCAATGGACTTAGGAAATTTAGACCAATGGTCCAGTCAAGGAAACTTATATACGGTGCATAAGCTTAGTAACTCGGTGCGTAAGCTTAGTATGGATATAGCTTTTAGCCTTGGGATTCCTTATGAAATGTTTAAGTTTATGTTGAGTTCAGAAATGTTATAAATGTACAATTTAACAATTTTCTAACATAGAATATGGCACGAAATTTGATGTACGAAAGTCCGTCACCTCCCCCCGCTCAGTCACCGGTGAGCCTCTCGTACCTCATATCGTATCACTGGTTGGCTCAAGTTTGATTTTTGGGTCAATTTTTTAATAGTTAGTCAACCTACCCCTATAGTCAACTAGTCCCGGTCTCCCCTACAAAAAAAAGAAGTCTAATATTTTTTTTATACTATGTGTCGGTGGCAAACAAGAATATGGTCCGCCTACGCGCCTGATGGAAAGCGGTCATCGTCACTTATAGACGCCTGCAACTCAAGGAGTGTCAAGTGCGCGTTGCCAACCCATTAGAAACTTGTACGCTTATTTTAGTTGTGTTAAGTACACAGCAAAAAATAGCATATTTATGTAAATTGATGAATAAAATAAGAATTTAGAGTAGAAAGATATAAATAGCGTACCAGAGAACTCCACAAAATTTCCATTTCCGTGTTACAATGAAAATATATCAATCTCATCGGCCGGATGCAAAGTATTGGCAACTTTTTTTATTATCATTACAAAGTTTGGTCGACGAAAATGTGTTGGTGGTGTTCCGGAGGCTATCTCGAATTTCTTTAGTACTTTTGAGTTATTGGTTTCATGGACTTCGGTAATATACAATATAGCTTTAAACATATTTATGAAAATTTATTCCATGATGAAGGTATTCCATTAAGCAGCAGGAACCTAGTAAAATAATACAGTGCGTGGAGTTCCTCCGAACTGAAGAAGTGAAACTTCAACATAAACAACTGCAAAACAACATAAAACAAGCAACATAACCTCAAAAATATATTGTCAAGTGGCCATCATGTTTTTGCGTTTAGTTACGTCCATCTTTTTACTGTTTTAAATATTTTATTTACATTGCTATTTGCTCAAATTACTGAAAAAACAATTATTAACACATTTTGCACTCGATCTAAATATAAACACACACATTCCAATTCATTTCTGTTTTATCACTAATTGAGTGAATAAGGGAATTAATGGAATGAGTGAGTCGTTAAGCGTAACGACACTATCAGAATGTTACGCGCTGAGTGAGCGGCATTTCACGCAACGTAACAATGACTGAATGTTACGCGTTGTCAGTTGGAAATCGCAATTTCGAAGTTTCACTTCAATAAAGGGTTTGTTTTTGTTTATTGGGGACTTATCGTGAGAATAGCTGCAGCAGTCGTCTGCAACAGACGGATTGACGTAGTACGACGCAAGGCTCGGAACCGGTTTGTTTTTTATCGGTTAAAACCGGTTTATTTATTATAACCGTATTAAACCGGTTTATTCGACGAGTGGCGAGACGCACCGGCGCGGAGCCGCGTAAGGACCTATGTTCATACTGTGTTGTATGCATACTGCATGTAGGTTTCTATTATGAATAAGACTTTGTTGACATATGTCTATATTTTCGATTGTCTTTTTCATTTCTTAAATATATATTGTTTTAGAAGCACGCTTTTCTATTTATTCCCGTTATTCCCATAGCGTAGTCCCATATCTCACATTGGCGACGATCTGGACTTGCGCTATCATGTGTTAGACGTCACCACGTCAGATTTGGGAAAGAACTGTGTACCGTGTATATAAGAGTGTGTGTCGTATACTGTTGTGTGGACAAACATGGCTGTGGGTAAGATAGAACCTTTCGACGCAAACAACGATAAATGGTCATCGTACTTAGACCGTATTGAACAATATTTTATTGTCAATGATGTCAAGGAAGGAAAAAAGTCGCTAAATGAATTACCTTTATCGGCGGCCCTACCTATGAGCTGTTAGTGACCCTTTGTTCACCCAAGAAACCACACGAATTGTCATATAGTGAGATTGATAAAATTAACACCTAGTATATTAGCTGAGAGGTACAAGTTCCGCCAAAGAACACAAAATCAAACGGAGTCTATTTCGGATTACGTGGCTGTTTTTAAGAAGTTGGCAAGGACGTGCGACTTCAAAACGGACTTAGACGAAAATTTAAGAGATCAGTTTGCCTGTGGATTGTTCAGCAAGTCGATCAGACAAAGGTTGTTCGCGGAAGAGGACATCAGTTTTCCAAATGCGACCAAACTAGCCCATGGTTTAGAAGCGGCGGAGACGAACGCGGCGGCTGTGAACGGCAAGCGGTCGAACGGTGACGATGCCGTGACATGTCATGCTGTCACGAGTGCAACCCAACGCAGTGAGGGCAGTCGACGGAGCCACGGGGCAGCGGCGAGCGGCGAGCGAATGCGCGGCCGCTACAGCGATGGCGCAGCCGGCGGGAGCGGCGCCTCGGGTGCAGCTGCAGGCGCGCGAGGCAGGCTGGCGGAGCGGCGTTCGGCATCGGGAGCGGCTCGACTCATTCGAGCTGTCGGGCTTGCGGCGGCCAGCATAATGCAGCGAGATGCAAATTTCACGTTTATGTAATATGCCGCGTATGTAATAAGGAAGGCCACCTCAAAAGAATGTGCCCTAAACTTGGCGCAGGAGGCGCGAGTTACGCAGAGGGCAATCATGTGGACGAAGTAATGAATAATTCGGATCCGACGACAGTGTTGAGGTAATTAGTTCCATTTATAACATTAGTCATTCAAAAGATTACAGACCCTATTATGTAACATTGGATGTTAATAATAAAAATTCTTTTTAAACTGATGCGCAAAGTAATTTCATAAAGATATTTTATGAAGACCTAAGCTGGCTGGTAAAATTGAAATTACCTTTAAATGAGGCTTATTAGATCAAACATGTAAATGAGGAGTGTCTTTTCAAAAGGGCTTATTTCCACTTTGAACTTTTTTTGGGAAATCGAGAAAAACATAATTCCACGGTATTGATTTTGAAATTAATATTTAATTTGCAAAATTGTAATATTGTAAGTTGACATTAATGCTATGATTACACCAAACGTAACATGTGTACCTAAATAAATATTTAATTACCATGTTTTTGAGAATTAAGCACTTTTGATGTGAACTTTTGGGAATTACGCCCTTTTGTTGTGGCCTTGTAGCGTAAATGTTATTATTTTAAAATAGTTTTATTTTATTTTTGGATTTTGTATTAACGTTAAAGTTGATATGAATGTAATGTTGTTGTAATGCATACATTGGCTTATACACATAAATAATCATTACACATTTTTAACCGACTTCAAAAAAAAAGGAGGAGGTTCTCAATTCGACTGAATGTTTTTTTTTTGTATGTATGTTACTCGATATCTCCGAGAATCGTGGACCGATTTTCAAATTATTTTTTTTGATCGAACGGGTATAACCCCGAGATGGTCCCATTGGCACCAAGTCGGGGTCTGATGATGGGATCTTGGAGAAATCGAGGGAACTCTTCAAATGTTATAGGTACATGTAATGTTTTTAGTGTATTTTTCAAAGGTACACCAGTATTTACGCCTGATGGTAATAATTTTATGTGGCTGAGCTGATGATGGAAGGTCAACTCCTCAATGGTTAGGAGTTAAAGGATAATTCTTTCACTACTGTACATATATTCGGACTGATACATATAATATCACTAGGAACCACTAAAAATCAACAAATAAATTAACTTTTTAACAAAAAATAAAACCGCCTTCAAAAAAAGCGTGTTACAAAACACGGAGAAACTAAAAAGCCAAAAATAATAAACCTTCGAATTCAGATTTCTTATCGGATTGCAATAATCTAAACATCCAAATTATAAACAAATCAATTAGTTTTGGAGTCGGGGCCAGCCTGCGTATGGTTGGGTGGGGCAAACAGGAAATAGCAAGGCGACGAACAGGTCTGGTACCGACTACAAAAATAATTGATTTGTTTATAATTTGGCTGTTTAGATTATTGCAATCCGATAAGAAATCTGAATTCGAAGGTTTATTATTTTTGGCTTTTTAGTTTCTCCGTGTTTTTTTAACACGCTTTTATTGAAGGCGGTTTTATTTTTTGTTAATTCAAAATGTGTTCTAAACTTTGATGTTAATCTTTTTTTAAAGATCAAGGCGAGACTTTTTGAAATTTTATCTCAAAACAACGCGTAATTTTCTATACTAAGAAAAACTGCATTCATAGTTTAAAAAAAAGAAAAAATGGAAATAAGCCCTTTTGAAAAGACACTCCTCAAACAGTATATTGATAAATAAAATTGTGTTTCACTCAGTAGCAAAATGTATTTAACCTTCATAGCTTGAACCCTCGTTTCGCTCAAGATTCAATACTGGAATCTTTCTCTAGTTCGGGCTTAACTTAAAACATAAGATACAGCGGGGCAAATCTCGACTGGGGGACAATTGTAACTAATCCATTGAACTATCCACTGAACACGCCACTGAGCATGCCATCTGGCATTAAGTCCGGCATTTGTACTTTTTTGTATTGTGCAATAGTTTAAATAAATAAATAAATAAACACGCCTACCATATATAACCGGTGGACACTCTATTTAAATATGCAAACATTGTAAAACATGGAAAAAATGGACCAGTTACATTTGTCCCCCAGTCGAGATTTGCCCCGCTGTACCTACCTTTCCGTGTATTACCAACAAGTGTGTTTTTTAAAGGAATATTATCTTAGTTACTTTACTTAATAATTAAAAAATTCGACTTTTGAAACTTTCAAACAATTTTTTTTTTGCCAGCAATAATGTCACAACACTTGTCAAGTGAGGGCAGTGACAGCTCATAAGTATGAGCGATGTGAGTATTGACAATTAAGAAGTGCACGCGTTACATTGAATGTTGGGATTTCGGAATATTATTATTTCAGTTAATTTAAATAACTTTGATTTGCTCATATGCGCAAACGATTGCTAAATTACTGCATTATTATTGGTTTGAATAAAGGTTTCCTCCCACTAACGCTCCGGCTGTGGAATGAGCTCCCTGCCGAGGTATTCCCGATGACCTACAGTATGGGGTTCTTCAAAAAAGGAGTGTACAAGTTTCTAACGGGTCGGCAACGCGCATGTGACACCCCTTGAATTGCAGGCGTCCATAGGTTATGGTGACCGCTTTCCATCAGGCGGGCCGTATACCTGTTTGCCACCGACGTGGTATAAAAAAAGAAAAGGTTCGGGTGGTGGTAACACACTGTATTATTTATTCATTTATTTATTTAAACTTTATTGCACAGTAAAAATATACAGTTACAAAAGGCGGACTTAATGCTACATGGCATTCTCTATCAGTCAACCTTTAGGCCAAACAGAGAAGACCAAAAAAAGTATAACTATTCTTTGTAATAGCCGTAGGTAATTTTACCCCGTACTAGTTTTAATAGGCGACACGTGATTATTTGATGATCAATATAAAATACCTTTGTCAAGAACAATTTTGTAAGTGAACATGACATGATAAATAGAAAGTTTATTTCATTACAAAAAAAATTACGTTCTGTTTAAAAACATAACTATGAACTAATAAATTAAACTATAACTAAACTAAATCTACCTATAAAATAAAACACTATAAATAAAAAATAGTACCTAAGTCGGAGCCGGCCGGTAGGGTGCCCAGAAGGCTGGCGGCATTGCCGCGCTGAACAACAATGCCGATGCGCTGGGCAATCTGCTCCAGCCTTCCGGTCACCCGACGCGTCTATTAGGCGTTTGGCCAGCTCTGTAAAAATTTCATGCGCGCCCTGGCCCCGTAGCCGAATGGCATTTCTCCGACGCCAAACGAAAGCGATACGCCGCTGGCTCTGTCGCGCCAATACGCAAGCGCGATAGAGATAGATATCTACTAGCGCTTCGTTTCGTGAGCGTTTCGTGAGCGATTGTGCCATTCGGCTAGCCACCCTGACCCCACGGCCCAAGCGTCTCTACCCCATGATAGATATAATATTGCCATTTTGAATAGAGTGCTTTACTAACCGGTACCTATACTTTATGAGGGAACAGATGAACATACATTTAGTGTATATGTCGCAGTCGCAGTAAGATAGATAAAGCCGTTATATAGTTATAACCCAAGGGATATAATTATATGTCGTAACATAGTTAAACGAAAGCGATTAATTGCTATCTTACTAGGAATATAACTATAATACGTTACTAGTTTAGTCATATAATTATATGACTGGATTAAGTTTAGTGAAATGATTGTAGGCAGGAGTGCGGCGGTGCGGCGGAGGTATAGTTATAACCCTAGGTATATAATTATTTGCCGTAACATAGCTAAACAAAAGCGATTCATAACCATCTTACTAGGAATATAATTATAATACGTTACTAGTTTAGTTATATAATTATATCACTGGATTAAATTTAGTCTTAGATTAAACGGTCACGAAAAGATATCTTTCCGATGCGAGGGCCAGTGTGAATGACACCAGAACCCTCAGGGAAGCGATGGTGGAACGCCTGAACTTGTCCCTGGACGCCGTATCCAGCTGGGGCGAGGCCAATTTGGTTGGATTTAACGCCACCAAAACCCAGGCGTGTTTATTCACCGCGAAACGGTGCCAATTTACCTTGGCTCCCACTTTCCAGAATGTGTCCCTTCCGCTGACCGACGACTTAGAACTTCTCGGTGTAAGCTTGAAGTCCAACCTGAACTTTGGGTCGATCATAGAGTCCAGGGCTAAAAATGCTGCCAAAAAACTTGGTGTCCTATTTAAGGTGAAGCGGTATTTCACGCCGAATCAGCTTATCTCCCTGTACCAAGCACAGGTCCGATCGTGCGTGGAATACTGCTGTCACCTTTTGGACGGTTCCGCCAAGTATCAGCTGGCGGCCCTGGATGCGATAGAGCGTCGGGCACATAGACTCTTCGGCGATGACCCTACTATTAAGGCTAAATTGCAGACCCTAGAACATCGCCGTCGAGTCGCTTGTCTGTCGATATTCTACCGGATACATTCTGGGGAGTGCGCTTAAGAACTGCACGACCTAATTCCTCCTTCTCCTTTCCATCTTCGGACGTCCAGGCGAGGGGAACGAATGCACCCTTACGTGGTTAGTGTTCCATTTATCCGCACAAAACGATTTGTCTCATCCTTTGTAATGCGGACTGCAAAGGAATGGAATGCGCTCCCAGCATCGGTGTTCCCAGAGAAATACTACCTCGGTCTCTTTAAACGTAGAGTGAATAGGCTATTACTCGTACTGAATCGGTGAGCTCCATCTTAGACTCTGTCTTCACTTCCCATTAGGTGTGACTAGGGTCAATCGCCGATCAGTCCATAATAAAAACTAAAAAAAAAGTCTAGGGATATAATTAATTATAATACGTCTCTAGTTAAGTAATATAGTTATCTTAGAACAAATTAAATTATTCTCATTTGAAAATATTTTAATTTGTATTTTTAAGTAGTAACACTAGTAACACTACTATTATACTATAAACATTAAATAAATGTCATATACAAAGAAAAAGTGACCAAGGCCTCCAAGTGTTCCGAGCTGGAATCGAACCAGCGTACTCCGTTAACCGGACGGATGCCTGTAAAACCACTCGGCCATCGGATCACGAAAGCAAGGGTCGAAATTTCCAAGTATATGACACAATTACCGAAGGCTTGGCGCCCCCCGCCATCTCTGCGCTGCCATGAGATTTGCACGGCAGCGCCATCTCTCTTCGCTAGCTCGTAATCACATGTGTTGATTCAGTTAGGAGGTCGAACTAGTTTCGGTTCTACCTCAGAGATGGCGGGGGGCGCCAAGCCTTCGGTAATTGTGTCATATACTTGGAAATTTCGACCCTTGCTTTCGTGATCCGATGGCCGAGTGGTTTTACAGGCATCCGTCCGGTTAACGGAGTACGCTGGTTCGATTCCAGCTCGGAACACTTGGAGGCCTTGGTCACTTTTTCTTTGTATATGACATTTATTTAATGTTTATAATATAGTTATATTACTGGATTAAGTTCAGTAGTATAATTGTAGCAGTGTAGTGCGGGGGTGCAGTGGAGACGGGGGCGGGGGCTTACCCGCTACCACAAGACAGTCGTTCGGAATCAGTTGTCGTTCACGTCACGGTTGCGTTTTCGTGCATAATTATTTATTGAATTTTGGCCACTTTTTCTGTGATATCGCTATGTTACGGCATATAATTATATCCCTAGGGTTATAACTATACCTGCGCCGCACCGCCGCACTCCTGCCTACAATCATTTCACTAAACTGAATCCAGTCATATAACTATATGACTAAACTAGTTAGTAACGTATTATAGTTATATTCCTAGTAAGATAGCAATTAATCGCTTTCGTTTAACTATGTTACGACGTATAATTATATTCCTAGGGTTATAACTATATAACGGCTTTATCTATCTTACTGCGACATATACATACATACATACATAACCCACATAATACCGGTCAAAATCATAACCCTCCTTTTGCGTTGCCGTAGTCGGGTAAAAAATACGCAGAATGTTAGCGAACATGATAACACATAATGTCAAATCAAACTCGTTGTAGCCGCACGGGTCTCAATTTCCGAATCAATTCCGCAACAAAAAAAAAGGTAACCCAGAAATCCATCAAAGTACTTTCAAATGAAAAAAAAACACTCTAAAATAAAAGAGACAAGGAAATAGAGAAACATATTGAATTTATCGCAAAGGGGATTGAATTTTTTTTTAATTTGGGTTCGGTGTTCCGGAAAATAACTAGCTAAAAGTCCGGCTTCGACACGGGTACCCAGGAAATGCAATACCTTCTATACTTTATCCGTTACTGGCATGGAAGGCTTTATCAACCTATACAATAATTTATACATAGTTAATTTAAAATAGTTTGGATAATATTATTTTTTTAGGGCAGTCAACTTGAGCCAAAAATACGTCTCAAAATTGTGGGCAGATGGACAAGCAACAATAATGTAATAACGGAAGATTCAAACACTATTGCAATGGATATTGCGGCGAACACGCTGCGCACTCGCGGCGAACACGCTGCGCACTCGCGGCGAACACGCTGCGCACTCGCTACGCTTTCATATCGCCCGCAAATCGCAAGTGTGATAAGGACACGACCCGCCTTCACGGGGCTACCTACAGGGCTACCCTGCATAACGAATTGTTTGGAAAACGAATTAAATCTATAATATTCACTCTTAAAACAATTCGTATGCCCGTAGCCTGGTGGGCCTCAAATAGCAAAATAATAATGTGTTGTTATTTTCATACCAACGACTTCTGAGATTGACAAATCAATCCATCTGTGTTATATTGTTAGTAGGATTCGCTATTTTGTGTTTTTATAATAAGAAGTTCAATATCAGTAACATACACGATTGGTGTGTGTAAAGTATTTAAGCCGCATCAGGCTCTCGTGGCTGCCCACGGGTCACGTGCAGGGACTCCCTAAGACTCGTAAGTATTCAAATACATAATATTTGTAATGATGATACAATAGTTATTTACTTGATATTAGTCTAATTTTAAAAATTTTCTACTTATTGTTTTCGATATATAGTTAAGCAGTATGATAGATTTTTTCCGCTACTGTATATCGCATGTTTTAAAAGTGAATTGACAACCAGTCACTAGTTGATATCTTAGCCGAATTTCAACTAATTTTTAAATATTACTTTCTTTGGTTATGTTGCTAAGGCGAGATAAATATTTTTAAAAGCAAAATGTTAACAACATATTTAAAAACATGTATTTACGTATTATTTATTATATCAATACTGTAAGAGTAATTATTTATTAATGCCTTATATTTTGATTTATCTTACTGTTATTTATGATGAAAGTATTAAAATATATCAATTGACTCATACTAGTCACTGGTTTCCGCCATGTTGGATTGTTATAAAAATGGCGGACATACAGTGACGGTGCCCAGTTCGAGTACAGACGAGTTGTAGTAAAGAAGTCTTGAATTATTTATTGTAAATTGGTTGTTAATATGTTTGTTATAAGCGAATAAAGTAAAGTGATGGTACAAGTAATAGTTTTCATCATCAACCCGGTAATGTCCCCAACAGGTCAGAAATGGGACGAAACAAGAATCGGTAAAGATTTTTGCCACGCCACACGAACGTAAGGTTTTCTTTCCTTTGTTTTTTTTTTGTGGAAGTACCATTATCTTACTTTACGAAACGTGCACTGAAATTGTTATGGTAAGTGAGACATTTATTTTTCTTTCTTTGGCGTTGAAGAACTGGTTTGATAATCTACCGTCATGACTATATTGCAAAATCTGATGGAATAAAATAATTGTGGTAAATTATATCAATAGATCAATAATACGCATAAAACAAAAGTATAATTATTGATAAAACGTGCAGTAGTCAATCACTTCTCATTATTTCTTAACATTATTGTTTTAAAAAAAAAAAGAAGGTGTCATCATTACATTTACTTACCCTCAGTACTGTGTATGATTAAAAGTTATAACGATTTCTTATTTTTATGAATCCAAAATGGAACACAACTTGTTCAGAAAATTGCATATTATTTTACACATTAAGCGCTACGATATGCTGCACCGGTCAATTTGTGACAGTATGTCTTTAAGAAATCGTGGAGTTATGAGTAAACTGGCACTTTGTCAATAGGAATAAACTCTTGATTAAACGATTTTTCCTTTGTATTAGCAATGCCTCGAGTTGTTAAAAACGGCTAACAAAATTTTGCTTCAAATTCACATCTCGGTTTTTGAAAAGTGGTGACATTTATTATACCAGTAAGAAAATAATCATGGGTCAAATACTTGTTACTTAATTATGATACATATTCGAACTTATCAGATTATACAGATCTGGAATACAATTTAAAATAAATATTTAATTATATAAGCTGTGTAAAAATATGTAATCATAAAATATTCTAATATTGCAATTTCTTGAGTCACGGGACACAATATTGGTAAAAAAAATATGTATACATATGACATGTTGATTTTAGTTCAAATTGAAAATTATAATACAGGGTTACTTGATATTTGATGCGTTAAGTACGATATTGATCATAGTATTTTTAATGTATACAAAAGTCATTTCCTTCTGACACGTGGCATAATGCCGGACCGTGCCCAAATCCTGGACTAAGTTTTTAAATACTTTGTGTGAATCGAATCCATTCCATTAATCGTTAAATCGAAGTTGTGTCACTGTCATTCAATTCTGTCACTGAATTTAAAATTTAATGAAATTAACTTTATTGTATTAAAATGCCGGATTGTATATCCATCTGTTTTAATAATGTGACTTCTTATTGTAAAAAGGAAGTCTTAAGCTTAACCGTAACTAGAAAATTAAAGTTTTGCTATGTTTAATCTGATTGGCAAGAACATGATTGAATGTTACCATATAACGTTTATTTCCAATCAAACTAAGTTCTAAATCTTCATCTGTGAAGCATATGTTGTACGTCAAGTCGTTTTAAAAAACATGTTTATCGTTATAGCAGTGGTATCGTTACAGCAGTTGTCAATCTATAACAACAATCTAATAATATGATCGTTATCATTTTTTTTTAAAAAGTTTGGTCACCTCTGGTTGTTCGTGAAATAATTTTCGGATATACGAGTAGTAACTTGTTATAAAACAAAAATGTTTTTCCTTATATGATCAATCATCATTAGTATAAATCTCAAATATTTTAACTGTGTTATAGATTTTACAAAGTTTAATTCCATGAAAATTGAAGTGCTTGGTCTCCTCTTGGTTGTTGACGGCAGGCAAAAGGTTACATTTATTATTACTATTCTACAATGGCCAGTGATGGCGCAAGTATCTGATCAATGTATATCAAATCATTCTTCGTATATTACCATGATGATCATGGGTATGTATTCGATGGGAAATCGACAACTAATGTATAATGCTGTGAATTTAATCAATGATATCATTGTTTGTTTCTGAAATAACACTAATTCAATATTAATTGCAATGATGATTTATATATTGCAATGGTGATAATTCAGGCAAATGAGATGACATCACTTCACAATTGTAGTCAGATGTCGAGTCAGATGTCGAGTCAGATGTAGAGTCAGATGTAGAGTCAGATGTAGAGTCAGATGTAGAGTCAGATGTAGAGTCAGATGTAGAGTCAGATGTAGAGTCAGATGTAGAGTCAGATGTAGAGTCAGATGTAGAGTCAGATGTAGAGTCAGATGTAGAGTCAGATGTAGAGTCAGATGTAGAGTCAGATGTAGAGTCAGATGTAGAGTCAGATGTAGAGTCAGATGTAGAGTCAGATGTAGAGTCAGATGTAGAGTCAGATGTAGAGTCAGATGTAGAGTCAGATGTAGAGTCAGATGTAGAGTCAGATGTAGAGTCAGATGTAGAGTCAGATGTAGAGTCAGATGTAGAGTCAGATGTAGAGTCAGATGTAGAGTCAGATGTAGAGTCAGATGTAGAGTCAGATGTAGAGTCAGATGTAGAGTCAGATGTAGAGTCAGATGTAGAGTCAGATGTAGAGTCAGATGTAGAGTCAGATGTAGAGTCAGATGTAGAGTCAGATGTAGAGTCAGATGTAGAGTCAGATGTAGAGTCAGATGTAGAGTCAGATGTAGAGTCAGATGTAGAGTCAGATGTAGAGTCAGATGTAGAGTCAGATGTAGAGTCAGATGTAGAGTCAGTCATTATCAAGAGTTATATTAATAGGTGTATTAATCATGTCGGTCAATATGTAGAGTTGGTCAAAATCATGTAAAAGAACGGTCAATATGTAGAGTTGGTAATACTCATGTAACAGAACGGTCAATATGTCGAGTTGGTCATAATCATGTAACAGAACGGTCAATATGTCGAGTTGGTCATAATCATGTAAAAGACGGTCAATATGTAAGTTGGTCATAATCATGTAAAAGAACGGTTAATATGTAGAGTTGGTCATGATCATGTAATAAGTAATAACGCGTGAATAATAAAATTCGTCCGTAGTTACAGTACACTTTTTGTACGTTTGACTATTTTGATCACAGTACAAGGTATAATATGTAGATTTGGTCATAACTCATAATCATGTAATAAGTAGTAACGCGTGAATAATAAAATATTTTGATCGTAGTACAAGGTATACAATTAAGGCTACTATGGTACTTATTGGTAGATATCAACAAGGAGGATACCTATGGCACAATGTAACATGTATCTTATGGAATCAATGTTTGATGTACGTGGACGGACGTGTTAGTGTAAAGCACGTGGATGAACGTGCGAGTCTTTTAAGCGCGTGGATGGACGTGCGAGTATTTTAAGCGCGTGGATGAACGTGCGACTTTTGAAGCGTGTAGATGTACGTGCGAAGCTTTTAATTTTAATACACGTTGGTGAACGTGCTAACGTTTAATTTTAATCTTAATAAATAATACATTAAACAATAATATAAGTAGTAGAATTCATACTGATATAAGCAATCGATTCAAAATAATCAACCAAAAATAATATTCTAATATTTCATTACACGCCTTACGTTAACACGTTCCCTGTGCATGTATCATATGTGTAGCATTTTAGGGTGTACATGATACGTGCATGCATCATGGGTGATGCACGACCCCTCGTGAACATAAGGCATCGCCAAAAATTGCACGTGTGAGCTAGATGTTTTTTATTTGCGTGCACATATTGGGTACGAAAACTTTGACAGAAAACACGTGCGTCCGGAGGACATTTTCATAATGTTGCCAGGTGATGGCTGTTTATAAAAAAATGTCTTTTTATTTTAAATAACTAAACAATATTAATTATTTGCATAAATGTCACGTTATATTGAAAACAAAAGACTAATCAAATAAATTCGTAAACTGTGATGCAAGGATTCAACTATATAAAGCTCCAGATTGTCGGTTGTCAGACGTCAAATTTGGTACTGGCAGTACACATTTTGCATTTTGAACTAGAGGCGGCAAACCTGGTTCAGGCTATGTCTTAGTAAGTTTTTGCAAAGCCACGTAATCTCCAATTGTTCCATTCTGGAATCTTCAAGATAATCACGATTAATAAAGTATTTTATGTCATCAATAGTCCAAGGACGATACAGGCCCTATCACCAGAAATGTTAGAACCATCAATTTCCTCCCATTCGTCCATGATCTTTTCTATCACTCCCTCTAAAATTATCTATATTTATTCATAAGTAGGTATATGGAAAAAATTTACTAATCGCATTTAGTTTTGAAGAGAATTTATGATTATCATCCGTCTTACCAAACACTTCTGACAATTGACTAGGCATATTCATATACCAATCAAACTTTTGTGAAACTTTCTTCCTTCAAAAAAATGGCTTAAACAAACGTAGGCCACATATATAGAAACAAAAAGAACGTCAAATTACTTAAAAATATGTATATAAATATAGGAGTGATGCACTCAGCAATGAGATAGTACGTGCATGCATCACATTGTGGGCACTAGTTTAGAAGCCTATACGTGTGTGCATCACATGTGGGTCACTCGGAAAAATGGGAAAATAGGGAAAACGGTCGTCATAAAAGATGTATTTGTGTATAAATATAACAATATAATACAGTTCCGAGTTAATTTACAAAAAAATAAAAATGCACGTGAGGAGTCAATTGCTGGTTGTCGGTTACACAGGGAACGTGTTAACAATCGGGATATGTAGTTGGGAAAGCTTAAATAAAATGTTAGTCAATTACAGATAATTTGAGGCGCAATGCCATGTTCATGAGTGCTTTTATTATTTGAGTTAAAAAATTTACTATGTTCATAAATACCTACAAAAGCATCTTAAAAAAAAAATTGTTTTATCAATGACATTATGAGAGTATATGCGTTATGTGATTTTAGTAACACGGAAAACCAACCTATTGTTAGACGGACACGTAATCTCGCTTGCCCGTATTATATAAAAATGATTACCTTAATGATATGATAGATCATTTTGTCGACTTCCAATGAAAAAAAGATCTTCGTAAATTCGATATTATTCAAGGCGATATCATGTAATATTTAATTAAAAAAATAAAGGGTAACTATATATAATATTAATTGAACACAAGTACATCGCTATAATGCATGCATAAATTCTGGTCTCATGGCTTATAATATATATGCAGTTCTTGGTTTTTCTTCAGAAAGCTTAAATCGCTCAAACTACATTGCGATGATGTTTCATAAAGCGGTTATTAATTAGTTTTATTCACATTATACCGCGAATATCGCTGCATTAGATAAGTTTTGATTTATTTATTTCATTAATATAAAAGTACACTTCAATCTTTAATAATTTATATTATGATCGACAATGTCAAACATTACAATTATGGCGACTTTTTGATTGGTTAAGTAGTACAGTAATTACATTTTTCTCTTTTGGCTACCCGTATCTAGTTCTTTATGTGTAATATAACCTTGGGTGCTCATTCTCAAAAATAAAGTAACAAAGAACATTATGTTTTAAATTATTATGCTCGAATCAGAAGTAACAATAAATTTGAATAACACACGCAACTTATACTTATTACTTAGCATAATTTGTTGGTGATATATTTGGTACATACTAAAAGTCAAGTACATATACCTCGTATCGGTTATGAAGAGACCTATCCAAGTATCTGTTATGACTCTTTGCAAGACAAATATTCTGCGATATACTTACATTCGTTAAGAATAATATAAAAGGTTCAATGTATAAACCCATTTCATAGATATCAGGAATAAAACTAAAATGTAGAAACCCAACATAATATTCATTGTCTAAATTCGCAATAGCCTTTCATGGAAAATAAAGTTATATTCATATTCATATTTATTTATATTGCACATATACATTACACGTCAGAAACATAAACATTCATTATAACTAAGTAATTCTTATTACTCTAAGAATTAAATAATAAAATTTATAAATGTGTTCTATATAATTTAAATACATTATCGCGCTAAATATTACATTTCAAGGAATTCATTGATGTCATAGAAGGCATTATCAATAAGCCATTTTTTTAATATACTTGATGCATATGTGGATAGACCTCTTGATAATTATATGAAAACCCCACAGCTTGTAAGCAGTACGAATAATGATTATTCATATACCTTATCTATGTCATTGCAGCCACATTGCTTGTGTATATAATATCTAACGGCTGTCGCTATAATAAATAGCAATTCGAATAGCAATAGAAACATGTGACAATCATATTAACTTGTTGACAAAAATGAATCTCAAAAGTTCTTTGACAAAACCTTATTTTTACTATAATCAGAAATACAGATCAATTTAATTCCACTTATATGGGCCTATAACCTAAATAAAATAACTTGGAATTAACTTACATTAATTATATCCCCAATATATAAAGAAGTTTTCTATTTCGACATACAATTGCATCAATCTTAACTAGAACCTAAAAAAAGTAATAATGATAACAGAATAAAAAAAAATAAAGACTTACACCGTGCACCATAGTCGTGTATTTGCGATGGTGCTTAAATAGTTGTTTAATATAATATGTATAATACGTTACAAATGGTAAATAAATAATTAGGCACGATATTTCATTAATGACGGGTTATTTGAGTATTTAAAGATTCTGCAGATGTGCATACTGCATAAATCAGAAAAATCTTAAATATAATTACTCAGTATAGCGATATATTAATAAGTGACGACAATAATTTATTTAATCATAACGACTATCAATACATTGTGACTTATTAAATTGATTACCGAACCATAATAATTTTACCATAATTTCGAAGACAGTCGAAATTTTATGTTTCTAAAGAAAGTGTTGCAAGTTTCAGATCAAGGACCCAGGAGCGTCCAGGTGAAAGGGCCAGGGTCTGGTATTCATTTACCACCCAGGAGTGCCCAGGTGAGAGGGTCGGGGTGTAGATTCACTTCCGACCCAGGAGTGCCCAGGAGAGAGGGTCAGGGTATATTCATATTCATATTCTTTATTCAGTATTGATTATACATTGTCAGGTTTTACATTCACATATTTATATACAATTTACAAAAATATTTATCTAGTTTAAGTATAATTTAATTTATTGTACATTTTCTCATTGGAATTAAAGATTATAATTATTATTTACAAAAAGTGACATATAATTCTATTTTATTCGTATTATATTATGATAATTTATGATATTGATTGCATAGTAGGTATATAAAGATACCTCTGTTTCGATCGTCGACTGAGTCCTTAAATGCTGGCATGGTATGCGAGCTTGCGTCTGGCGGCGCAATATCCGGCGTCCGTGATGAGCAGCTGCGGCAGCAGGCTGACAGAGCTTGGGTGGCCCATGATGCTATTGCCCCGTAGCGGCACGGGAATTCCGTTCAATCATGTGATGAGGTGGTGATATCATAAAATCGTGTAAATATGTTCTTTTTGCTTATGTTTCGCGAGTGAAGTATGCAGTGAAGTGTTGCATTGTTTACTGAAATATGTTTATAACTTGTGAATGCCTTCTAATTAATTTAATCATCATAATTTAATTGGATGTAATGAATTCAATTGGATGTAATGAATTTAATTAAATGTAATGAATTTAATTGGATCTCAATAATTTAATTGTATCGAAGTAAATCTTATTCATATATTTATTTTTCACAGGCCTATGTCTGATTAATGCTCTTTCTTTACACTTGATAAGGTTTATAGAAATATTTAAAAATCCATTTTTAGTATACATAAGTTATAGTTTTATTATAATTGAGAATTACTCTTCCATAAATAAATAATATTTTGCTAATATCAGTCTTACAGCATATCGTAATTATGTGGTAAAGGTATCGGTATGAAGTGTTATATGTTTTGTATTTCTATTGTTTAAGAATTATTTCAAATGTCTTGTATTGGCTGGTATTGTCTTCCTTTTGAATTATTTCACATTAAGCTTTGGCGAAGGGTCTCGCCTCGAACAGGATGGCCGAGCTGTAAGAGTAATTATTTATTAATGCCTTATATTTTGATTTATCTTACTGTTATTTATGATGAAAGTATTAAAATATATCAATTGACTCATACTAGTCACTGGTTTCCGCCATGTTGGATTGTTATAAAAATGGCGGACATACAGTGACGGTGCCCAGTTCGAGTACAGACGAGTTGTAGTAAAGAAGTCTTGAATTATTTATTGTAAATTGGTTGTTAATATGTTTGTTATAAGCGAATAAAGTAAAGTGATGGTACAAGTAATAGTTTTCATCATCAACCCGGTAATGTCCCCAACAATACTAGACAAATATGTCAAGGAGCATTGTCATAATCATAAATAATTGCTTCTAAAATAGTTCTATTTCCCTTTAATCTCTGTTCTCAAACAACCCATAAAAATAAAACAAATTGCACAATGTAAAGTACATTCAAAAAGAAAGAATAAGAAGTCAATTAAGTCCCGAATATTTGTAACATAAATTCTCCATTGATTTTATCGTCAGAATATTCAAGCTTTGTATGAGGATACAAATTTCCGTTTTAGGAAAGTCCTTTTGATTTTGACATATTATTTCTTGAAATGTTTTTCCTTTTTGTATTAAGTTAGGGGGAAAACGTAATGTTTTAGAAGTGTATAAGGCAATACAATCAGGAATTCTTATGAAACGTAAGGATTCCCTTCCCACGTATTCTATTATTGAATTGGTTGATAATATAATATTCATATTCATATTCATATTATTTATTCACAATATTTGCAATATTACATGTCATTTTTACATTCAGTAGTAGAGTTAGATTCAGTAATTATATAATTATACATTAATATTTATTTGATTGCATCTGATATCACTCTTTTAGAGAATGTAATTTTATAAAGGATGTAATTTTATAAATATGACGTTGTCTGGGTAAAAGGACCTTATAGGCTACTTGACCCTTTTTTAAAGTTTGTCTTATATTATTACACCGCAAAAAAGATTTAAAAAAAATACTTTTTATGTAATCAGGCAAAAACAACATCAGCCATGTCATCTACAGATTTTCTGTGAATGAAGTCATTCAGTGCGAAAACAACACTTTCTGTCACTACACGGCCAACAGCGTTTTCGGTGACCAAAGTTAAAAAAAAATACTCATATTTTGAATTAAAAAACCGCCTTAAAAAAAGCGTGTTACAAAACACGGAGAATCTAAAAAGCCAAAAATAATAAACCTTCGAATTCAGATTTCTTATCGGATTGCAATAATCTAAACATCCAAATTATAAACAAATCAATTATTTTTATAGTCGGTACCAGACCTGTTCGTCGCCTTGCTATTTCCTGTTTGCCCCACCCAACCATACGCAGGCTGGCCCCGACTCCAAAAATAATTGATTTGTTTATAATATCAGTCAGTAAGTTTACAGTATCAGTCCGAATATATGTACAGTAGTGAAATAATAAAATTGTCCTTTAACTCCTAACCGTTGAGGAGTTGACCTTCTATCATCAGCTCAGCCACATAAAATTATTACCATCAGGCGCAAATACTGGTGTACCTTTGAAAAATACACAAAAAACATTACATGTGCCTATAACATTTGAAGGGTTCCCTCGATTTCTCCAAGATTCCATCATCAGACCCCCACTTGGTGCCAATGGGACCATCTCGGGTTATACCCGTTCGATCAAAAAAAAATTGAAAATCGGTCCACGATTCTCGGAGATATCGAGTAACATACATACAAAAAAAAAAAAAAAAAAAAAAAAAAACATTCAGTCGAATTGAGAACCTCCTCCTTTTTTGAAGTCTGTTAAAAATACGTAGTCATCGTAGTCATCGGTTACAAGATGGCGTAGATGTGTTGGTAAAATGGTGTAGGTCTAACGGAATGGTTCTGAACCCCAGTAAATGTAACCATATAAAATTCAGTCGAAAACGAAATCCTATACCATCGAAATATGTAATACTAAACGAAAATTTACAAGAGGTCAACGAAATAAGAGATCTTGGTGTCATTATGGACAGCAAGCTACGCTTTGTAAGTCACATAGATAAGACAATTGATGCTGCATTGAAATGTCTGGAGTTTGTGTTGAGATGTGGTAAGGAGTTCAAGGAATGTTCTACAATTATTACCCTATTCAATTGTTACGTAAGGAGTAAATTGGAATATTGTAGTGTGATCTGGAATCCTAGTTACAAAATACATATTGAAAGAACTACACACTTATCTTATCGTTTTGGAAAAGGCAGCCAAGTATATAATTCTAAACTTAAACAATTTAATCTTATCTGGGGGCACGGCAGTGCCCCCGCCAAGTCGAGCAAAAAGAGGCACGGCTGAACGGGCTGTACCATCCTTTTCTCGAAGCAATTCAGACCATTTTCAACTCCCTCCAACTTTCCAACTTTCAGCACTCAAGCAGTCATTGTATAAACGCGGTACATTCTAAATTTCATCTGTTTAGGAATAATTACTAGCTAAAGTTTCTTAGTTTTGTCACTCACTGGCTGACTGACACACGATCATCAATGATTATAAGACACTTCTAGTACACTTGGAAGCTTCAAATTTAGAATACAGTTAGTGTTTAGTATGTACATCACACAAAAATCTAAAAATGTTACAATTTCAGTCCAGGTTTTCAGATATACCAACTGCATTAATAACTTTGTAATCTCACATCAATATGCAATGTGCAGTAAATAAATCTGTGTACCTGTCTATGTAAATTTATACAGATGCCCGATGTGGTGATGGGTTGAAAATCTCACTAACCCATTTCGTTACATTATGTATGTATATTTTATGTATACGCGCGACTTTATGTATGTATATGTGTGTTTATGTATATATGAGGGCGAGCCCTCGCCAAGTAGGTACAGCAAAAATTTAAAACAAGTAAATTGCAATTCCACCTACATCACCAACCGCATAACTTCATAAACACATAAATATATGAGTACCTAACTACCTATAATGAATGTGTTTTAAAATGTAATTAAATAATCATTATCATCATTAGGCCTTGTACATCAGTGTTACAGGCGATTTAAGCAGCGTCTCGGATCTGATCTAGCGACACCGGCGCTTGTGGCTATATAGCCCGATTCGTGATCGGCATAACCTACCACATCTGTCATAAATAAAACTAGAATTAAGGTAGCATTCGGATCCCAGCAGTCGCGACTCGGCAGCCGCTGCCCAGCAGCCGCGACAGGGTCGCGCCGCACCGCTTTGTAGGGATTTATATGCGATAGTTTCCGACGCAAGCGACCGAGCAGCGTTGCTGGGCCGCGGCTGCCGGGTCGCGACTGCTGGGATCCGAATGCTACCTTAGGGTCCGCATGAGTGCGATCCTCAATGTGCCTTATTGCCCGCTTTCGGGCTAAGTTACTTAAATAATACGTACCTAAATATATGTTCAAATGTAATAAAAAAATCTTGTGGTACAGTCGTTAATATTAGTAGTACAGTCGAGATCATAAATATGTATAAATTTTTCAACTTATTTGCAATGGGTTAAGGTGAAAGAATTAGTAGCTGATTAAGGGTAAAGCAAGTGGAGCGACCGCTCTAGGCGCCAAATGGTAAGGGGGTCGCCAAAATCGTACCTACATGTGAAAAAAATCCAATAAAATGTATTACATTGCGTGGGCGCGCACATATTCTAAAATAGCGAGAGGTAACCCGCTTAAAATATTTTTAAATATGTATGAGTCTCACGGGAGTTTTATAGTTAAAATAGCGAGAGGTGTCAGTAATTACGCGCACTCGCGGCGAACACGCTGCGCACTCGCTACGCTTTCATATCGCCCGCAAATCGCAAGTGTGATAAGGACACGACCCGCCTTCACGGGGCTACCTACAGGGCTACCCTGCATAACGAATTGTTTGGAAAACGAATTAAATCTATAATATTCACTCTTAAAACAATTCGTATGCCCGTAGCCTGGTGGGCCTCAAATAGCAAAATAATAATGTGTTGTTATTTTCATACCAACGACTTCTGAGATTGACAAATCAATCCATCTGTGTTATATTGTTAGTAGGATTCGCTATTTTGTGTTTTTATAATAAGAAGTTCAATATCAGTAACATACACGATTGGTGTGTGTAAAGTATTTAAGCCGCATCAGGCTCTCGTGGCTGCCCACGGGTCACGTGCAGGGACTCCCTAAGACTCGTAAGTATTCAAATACATAATATTTGTAATGATGATACAATAGTTATTTACTTGATATTAAAGTCTAATTTTAAGAATTTTCGACTTAATGTTTTCGATATATAACCATAGTATGATAGATTTTTTTCCGCTACTGTATATCGCATGTTTTAAAAGTGAATTGACAACCAGTCACTAGTTGATATCTTAGCCGAATTTCAACTAATTTTTAAATATTACTTTCTTTGGTTATGTTGCTAAGGCGAGATAAATATTTTTAAAAGCAAAATGTTAACAACATATTTAAAAACATGTATTTACGTATTATTTATTATATCAATACTGTAAGAGTAATTATTTATTAATGCCTTATATTTTGATTTATCTTACTGTTATTTATGATGAAAGTATTAAAATATATCAATTGACTCATACTAGTCACTGGTTTCCGCCATGTTGGATTGTTATAAAAATGGCGGACATACAGTGACGGTGCCCAGTTCGAGTACAGACGAGTTGTAGTAAAGAAGTCTTGAATTATTTATTGTAAATTGGTTGTTAATATGTTTGTTATAAGCGAATAAAGTAAAGTGATGGTACAAGTAATAGTTTTCATCATCAACCCGGTAATGTCCCCAACAGGTCAGAAATGGGACGAAACAAGAATCGGTAAAGATTTTTGCCACGCCACACGAACGTAAGGTTTTCTTTCCTTTGTTTTTTTTTTGTGGAAGTACCATTATCTTACTTTACGAAACGTGCACTGAAATTGTTATGGTAAGTGAGACATTTATTTTTCTTTCTTTGGCGTTGAAGAACTGGTTTGATAATCTACCGTCATGACTATATTGCAAAATCTGATGGAATAAAATAATTGTGGTAAATTATATCAATAGATCAATAATACGCATAAAACAAAAGTATAATTATTGATAAAACGTGCAGTAGTCAATCACTTCTCATTATTTCTTAACATTATTGTTTTAAAAAAAAAAGAAGGTGTCATCATTACATTTACTTACCCTCAGTACTGTGTATGATTAAAAGTTATAACGATTTCTTATTTTTATGAATCCAAAATGGAACACAACTTGTTCAGAAAATTGCATATTATTTTACACATTAAGCGCTACGATATGCTGCACCGGTCAATTTGTGACAGTATGTCTTTAAGAAATCGTGGAGTTATGAGTAAACTGGCACTTTGTCAATAGGAATAAACTCTTGATTAAACGATTTTTCCTTTGTATTAGCAATGCCTCGAGTTGTTAAAAACGGCTAACAAAATTTTGCTTCAAATTCACATCTCGGTTTTTGAAAAGTGGTGACATTTATTATACCAGTAAGAAAATAATCATGGGTCAAATACTTGTTACTTAATTATGATACATATTCGAACTTATCAGATTATACAGATCTGGAATACAATTTAAAATAAATATTTAATTATATAAGCTGTGTAAAAATATGTAATCATAAAATATTCTAATATTGCAATTTCTTGAGTCACGGGACACAATATTGGTAAAAAAAATATGTATACATATGACATGTTGATTTTAGTTCAAATTGAAAATTATAATACAGGGTTACTTGATATTTGATGCGTTAAGTACGATATTGATCATAGTATTTTTAATGTATACAAAAGTCATTTCCTTCTGACACGTGGCATAATGCCGGACCGTGCCCAAATCCTGGACTAAGTTTTTAAATACTTTGTGTGAATCGAATCCATTCCATTAATCGTTAAATCGAAGTTGTGTCACTGTCATTCAATTCTGTCACTGAATTTAAAATTTAATGAAATTAACTTTATTGTATTAAAATGCCGGATTGTATATCCATCTGTTTTAATAATGTGACTTCTTATTGTAAAAAGGAAGTCTTAAGCTTAACCGTAACTAGAAAATTAAAGTTTTGCTATGTTTAATCTGATTGGCAAGAACATGATTGAATGTTACCATATAACGTTTATTTCCAATCAAACTAAGTTCTAAATCTTCATCTGTGAAGCATATGTTGTACGTCAAGTCGTTTTAAAAAACATGTTTATCGTTATAGCAGTGGTATCGTTACAGCAGTTGTCAATCTATAACAACAATCTAATAATATGATCGTTATCATTTTTTTTTAAAAAGTTTGGTCACCTCTGGTTGTTCGTGAAATAATTTTCGGATATACGAGTAGTAACTTGTTATAAAACAAAAATGTTTTTCCTTATATGATCAATCATCATTAGTATAAATCTCAAATATTTTAACTGTGTTATAGATTTTACAAAGTTTAATTCCATGAAAATTGAAGTGCTTGGTCTCCTCTTGGTTGTTGACGGCAGGCAAAAGGTTACATTTATTATTACTATTCTACAATGGCCAGTGATGGCGCAAGTATCTGATCAATGTATATCAAATCATTCTTCGTATATTACCATGATGATCATGGGTATGTATTCGATGGGAAATCGACAACTAATGTATAATGCTGTGAATTTAATCAATGATATCATTGTTTGTTTCTGAAATAACACTAATTCAATATTAATTGCAATGATGATTTATATATTGCAATGGTGATAATTCAGGCAAATGAGATGACATCACTTCACAATTGTAGTCAGATGTCGAGTCAGATGTCGAGTCAGATGTAGAGTCAGATGTAGAGTCAGATGTAGAGTCAGATGTAGAGTCAGATGTAGAGTCAGATGTAGAGTCAGATGTAGAGTCAGATGTAGAGTCAGATGTAGAGTCAGATGTAGAGTCAGATGTAGAGTCAGATGTAGAGTCAGATGTAGAGTCAGATGTAGAGTCAGATGTAGAGTCAGATGTAGAGTCAGATGTAGAGTCAGATGTAGAGTCAGATGTAGAGTCAGATGTAGAGTCAGATGTAGAGTCAGATGTAGAGTCAGATGTAGAGTCAGATGTAGAGTCAGATGTAGAGTCAGATGTAGAGTCAGATGTAGAGTCAGATGTAGAGTCAGATGTAGAGTCAGATGTAGAGTCAGATGTAGAGTCAGATGTAGAGTCAGATGTAGAGTCAGATGTAGAGTCAGATGTAGAGTCAGATGTAGAGTCAGATGTAGAGTCAGATGTAGAGTCAGATGTAGAGTCAGATGTAGAGTCAGATGTAGAGTCAGATGTAGAGTCAGATGTAGAGTCAGATGTAGAGTCAGATGTAGAGTCAGATGTAGAGTCAGATGTAGAGTCAGATGTAGAGTCAGATGTAGAGTCAGATGTAGAGTCAGTCATTATCAAGAGTTATATTAATAGGTGTATTAATCATGTCGGTCAATATGTAGAGTTGGTCAAAATCATGTAAAAGAACGGTCAATATGTAGAGTTGGTAATACTCATGTAACAGAACGGTCAATATGTCGAGTTGGTCATAATCATGTAACAGAACGGTCAATATGTCGAGTTGGTCATAATCATGTAAAAGACGGTCAATATGTAAGTTGGTCATAATCATGTAAAAGAACGGTTAATATGTAGAGTTGGTCATGATCATGTAATAAGTAATAACGCGTGAATAATAAAATTCGTCCGTAGTTACAGTACACTTTTTGTACGTTTGACTATTTTGATCACAGTACAAGGTATAATATGTAGATTTGGTCATAACTCATAATCATGTAATAAGTAGTAACGCGTGAATAATAAAATATTTTGATCGTAGTACAAGGTATACAATTAAGGCTACTATGGTACTTATTGGTAGATATCAACAAGGAGGATACCTATGGCACAATGTAACATGTATCTTATGGAATCAATGTTTGATGTACGTGGACGGACGTGTTAGTGTAAAGCACGTGGATGAACGTGCGAGTCTTTTAAGCGCGTGGATGGACGTGCGAGTATTTTAAGCGCGTGGATGAACGTGCGACTTTTGAAGCGTGTAGATGTACGTGCGAAGCTTTTAATTTTAATACACGTTGGTGAACGTGCTAACGTTTAATTTTAATCTTAATAAATAATACATTAAACAATAATATAAGTAGTAGAATTCATACTGATATAAGCAATCGATTCAAAATAATCAACCAAAAATAATATTCTAATATTTCATTACACGCCTTACGTTAACAATCGGGATATGTAGTTGGGAAAGCTTAAATAAAATGTTAGTCAATTACAGATAATTTGAGGCGCAATGCCATGTTCATGAGTGCTTTTATTATTTGAGTTAAAAAATTTACTATGTTCATAAATACCTACAAAAGCATCTTAAAAAAAAAATTGTTTTATCAATGACATTATGAGAGTATATGCGTTATGTGATTTTAGTAACACGGAAAACCAACCTATTGTTAGACGGACACGTAATCTCGCTTGCCCGTATTATATAAAAATGATTACCTTAATGATATGATAGATCATTTTGTCGACTTCCAATGAAAAAAAGATCTTCGTAAATTCGATATTATTCAAGGCGATATCATGTAATATTTAATTAAAAAAATAAAGGGTAACTATATATAATATTAATTGAACACAAGTACATCGCTATAATGCATGCATAAATTCTGGTCTCATGGCTTATAATATATATGCAGTTCTTGGTTTTTCTTCAGAAAGCTTAAATCGCTCAAACTACATTGCGATGATGTTTCATAAAGCGGTTATTAATTAGTTTTATTCACATTATACCGCGAATATCGCTGCATTAGATAAGTTTTGATTTATTTATTTCATTAATATAAAAGTACACTTCAATCTTTAATAATTTATATTATGATCGACAATGTCAAACATTACAATTATGGCGACTTTTTGATTGGTTAAGTAGTACAGTAATTACATTTTTCTCTTTTGGCTACCCGTATCTAGTTCTTTATGTGTAATATAACCTTGGGTGCTCATTCTCAAAAATAAAGTAACAAAGAACATTATGTTTTAAATTATTATGCTCGAATCAGAAGTAACAATAAATTTGAATAACACACGCAACTTATACTTATTACTTAGCATAATTTGTTGGTGATATATTTGGTACATACTAAAAGTCAAGTACATATACCTCGTATCGGTTATGAAGAGACCTATCCAAGTATCTGTTATGACTCTTTGCAAGACAAATATTCTGCGATATACTTACATTCGTTAAGAATAATATAAAAGGTTCAATGTATAAACCCATTTCATAGATATCAGGAATAAAACTAAAATGTAGAAACCCAACATAATATTCATTGTCTAAATTCGCAATAGCCTTTCATGGAAAATAAAGTTATATTCATATTCATATTTATTTATATTGCACATATACATTACACGTCAGAAACATAAACATTCATTATAACTAAGTAATTCTTATTACTCTAAGAATTAAATAATAAAATTTATAAATGTGTTCTATATAATTTAAATACATTATCGCGCTAAATATTACATTTCAAGGAATTCATTGATGTCATAGAAGGCATTATCAATAAGCCATTTTTTTAATATACTTGATGCATATGTGGATAGACCTCTTGATAATTATATGAAAACCCCACAGCTTGTAAGCAGTACGAATAATGATTATTCATATACCTTATCTATGTCATTGCAGCCACATTGCTTGTGTATATAATATCTAACGGCTGTCGCTATAATAAATAGCAATTCGAATAGCAATAGAAACATGTGACAATCATATTAACTTGTTGACAAAAATGAATCTCAAAAGTTCTTTGACAAAACCTTATTTTTACTATAATCAGAAATACAGATCAATTTAATTCCACTTATATGGGCCTATAACCTAAATAAAATAACTTGGAATTAACTTACATTAATTATATCCCCAATATATAAAGAAGTTTTCTATTTCGACATACAATTGCATCAATCTTAACTAGAACCTAAAAAAAGTAATAATGATAACAGAATAAAAAAAATAAAGACTTACACCGTGCACCATAGTCGTGTATTTGCGATGGTGCTTAAATAGTTGTTTAATATAATATGTATAATACGTTACAAATGGTAAATAAATAATTAGGCACGATATTTCATTAATGACGGGTTATTTGAGTATTTAAAGATTCTGCAGATGTGCATACTGCATAAATCAGAAAAATCTTAAATATAATTACTCAGTATAGCGATATATTAATAAGTGACGACAATAATTTATTTAATCATAACGACTATCAATACATTGTGACTTATTAAATTGATTACCGAACCATAATAATTTTACCATAATTTCGAAGACAGTCGAAATTTTATGTTTCTAAAGAAAGTGTTGCAAGTTTCAGATCAAGGACCCAGGAGCGTCCAGGTGAAAGGGCCAGGGTCTGGTATTCATTTACCACCCAGGAGTGCCCAGGTGAGAGGGTCGGGGTGTAGATTCACTTCCGACCCAGGAGTGCCCAGGAGAGAGGGTCAGGGTATATTCATATTCATATTCTTTATTCAGTATTGATTATACATTGTCAGGTTTTACATTCACATATTTATATACAATTTACAAAAATATTTATCTAGTTTAAGTATAATTTAATTTATTGTACATTTTCTCATTGGAATTAAAGATTATAATTATTATTTACAAAAAGTGACATATAATTCTATTTTATTCGTATTATATTATGATAATTTATGATATTGATTGCATAGTAGGTATATAAAGATACCTCTGTTTCGATCGTCGACTGAGTCCTTAAATGCTGGCATGGTATGCGAGCTTGCGTCTGGCGGCGCAATATCCGGCGTCCGTGATGAGCAGCTGCGGCAGCAGGCTGACAGAGCTTGGGTGGCCCATGATGCTATTGCCCCGTAGCGGCACGGGAATTCCGTTCAATCATGTGATGAGGTGGTGATATCATAAAATCGTGTAAATATGTTCTTTTTGCTTATGTTTCGCGAGTGAAGTATGCAGTGAAGTGTTGCATTGTTTACTGAAATATGTTTATAACTTGTGAATGCCTTCTAATTAATTTAATCATCATAATTTAATTGGATGTAATGAATTCAATTGGATGTAATGAATTTAATTAAATGTAATGAATTTAATTGGATCTCAATAATTTAATTGTATCGAAGTAAATCTTATTCATATATTTATTTTTCACAGGCCTATGTCTGATTAATGCTCTTTCTTTACACTTGATAAGGTTTATAGAAATATTTAAAAATCCATTTTTAGTATACATAAGTTATAGTTTTATTATAATTGAGAATTACTCTTCCATAAATAAATAATATTTTGCTAATATCAGTCTTACAGCATATCGTAATTATGTGGTAAAGGTATCGGTATGAAGTGTTATATGTTTTGTATTTCTATTGTTTAAGAATTATTTCAAATGTCTTGTATTGGCTGGTATTGTCTTCCTTTTGAATTATTTCACATTAAGCTTTGGCGAAGGGTCTCGCCTCGAACAGGATGGCCGAGCTGTAAGAGTAATTATTTATTAATGCCTTATATTTTGATTTATCTTACTGTTATTTATGATGAAAGTATTAAAATATATCAATTGACTCATACTAGTCACTGGTTTCCGCCATGTTGGATTGTTATAAAAATGGCGGACATACAGTGACGGTGCCCAGTTCGAGTACAGACGAGTTGTAGTAAAGAAGTCTTGAATTATTTATTGTAAATTGGTTGTTAATATGTTTGTTATAAGCGAATAAAGTAAAGTGATGGTACAAGTAATAGTTTTCATCATCAACCCGGTAATGTCCCCAACAATACTAGACAAATATGTCAAGGAGCATTGTCATAATCATAAATAATTGCTTCTAAAATAGTTCTATTTCCCTTTAATCTCTGTTCTCAAACAACCCATAAAAATAAAACAAATTGCACAATGTAAAGTACATTCAAAAAGAAAGAATAAGAAGTCAATTAAGTCCCGAATATTTGTAACATAAATTCTCCATTGATTTTATCGTCAGAATATTCAAGCTTTGTATGAGGATACAAATTTCCGTTTTAGGAAAGTCCTTTTGATTTTGACATATTATTTCTTGAAATGTTTTTCCTTTTTGTATTAAGTTAGGGGGAAAACGTAATGTTTTAGAAGTGTATAAGGCAATACAATCAGGAATTCTTATGAAACGTAAGGATTCCCTTCCCACGTATTCTATTATTGAATTGGTTGATAATATAATATTCATATTCATATTCATATTATTTATTCACAATATTTGCAATATTACATGTCATTTTTACATTCAGTAGTAGAGTTAGATTCAGTAATTATATAATTATACATTAATATTTATTTGATTGCATCTGATATCACTCTTTTAGAGAATGTAATTTTATAAAGGATGTAATTTTATAAATATGACGTTGTCTGGGTAAAAGGACCTTATAGGCTACTTGACCCTTTTTTAAAGTTTGTCTTATATTATTACACCGCAAAAAAGATTTAAAAAAAATACTTTTTATGTAATCAGGCAAAAACAACATCAGCCATGTCATCTACAGATTTTCTGTGAATGAAGTCATTCAGTGCGAAAACAACACTTTCTGTCACTACACGGCCAACAGCGTTTTCGGTGACCAAAGTTAAAAAAAAATACTCATATTTTGAATTAAAAAACCGCCTTAAAAAAAAGCGTGTTACAAAACACGGAGAATCTAAAAAGCCAAAAATAATAAACCTTCGAATTCAGATTTCTTATCGGATTGCAATAATCTAAACATCCAAATTATAAACAAATCAATTATTTTTATAGTCGGTACCAGACCTGTTCGTCGCCTTGCTATTTCCTGTTTGCCCCACCCAACCATACGCAGGCTGGCCCCGACTCCAAAAATAATTGATTTGTTTATAATATCAGTCAGTAAGTTTACAGTATCAGTCCGAATATATGTACAGTAGTGAAATAATAAAATTGTCCTTTAACTCCTAACCGTTGAGGAGTTGACCTTCTATCATCAGCTCAGCCACATAAAATTATTACCATCAGGCGCAAATACTGGTGTACCTTTGAAAAATACACAAAAAACATTACATGTGCCTATAACATTTGAAGGGTTCCCTCGATTTCTCCAAGATTCCATCATCAGACCCCCACTTGGTGCCAATGGGACCATCTCGGGGTTATACCCGTTCGATCAAAAAAAAAATTGAAAATCGGTCCACGATTCTCGGAGATATCGAGTAACATACATACAAAAAAAAAAAAAAAAAACATTCAGTCGAATTGAGAACCTCCTCCTTTTTTGAAGTCTGTTAAAAATACGTAGTCATCGTAGTCATCGGTTACAAGATGGCGTAGATGTGTTGGTAAAATGGTGTAGGTCTAACGGAATGGTTCTGAACCCCAGTAAATGTAACCATATAAAATTCAGTCGAAAACGAAATCCTATACCATCGAAATATGTAATACTAAACGAAAATTTACAAGAGGTCAACGAAATAAGAGATCTTGGTGTCATTATGGACAGCAAGCTACGCTTTGTAAGTCACATAGATAAGACAATTGATGCTGCATTGAAATGTCTGGAGTTTGTGTTGAGATGTGGTAAGGAGTTCAAGGAATGTTCTACAATTATTACCCTATTCAATTGTTACGTAAGGAGTAAATTGGAATATTGTAGTGTGATCTGGAATCCTAGTTACAAAATACATATTGAAAGAACTACACACTTATCTTATCGTTTTGGAAAAGGCAGCCAAGTATATAATTCTAAACTTAAACAATTTAATCTTATCTGGGGGCACGGCAGTGCCATAAGTCGAGCAAAAAGAGGCACGGCTGAACGGGCTGTACCATCCTTTTCTCGAAGCAATTCAGACCATTTTCAACTCCCTCCAACTTTCCAACTTTCAGCACTCAAGCAGTCATTGTATAAACGCGGTACATTCTAAATTTCATCTGTTTAGGAATAATTACTAGCTAAAGTTTCTTAGTTTTGTCACTCACTGGCTGACTGACACACGATCATCAATGATTATAAGACACTTCTAGTACACTTGGAAGCTTCAAATTTAGAATACAGTTAGTGTTTAGTATGTACATCACACAAAAATCTAAAAATGTTACAATTTCAGTCCAGGTTTTCAGATATACCAACTGCATTAATAACTTTGTAATCTCACATCAATATGCAATGTGCAGTAAATAAATCTGTGTACCTGTCTATGTAAATTTATACAGATGCCCGATGTGGTGATGGGTTGAAAATCTCACTAACCCATTTCGTTACATTATGTATGTATATTTTATGTATACGCGCGACTTTATGTATGTATATGTGTGTTTATGTATATATGAGGGCGAGCCCTCGCCAAGTAGGTACAGCAAAAATTTAAAACAAGTAAATTGCAATTCCACCTACATCACCAACCGCATAACTTCATAAACACATAAATATATGAGTACCTAACTACCTATAATGAATGTGTTTTAAAATGTAATTAAATAATCATTATCATCATTAGGCCTTGTACATCAGTGTTACAGGCGATTTAAGCAGCGTCTCGGATCTGATCTAGCGACACCGGCGCTTGTGGCTATATAGCCCGATTCGTGATCGGCATAACCTACCACATCTGTCATAAATAAAACTAGAATTAAGGTAGCATTCGGATCCCAGCAGTCGCGACTCGGCAGCCGCTGCCCAGCAGCCGCGACAGGGTCGCGCCGCACCGCTTTGTAGGGATTTATATGCGATAGTTTCCGACGCAAGCGACCGAGCAGCGTTGCTGGGCCGCGGCTGCCGGGTCGCGACTGCTGGGATCCGAATGCTACCTTAGGGTCCGCATGAGTGCGATCCTCAATGTGCCTTATTGCCCGCTTTCGGGCTAAGTTACTTAAATAATACGTACCTAAATATATGTTCAAATGTAATAAAAAAATCTTGTGGTACAGTCGTTAATATTAGTAGTACAGTCGAGATCATAAATATGTATAAATTTTTCAACTTATTTGCAATGGGTTAAGGTGAAAGAATTAGTAGCTGATTAAGGGTAAAGCAAGTGGAGCGACCGCTCTAGGCGCCAAATGGTAAGGGGTCGCCAAAATCGTACCTACATGTGAAAAAATCCAATAAAATGTATTACATTGCGTGGGCGCGCACATATTCTAAAATAGCGAGAGGTAACCCGCTTAAAATATTTTTAAATATGTATGAGTCTCACGGGAGTTTTATAGTTAAAATAGCGAGAGGTGTCAGTAATTAATTCAGATATTAAAGTGATTGTGGAACGATGTATCAAAATGTCGCAGTGTACAACATTCATAAGGTGCAATGAAATGAACGGAGGATTTTACTTAGTCATTGAAAAACCTTTGAAAAACAATAATCCATTGAAATTGTACCTATCAATTATGTGTTGCCTTGCATCAAATAAAGTTACGTAGTTACAAAGTTACGTCGTAATCCAAATACCATGTTTCTAAAATACAGTCCCAAGTGGAGTTCTTCATAAAACTTATGCTGGCAGAGGCGCAAAATGAATTGTCGCCTGAGGTATTTCCGGACCGATACGACCTTCAAATCTTCAAGAAAAGAGCGTACACCCATCTTAAAGGCCGGCAACGCACCTCCAACACTTCTGGTGTTTCGGGTGTCCATGGGCAGCAGTGATTGCTTACCATCAGGCATGGCTATCGTCTGCTCGTTTGCCTCCTATCCCAAAATAAAACGTCTCAGAGAGTCAAAGGAGCGTAAGCGTGATGATGAGCACTAGGAAACCGAAGGGCCCTACTGAAAAAAAAAAAACACCGAAATGGGCATCCCGACAGAGTTACTGGACCTACAAGTACATTTGGCCTATGAAAGTCAAGGGTTTTTATAGCATCCCCCCTTCCTCTCCACTAGCGGGTTGAGTTTTAATTTCCAAGACCTTCGGTCGTGTTTTAATTTATCGCCACTCGTTTCGAACTTCCTTTTTTACGCACTTGTATCGTAATGTAGAGGTACTATTATCCTTTCTGACCAATTAAACTAAAGCGTTCTCCGTCACGCTAATCCGGGACCGATCGCAGTTGACGGAATCTCGCTCGAGGTTGTTCTAGAATATGTGTACATATGGCAAACTCTCTAACTAGGTCAGAACAGCTTCGAGAGAGAGTCCAACAGAAGAATTCGGTTGGGCTGGGCAGCATTCCATAAACTTCGCGGAGTCTTCTCGTCACCCAGAATGTTGATTACAATAATTATTATGAGACACTCGTTATTCGTTCATGTACAAACATTAGTCTAGTAATATAAATAAACTTGCAATAATTACGAATTTTGAAATATATTATATTAGAATTTACAAAATTCTAATATAATATATTTCATTTCCATCTCCATCATTTAGATGGCTGGCAGTCCTCAACTGTGCGTTTCTCCAGAAACTTCCTGCCCCGCACAGCTAAACTGTGGAATGATTGTCGCCTGCGGTATTTCCGGACCGATACGACCTTCAAATCTTCAAGAAAAGAGCGTACATCCATCTTAAAGGCCGGCAACGCACCTCCAACACCTCTGGTGTTTCGGGACTGCTCGTTTGCCTCCAATCCCATAAAAAAAATTACCTTAATTTAAAATACATGTGCATTATTTGAAATAAAACAGAATCCAGCAGGAATTTCCCCACATTACCATCCCATAACGCAAGGTCGTTTACCGTATGTATAATAGCGCCGCATTCAAGCGGGTGTGGGATGCGTAGTGATATCTCCCACGGGTTCCACTTACTTGCAGTAGGTATAGCTCCAGGCGTAGAAAGCAAACAAGCAGGATACGTTTTGTAGCTTTATTCTTGAGCACACACATGCGTAAGCGAACAGTTTACAATTACAGAAGGAGAAATGCAAGATAGGCAAAGCAAAAGCACTTAAATGTATAAAGCGCGAGCGAGTGCACAAAGGAATGCGATTGGAATGCGACCGAGCAGCGCGGTGGCGTGCGCTGTGCGTCAGAGAGGCAGATAGACTGGTGAGCGCGGCGCGCGGGGGAACATGCGCGGGCGCAGGGCGGCCGGCTGGGAACCGGTCACGCCACGGCGTTATCAGCTGTGTGCAGTCGCTCCGCGCGCTAAACTATCTACTAATAACAAGAATCTGTTTGTCCGCTTCAACATACAAAATATTATGTGACATTAACATTTTATATTTTATTCTCACATAGTTCAGCTTAATTATTTCATAGTAATGAATAAAAGGTTAAAAGGGTAAAATTCATTAAATTCTAATCAACAATTAAAATTACTGTACATAATCGTTAATTGAATAATTAGGATATAAAATAAATTCATTTGACATAATTAAATTCATTGTAAATAAATAAAATTAAAATGATTTGATATAAATAATTAATTTGAATTGATTGATGAATAAAAATTGTAAAAAGTAAAACTGTAAAATGTAAAACAATAAAAACATTAAAATTAATAAAATACATAAAATCTGTGGCAGAACGCCCACATCACCCCCCTCCAGAGACCTGCTAAGGGCGATAATAGTCAGGGAAACGTAAACGACATCTTCCTCATTCAAAGCTGAACTGGTGGTGGTTGTTTTATGTGAGTTGTTCTGTGTTTTATGTGTAGTGTGAGTGGTGTGTGTGTCGTGAAGTATGTAGGCTGGCTTTATCCGGTCTACAGATACCGTCACAGACTTACCATTAATGAGTAAGGTATACACCTTCGGTTCTCTCTTCAGAACCTCATAGGGTCCCGTGTACGCTGGTTTTAGCGACTTGCACAGGGCATCGTCCCTCAGGAACACATGCGAAGACGTTGCCAGGTCATTGAAAACAAACGTACGACGCTGACCTACATGACGGGAAGCTGGTGTCGGGTGCAGGTTCCTTGTGAACGTGCGAAGCCGAGACAAGTAGTCCGTCACATCTGGTAATGGATCAGCACCTGGGTTGAAAAATTCACCAGGCATACGCAAGGGCTGACCGTAGACCAGCTCCGCAGAAGTTGCTTGGAGATCCTCCTTAAACGCGTTCCTCATGCCCAACAACACCAATGGGAGTGATTCAACCCAGGTGGAGGTGGCGTGACACGTGATGGCAGATTTCAAATGGCGGTGCATACGCTCCACCATCCCATTGCACGCTGGGTGATAAGCGGTGGTACGCTTATGTACAAACCCTGCCAGCTCGGACAGCTTCTTGAAGAGCGCAGACTCGAACTGACGCCCTCTGTCGGTGACAATATCCACCGGGCACCCGAAGCGAGCTATCCAGCCATGCAGCAGAGCGTGTGCGACGGTACCGGCAGACATGTCCTGTATTGGGATTGCCTCAGGCCATCTCGTAAAACGGTCAATGGCAGTGAGGCAGTACCTAAAACCTTGGCAAAGTGGAAGTGGCCCAATTAGGTCAATGTGGATATTCAAGAACCTGCCCTTAGGGATGTCAAAGGATGACAGTGGTGCGGAGACATGCCGAGTGACCTTGGAACGCTGGCAAGCCAGACAGTTCCGGGTCCATTCGCGACAGTCTCTTCTCACCCCAGGCCAGACGTACCTGTCTGCCACGAGCTTCACAGACGCGTTCGCCCCTGGATGGCTAAAGGAATGCAGGCTCTCAAAGACTTGACGCCTCAACTCTGCTGGAACGTAAGGTCTGGCAGTTGAGGAGCTCTCATCGCAGTACAGCTCAGCATCAGACCCAGGCACTTGGACTTTAGTCAGGCGCAACGAGGTGTCTGCCTTGAGTAGCTGCTCCAACTCCGGATCGTTGCGTTGAGCTGCAGCCAGCTTGCTCAAGTCCACGGGCTGCGTGATCTCCTCGATCCTAGAGAGAGTGTCAGCTACGACATTGTCCTTACCCGAGATGTGCCTGATGTCTGTGCTGAACTGCGATATGAAATCCAGGTGACGGAATTGCCTGGGCGAGCAATTCTCCTTGCGAGAATGAAACGCGAAGCATAACGGCTTGTGGTCAGTGTAGATGGTGAAGTCGCGGGCTTCGACCATGTGCCGGAAATACTTGATCGCCTCATAAATCGCAAGGAGTTCGCGATCGTACGGCGAGTATTTCTGCTGGGCAGGACTCAGCTTGCGCGAGAAGAAAGCCAGCGGCTCCCAGCCCCTCTTCTCGTTGAACTGCTGCAACACTGCCCCCATGGCCACGTCTGATGCATCCGTCACGATGCTGAGCTTCGCCTGCGCACCTGGATGTGCCAAAAGAGCAGCCTGACTCAAGTCCTGCTTACAGCGATCGAATGCGTCCTGCTCCGCCGACGTGAAGTGAACCGGGTGCGAAGCCTTCACCGAACCCGCCAACAGAGCGTTCAGAGGAGCCTGGTTCTGAGCAGCACTGGGTATGAACCTGCGATAAAAGTTCAACATACCCAGAAAACGCCTGAGCTCCCGCACGTTCTTGGGTGGCGGAAAGTCCTTGATTGCGTCGACCTTGGACGGGAGAGGCCTTGTGCCTTCGGCAGAGATGCGGTAACCTAAGAATGTTACCTCTGAGGCTCCGAAGACGCACTTGGCAGTATTCACCACCATGCCATACTCCCGCAAACGGATGAACAGCTGACGAAGATGGGCTTCATGGGTCTTCTCGTCCTTTGAGAAGACTAAGAAGTCGTCCAGGTAGCTATAACAAAAGTCAAGTCCCCGCAACATTTCATCCACGAAGCGCTGGAACGTCTGCCCGGCATTTCGAAGTCCGAACGACATGTACGGAAATTCGAAAAGACCGAACGGCGTGGTAATGGCGGTCTTCGGGATGTCGTCAGGGTTAACAGGGATCTGATTATATGCCTTAACAAGGTCAATGGTTGAAAACACGCGACAGTATCACAATACTCTGCGCGAAATCCTGGATATGGCGAATAGGATACCTATCAGGTACTGTTCGCGCGTTGAGCATCCTATAATCGCCACAGGGTCTCCAACCATTGTCCTTTTTAGGGGCCAAATGCAAGGGAGAAGCCCAAGGGGACTCGGAGGGTCTGGCTATGCCACTAGCGAGCATAGAAGAAAACTCCTCCTTGGCGATTTTTAATTTGTCAGGAGCCAACCTACGAGGTGAACTGAAAACAGGGGGTCCAGGTGTAGTTCTGATATGGTGAAGTGTGTTGTGTTTTATTGTGCGGTGTATGCCAGATGGGCGAGTGATGTCAGGGTATTCCTGTAGTATAGTGTGGTAAACAGACTCACCAGTTACAACTTTGATTGAGGCAATGTCGTCAGACGGTCGGGCAGGCAAACCCGCGGCCGAAAGTAGTGTATTGCCATCTATGAGTCGACGTTCCCTGCAATTTACAAGAAGATTATAATGTATCAAAAAATCAACACCTATTATCGCCTTTGTCACATCCGCTACAATAAATCGCCAGACAAAGTCACGGCGCAAGCCTATATTAAGCACTAGATGCACGAAACCGTACGTGTTTATCACTGTGCCGTTAGCGGCGCACAAATCATAGTTTGTCGGCTGTCTGCGTTCATTTAATTTGTTACGCGGAAAAACACACAAATCACTACCTGTGTCCACGAGGAATGTGACCTTCGACCTGGAGTCCACGACGAATAAGCGACCTTTGCTAGGGCAGCCGCTCGCCGCCATCACCGACTGCCCGATGCGTTTCCCGACTGGTAATCACAAGGCTTGATGCACCTTTTAGCCTGCTCTCCGAACTTGTGATGGTACCAGCAGGTAGGGAACTTCCGATAGCTGGAGTTGGACCTCTTGGACGTTGAACGCTGCCTGGTGTGACTCGATGACCTCTCTCTAGGCCGGGACATTCGACCAACTTTAGCATCCAGCGCCTGCATCCGCCTGCTCAGTTCCGCGATCTGCAGCATCAGGGGATCCGATGACGTGGAGGGTAGCGACGCTGCTGCCACCTGCGGGGCGGGCGCGACAACGTCGTGAAGGCGATCGGCGAGCTCTGCCAAGTCCTCCAGGGATGATTTGAGTTGCGACGCGACAATATCCTGCGTCCGTTGTGGTAGCCGGTTAACCCAGATGGAACGAAGAAAGTCCTCAGGTAGCCCAGGTCCCGCCAAGTTCTGAAGATGCCGAAGAAACTGTGAAGGCTTCCTGTCTCCCAGCTCTTCCAGGTTGAGGACCTGCTGGACCTTCCTCTCACGCGACGCAGAAAGTCGTTTAATGAGCTCCGTCTTGAGCTTTTCAAATTTGTTCTCCTCCGGTGGTGCCGTAATGATGTCCTCTACCTCCGCCGCATATTGAGGCTCAAGTTGTGCCATGGCGTAATAAAATTTGGTCTCGTCCGTTGTAACACGAGACAACCGAAATTGTCCTTCCAACTGCGCAAACCATAGCGCCGGTTTTTCAGGATAAAACGGGGGAATCTTCACACCAACCCGAAATGACTCAGCCGTTAACGGCTCGGCGCCATTTTGTAACGGTATTTCTTTGTCTTTGTCTTGCTCAGTGCCTTTGCCGTCTGCCATGCTGAAGTGTTTAGCGAGGAGTCACCAATGTGGGATGCGTAGTGATATCTCCCACGGGTTCCACTTACTTGCAGTAGGTATAGCTCCAGGCGTAGAAAGCAAACAAGCAGGATACGTTTTGTAGCTTTATTCTTGAGCACACACATGCGTAAGCGAACAGTTTACAATTACAGAAGGAGAAATGCAAGATAGGCAAAGCAAAAGCACTTAAATGTATAAAGCGCGAGCGAGTGCACAAAGGAATGCGATTGGAATGCGACCGAGCAGCGCGGTGGCGTGCGCCGTGCGTCAGAGAGGCAGATAGACTGGTGAGCGCGGCGCGCGGGGGAACATGCGCGGGCGCAGGGCGGCCGGCTGGGAACCGGTCACGCCACGGCGTTATCAGCTGTGTGCAGTCGCTCCGCGCGCTAAACTATCTACTAATAACAAGAATCTGTTTGTCCGCTTCAACATACAAAATATGTGACATTAACATTTTATATTTTATTCTCACATAGTTCAGCTTAATTATTTCATAGTAATGAATAAAAGGTTAAAAGGGTAAAATTCATTAAATTCTAATCAACAATTAAAATTACTGTACATAATCGTTAATTGAATAATTAGGATATAAAATAAATTCATTTGACATAATTAAATTCATTGTAAATAAATAAAATTAAAATGATTTGATATAAATAATTAATTTGAATTGATTGATGAATAAAAATTGTAAAAAGTAAAACTGTAAAATGTAAAACAATAAAAACATTAAAATTAATAAAATACATAAAATCTGTGGCAGAACGCCCACACGGGTAACGCGATCAAAAAACGTTGAATAGGTAATTACTTACTTACATGTGTTTGGGGAAAATCTCTCGTAAGCCCGCGCCCTTCCGGAGCAACCCCGTAATCCTGTTTATTATTTTAATCTGTTCCTCCGAGAATTTACGGAGTGCCCCTAGAAATGCAATGAGATATTTACTGTAGAAATGTAGACACGGTTATTAAGATTTTTGTTCGTATTCGAACTGAAATTACGTTGTATGATAAAAAATAAATAAGGCCTGTGTTGACGGCAGAAAACTTTTTCTACTCCCGAACTGTTATTCGTCATTTACAGGGTCGTGCATAGATCTTTTCAACCCTACATAAAAGTCTATTTCCCAAAAGCAGCGTCCGCCGGCTTTCCGTGCATGCGCGCAGTATCGAAAAAACTGAAAACGCATTGTTTGGCTCTTAAACTATGGATACGCATTGTTATAACGATACTGCGCGCGTGCGCGGGGAAGGCTTTGGGCAGCTGAGCTGACAGTACAAACCTTTGGGTCAAAATACAGGAAACAGTGTGAATTTCACGAAAGTTATTCAAGAAAACTATTGAAAACTAAGTGCATGGTCGTAGAAAAAGTATTGTATGCAACGGTGTTTAACTGAGTCAAAAAATACTCGTGGCGTCTTAATAACAATTTTCGGCTTCACCTCAAAAAAGACGAGTGGGGTGGGTAACAAACCCTCGTCTTTTTTGACCTCCTTTAAACGCCTGTTGCATAAAATACTATATTCTGCTCGGCGACTTTAATCTGTCAATTAGGACACCGCAGACTAAACTATAAGTGCTGACTTTTCAGTGTTGGATAGTCTTTCACACTTGTCAACTGTAATATTTTAAAAATAGAACTTCATACAAATTATATACTAATTTGTGATACCTGGCAAATTTTTCTGCATCTGAAACACATTTTTTTTAACTATCGCGTCATTGACCAATCAGACACATTTATTACAAACAATTGGTTGGCAGGAAATCCGATGTTGATACAACGGTGAACGACGCTATTAACATTAATTTTAACTTGAATGATGATATTGTTCGTCCATTGATGATGAAGATGATGACTCATAGAAAAAGTATTGTATACAAAAGTGATATAATTAAGCTTTTTCTACTCGTCGACTTTAATCAGTCAATTAGGACACCACAGACTAAACTATATGTGCTGACTTTTCAGTGTTGGATAGTCTTTGACGCTTAGTCAACTATAATATTTCATTACACTTCACTTTACTTAACTGAAAAAAATTCAAAAATAGAGCTTCATACAAGTTCTATTCGAATTTGCGATACCTGGTAAATTTTTCTGCATCTGAAACACATTTTTTTTATCGCGTTTGCGTTGTCGACCAATCAGAGACGGTTATTACAAACAATTGGTTGCCAGGTAATTCGATGTTGATACAACGGTGAACGACGCTATTAACATTAATTTTGACTTGAATGATGATATTTTTCGTCCATTTATGATGAAGATGATGACTCATAGAAAAAGTATTATATACAATAGTGATATAATTAAGTTTTTCACTCTCGTACCGTACTATTAGGCCACTCAGCAAGCTTCGTGGCCTAAACATGGTACTCGACTGAAAAGCTTGGTATTATATCACGATTGTATAAAATACTATTTCACTCTCGTACACTATTAGGCCACTCAGCAAGTTTCTTGGCCTAAACATGGTACTCGACTGAAAAGCTCTGTATTATAGGTATCATAATTGTATAAAATACTATTATATGTAAGTAGTATAAATGTGAGTAGTAAAAAAAATGTTACATGCTACGTTTTACCTTATCAGTGTTGCCCAATAAACCAATTTAAGGTACTTACTTTATTCACGTAACAGCAAGTTTTTCTACAAAATCTCTTTTTTTTGCACACGCATAATTACGCATCCTGCTACTACTACTACTTATGAATTTAGATAGTTTAAAAATTATTACTGTTAGAATATTAAAGAGTGTTCACATTTTATAATAGAGGGGGACGCCGTCGTAAAATGTAATTGAAAATTAACGAAATGTCGAGGTATTGATAATGCGGGCACAGGATAATATCGTGATTGTATTTTGTTTGATTATAAGCGTTCTAGTTAAGGAATTGTATTTTACAAAAATAATATTTTTTTTATATGGAGTGATCTTACTGGTTTGTCCGTCTATTGTACATGGGAATAATAAGCAACAAAAATAAATCAGTTCATTCGATACGATACATTATAATAAAAAAAAAAAAAAACTATACATTATCCCAAACATTCAACCTTGAGAAAATGTGGAGTCTGGCTGGCGGCTCTGGGCTCTTAGTCCATTAAAATCCCATTTGCCATAGCGCCTAAATTCCATAACACTCCCCTTACCATCTCCAAGAGTATCGGGATACTCGGTGTCGACATTGCGAATGAGGTCCAGTTCCGGGGTCATTTGGAACTCAAGGCCAAACTGTCCTCTAAGAAGCTCGGGGTATTCAATAGAGCGAAACAGTACTTCACAACGGGTCACCGGCTTTTGCTATACAAAGCACAGGTTCGACCACATAAATATGGAGTACTGTTCTCATCTCTGGTCTGGGGCACCGAAATATCAACTTCTTCCACTTGACTCAATCCAACGCCGGGCAGTTCGTATTGTTGGCGATCCCGAACTCACAGTCGGTTTAGATCCTCTTAGCCTCCGGAGAGATGTTGGCTCTCTGTGCTTGTTCTACCGTCTGTACAACGGGGAGTGTTCTGTAGAACTTTTTGACCTGGTGCCACCGTCGCGTTTTTATCACCGCACCTCCCGCCAAAGAAACAAAGTTCATCCTCACTTTCTAGATACGTGGCAAACCAAGAACAAACGCGCCTCTCGCTCGTTTCTGCCCAGAACATGCAAGTTGTGGAATTAGCTACCTTCTGAGGTGTTCCCCTTGCGCTATGACATGGGGTTCTTCAAGAAGCAGGTATTTAGGGTTCTTAAAGGTTGGCAACGCATAGGTGACTCCACTGATGTTGCTTATGTCCATGGGCGGCGATGACTGCTTTCCATCAGGCGGCTCGTCTGCTCGTTTGCTGCCTATTTCATAAAAAAAAAAAACAATCTCGCCAAGAGCTCAGATTACATTGGCTTCTACACATTTTGATTTTCTGATCAGAATTCATAATATAAATGACCTTAGTTTGATCATCCCTAAATCCCTACACATTTTGCGCTTGAGATTTGTTTATTTAATGAGAGTCTGCGAAACTAATTGATATGGAGTTTATAGTGAGTGAATAATAGCTTTGAATATGAATTATTCACTAGTGTTATGTTAATTGAATTTCAATCATTGAGATTATTGTTGCATGGAATGGAATATTAATAGTTATTTGTTTTACAAGGGGCCAATTGTTGTTTAACCGCACGTCCCGAGCAAGTGCAAGATTCCAATGTTAACTTTTACGTTTAAGGTACAGCGGGGCAAATCTCGACTGGGGGCAATTGTAATCTAATCCACTTCATTTTTTTTTTCCATTATTCCACTATGATGTTGAGTTCTACATGTATCCACTGAACACGCCTACCATATAATTATAAACGGTGGACACTATTTAATAATGCAAAGATTGTAAAATATGGAAAAAATGGACTAGTTACATTTGCCCCCCAGTCGAGATTTGCCCCAACTTTGACTCAAATTGTTACCCACCCCGCTCGCTATTTTTGACCTCTACTATTATTAAATACTTAAAAACAAATATAGATATAAATTAGACAGACACCTTGTCTTCGTTTACGTAGATAGTATAACATATGAAAAGTTCGTCAAAAAAAAATGTTATACTTACATACCAGGAAACTTTTAAGTTTAATACAAAGGACGCACTCATTCATCAGTCGTTCTATTAACTAATCAAAATCGTCGCCGGCGCACTACGCTGACAGTGTGTAATCGCAAGCAGTGTCAGACGGACCTGTCATTTGTTTTTTTTTTTTTTTGCTTGGATAACCTAGATCCGAGGTGTTTGTGATTGATACACGAGTGCACTTACTGTGAGGAATATGAGATTCCGGGCGGCCATCGCGCTTTTGTTGTTACTAGGTAAGTTTATACCTATAGGTATAGTCAAATGATGTTATTTAAATTTCAAACAGCCCGTACATCCTGGCAAAAAAGAGAAGAAATTTAAAATTAGCCACGTCGTAATTTCATCCTGTTTTTGTAAAAAGGATTTCCTTTTTTTTACATTTTTTTTTTATTCAGAAACTGTAGTTCAACTGTCACTAACACATACATACACTTAATACACACCTAATAGCTTTACCTATAGTATTTTAGAAAAAAAATGTCCATAATTGCGTAAAACTAAGTTTTAATATTTACCCCTGACATTTTTGTTCCTGTGGTCTTGGAGAAAAGTAGTCACGTTTGAAATTTTAATTAGGTTAAAAACGTAATTTAAAGTTATACCAATGATGATAATTTTCATATGTTTTGGACAGGCTTAATGTTACAATTATGTATAAAAGTATTTTATGAAAAAAAAATACTGTCACAAATCATCCATCACTGACTGCGACAGGTAGGTGCCCTTAGAGTTGGTCAAAAACGCCTAGTCTTACAAAGATGACATATAGAAGAGAAATTTCGACTGCTTCCGCTGTGACGGGGTGGCCTAGGGGTTCATGGCGTTAGCCCGGATTGCTAAAGACGCCGGTTCGAATCCGGCCTCCGCCACTGGTGATGTCCGTCATTTTTCTTTAATATATTATGTCATATTATTTCGATTTTTAATTTATATATAGTAGTTTGACTACCTAAAAAATACTTAGTTCCGTGCGATAGGTAAGTTAAAATAAGTCACAGATTAAATTATAGTCGGTTTTATTTGCCATTTCTTTTGTGAACATCATTGTGCTCTTATGGTTAGTTGCTATTGGTCGATGTTCATTTGTTTTACGTGTAATTTTGCAATTAACGCGTGGAGCGGCGCGTGTCCATTTCATTCATCTATTCATTAGGATTTCGTGATAATTTTGGCTAAACGTTGTTTTGATATGCAAATAATATATATTCCCATTTTTAGTACACCTTCGGATTGTTACTAAGCTGTGTAACGTAAAAAACATATGTTATTAATCGTTCGTCTCAAAGTTTCGTTTAGCCAAAGCAAGCAAAATTAATATTTAAGGTACCCTAAAAAATTCAAAATTGTGACCGTCTCCAGAAAATGCCCAACGTTGTCAGAAAATGCCCAAGGTAATTAGGGTGTCCCTTATTTTTAACCGACTTCAAAAAAGGAGGAGGTTCTCAATTCGACTGAATGTTTTTTTTTTTTATTTTTTTTTATTTTTTTTTTGTATGTATGTTACTCGATATCTCCGAGAATCGTGGACCGATTTTCAAAATTTTTTTTTGATCGAACCGGTATAACCCCGAGATGGTCCCATTGGCACCAAGTCAGGGTCTGATGATGGAATCCTGGAGAAATCGAGGGAACTCTTCAAATGTTATAGGCACATGTAAGGTTTTTAGTCTATTTTTCAAAGGTACACCAGTATTTACGTCTGATGGTAATAATTTTATGTGGCTGAGCTGATGATGGAAGGTCAACTCCTCAATGGTTAGGAGTTAAAGGATAATTCTTTCACTACTGTACATGTATTCGGACTGATACATATAATATCACTAGGAACCACTAAAAATCAACAAATAAATAAACTTTTTAACATCAATTCTACCGCCGCCATCTTAAAAGTAACATCTTTGTGAAATCGCTCCTCGTATTTATCGCTAAAATGGTGTTTTTACGTGTAATCGAGTGCCTATTTTTGACTATTTGCATAGTTAAACTGATATACTGAGACGTTTGAATAAAATCTGGACAGTTTAGTGTATAAAACAAGCAAAATTGAACATAATAAAAACATATACTCGTCCTACACAGTGTTGGTGAAGTGTTAAAACAAAACGTCGTAAGTCACCCATTTTAGCACGGCGCTTAAGACGTTCTTCGCAAAACCAATAGTGCAGTGATAAACAAACGTTGTGTCGACCGGCAACTCAATTATTTATAATCAATCATAGCAAATAGGACCTATTATTAGTATATTTTACGATCTGATTCCGTGAGTAAAGACTGTAGGGACGTAACCTTCCTGCGATTTGTTTACCCTGTTATACTTTGTGGCTGTTACATCAATGATAAACATGGCTGGAGATCAATCTTCCCCGTTAAAAAGCAATTCGATGTCCGACCTGCATTCAGATGACTCCACAGTCGCTAGAAGCAACATTACCATGCGTTCAAAACGTAAGCAACCCGAAGACTCGCTCTCACCCGACTTCGAGCTACTTAAACGAGAACTCACGTCAATGTTTAGAGAGTGGGCCGGCGATCAAACACAAAAGTTTGAAAAACTAAATAATAGCCTTTTGGAAGTAAAGGCTCAGAATACAAATATTGAGGTGCTGAATAAGGAAACAGTAGGTAAACTCGACCTGCTTTCAAAACAACACGAGCAAGCATTGGGCAAAATAGATTCCCTGGAAACGAAACAAACAGAGACCTCTTCGAGAGTGTGTGACCTTGAAAACAAGTTCGACGACGTTCAACGCCAGCTCCGTTCTAGTAGTGTGCTAGTAAGAAATATTCCTCCATCAGAGACCAGCCTGCTTGAGATCTCTGTCAAGTTATTCGAGACTGTTGGAACTGAATTAAGGGCATGCGACATACGCAATTGCTACCGCCAAGGCAAGAAGGACACTGCGAAACCTATTGTTATCGAACTCAGCAACCCTATACAGAAAGCCAACCTTCTAAAAGCATCAAAAGCTTACAACTTGAGTCATAAAGAAGATAAACTAAATACCTCCCTTCTGGGCTTTAATGAGAAAAATAGTATTTATGTTTCTGAACTTCTGACTGACCGGGCGAATAAATGGTTTTATATGGCACGTCAATTAGTCAAAAATCAAAAATGTAAACATGCATGGACAAGGAACGGCATAGTTTACATAAGTATGGGCCAGGGACAATCCGAAGTGCTAATCTCTAGCGAGAACCAACTACTTTTACTTAATGAACCATGACTATGCAAGCTCTGCCGGAGACCATACCTCTTCTCAAAATTACTACATCATAATTGTGTTAGTATAAAAACTAGCGTAAGTGATTCTTATTTCCTGTATATTATTATTATAGATTCAAATTATAACTGCCTATGCTTAAAACTTTTTTTATGTTACCTAAATAAGAATAATTACACACACGCGTTGCTTCCCCTTACACGTCACACAACACACCATTATTTAAAGTACGACACATATACAGATTTAAAACACAAATACCTAGTTGTGCATACTCTGGATCACGGAATAAGCTACTACTCACATATAACTGAGCCCTGGGCTCCATACCTACTGGGAGATGGCGGCTAACACTATAGTAGAAGTATTCGCAGACATTGACACAGTTAATGTCTCGCGTTCCTTGTTTTGTGATCCAGAATGTTGTGCAAAAGAAATAATATGTAATAACAAAACTCTTACCGTAATGACACAAAATATACGCAGTATATCTCGAAATATTGATGAACTGAACCTATTATTGCATAGAATAAATTCTAGAGTGGATATTATAGTTTTGACTGAATGTTGGATCAGCGCCAACCCTTACCTACCAACCTTACCAAACTACTATGAAATACATACGAATAAAAACATGAACCAAAATAGTGGTATAGTGGTTTACCTAAGGAACGAAATACACGTGTCCTCTGTGGAGCCTTATTTTAATGATGCCAACTGCCTTGTACTCAAGTTGGGACAAACCACAGCTATAGTCGCAATTTATCGCTCCCCCTCATTTAGAAACCTGTACAATTTTACATCCTCATTGAATACTACACTTGAGCCTTTAGCCCATTTTCCGAATATTATCGTCACTGGAGATGTAAACATTGATATCAAGCCTGACAGCACTGACCCTCATTACGATGAATATCTAAATACTTTAGCATACCACGGACTAACACCTGCGCACACTATAGCAACACGTGAAGGTAACTGCCTGGATCATTTCATCATAAAATCCAATAATCAAAGTACCACAATTGTTTTGAATACTTTAATAACTGATCACAGACCTGTTCTGCTGACGTCGAATAACTGTCTTGAAACAACAACCTCCCAACGTCACACAATCACTCGCTTAGACTATAACTCTGTTTGTTCGGACTTGAATAACCTAGACTGGGAGTCCATCTTAGGGTGTTCAGACGCTGAACTTGCAACCAACTTGTTCATTGGCTTATTACAAGAAGTCATTTCAAATAATACCCGGACGTTTACTCTCCCTAGATCTCAAATTACATTTAGAAGCTGGATCACCCTGGCCTAATACGAAGTATAAAAAAGAGAGATAGGCTACACTTGAAAGTACGTAAATATCCTGAGGATCTCGATTTACTATACAAATACAAAAAATATAGGAATACGTGTAATAACATCCTGAAGCGACTCAAAACAATCCATGACAAACAAGACTTAAGTAGAAACAAACATAATCCTAAAGCTATATGGAATTCAGTTAAAAAGATTTGCTTTCTAAAAAAAGACCCTAAGCCTCCTAATGAATTATTACAAACTCACAGCACTAATCAAGATTCTATTAATCATGTTAATACCTTTTTTGCGGAAATAGGAGCAAATCTAGCACAAAAGTGTAGTATATCCCTAATTAACACTTTAACAGTAACTTAACGTTACTGTCTGCAACATACATGTGACACACGTATGTGAATAAAATAGCATGTAAGCAATAATTTACTATATAAGGTATGTTTAGTTTTACTTGTCTCTCTCTTCTGTATTGATTATTGACAATACAACACACATCATCCATAATGACCAGTTTTACTTAACCTCCATTCAACCCTCCAACTTCATCATATCTCATGGCGACCCATACCAGTAGAACCAAGGAAACGGATTTCACCACGGAGCGCAACATATGAAAATGAAGACAGAAAAACAATTCAAGATTGAAGATTCAAGATTACCCTAACGAAGATACCACCATTATGAAGATCGGCACTGAAGATACAAGATTACTTTTATGAAAATCAGCATTGAAGAAATCATTTTTAAGAAGAAAGAAGCCTTTCAGCAAACTAAAGAAGAAAAGAAGAAAAAAATAATTATGTCCTATATATAAGTCTACGAAGAAAGAAGAGCGTTGTCCAGGGTTTCCCGGCTCGCGAATCAAGAGGTGTCCAGGGTTATCCCGGCACATCATCAAGAGGTGTCCAGGGTTATCCCGGCCCAGCTCGAGGAGTCCAGGGTTATCCCGGCCCGCATCATCTTCAGAGCATCGGTCACGTGCACATGGAAGACTCACGTTGCCAGCCAGCGTCACGCGACAGCCCGACCGCCCGCCCGTGCCAGCGCGGAATGCAGCGTCAACAATTCAACATGACCTACTAAGCGAAGTACATTGCCGCTATCTATGTAAGTTAGTTATATTATTTTGTCATGTTATTTAGCAATTTATAGGGATCCTTTTTGCAGCATTTTTTTTTTGTTTATTAATTAATTGAGGTGACAAATTTATTATGTTATTAGAATTACAGTCTTTACGCGATAAACTAAATAAGTTGAAAGAGGATATTTCTAAGTTAGATCCAGAGAGGCGACGGAAAGAAATAGGTAGAAGGAAATTAGAGGAATCAAATGAATTATATAACCATTTTGCGGATATTGTGTCTCAGTTAAAGAAAAAGCAGGATGAATTTAGTTCTTCAGAAATAGAATTAGGTAATAGACTTATAGGCGAAGTCAAAGAAACTTACGAGAGGATTAAGTTATCGTTACTATTCTTTGATACAGATTCCCAAACAGACGGAAAAATGGCTAAACCTAGTTTTGATGTTAAAACGGCCATCGCCTTGTTGCCCGTCATGACAGGGCAAGAGGATGCAACTAAACAGTTAATAGATGGTATTCTTATGTACAGTACGATTATTAATACTGAATCTCAGCAGACATTGATAGAATTTGTTTTAAAAACAAGACTTTCGTCTAGCGCTAAGCTCAGGTTAAAGACGTCATACAATAGTGTAGAATCTCTCGTTTCGGATATGCGTACATTTTTGCTTCCTAAAAAATCGTCCGAATCGATTCAGGCTCAGCTGTACAGAGCTAGACAAGGTAGGAGAACAATAGAAGCTTTCGGAGCTGAAATTGAGGATCTTTTTGTCAATTTGACTATTTCTCAGGCCGACGGTAACGACAGTAGGTACGACGTACTGCGGCCACTTAACGAAAAGTCAGCTATTAAGCGCTTTGCAGATGGTCTTTCAGACCCAAAATTAAGCACAATAATATCTTCTAGGCAATTTACATCTTTGCCTGAAGCTATTAGGACAGCCATTGATGAGTATAGCTCGTCACCACGCGACGATCGGATCCTACATTACGGACGCGGACGTTCTCGTAATAATTATCATAACAACGGGAACCGGAATTATTATTCTAATCGTTACGATAGGAGTAAAAGTTATAATACAGACAGAAATACATTTAGAACACGGTATTATTCTAATAATAGCCGTAATGCAAGTATTTCGCAACACTTCCCGACAAATAGAGCTACGCGGCCACAGCCTTTTGCTGACGCGCATCCAGCGTTCGCCGACCTGCGCGCGCGACCCCGCCGCGACCCGCGCCCGCGCATTCACGTGCTCAACACATACGATCGACAAATGAGGACGTAAAACCAAATAAGCAGTTTTTTCGTGACTAACATGAATAGTGCGATATTTAACTATAACAAAAATAATTATAGTACGGTAAATTGTATTGTAGGTAATGGACATAAATTAAAACTTTTGGCCGACAGTGGAGCAGGCCTATGTGCTATTAGGTATGAATATTTGCAAGACAAACCCGATCTCCTTAAACGAGTGCAAGGAGATAGCATTACTATTACTGGAGTTTGTGGAGATTTAATTTCAGACGGATACATTTATTTAGATTTAGACTTTAACGGTTTTATTAGCAAAGGAAAGTTTCATGTTTTTAAGAATTTGCAATGCTCAGCCGAAGCTATTTTAGGTGAAAAATTTTTCTTACGTTACAATGCAGACATAAGTTATAAACATAATGCATTATTTTTAGAGGACAAAGGTCAAACTGTCTCAATACCTATGAACGTGTATTCTAAAAGTAGTTTTATTCAAAACATACCACCTCGCTGCGAAATTATGACTCACATCGCGTCACAGCTGACCGATGATTGTGTAGTACTATCGGAAGAAATGCAAGAAGGCGTTTTTGTAGCAGGTGTCATTTCAAGACCAGAGAAAGGTAAAATACCAGTACGAATATTAAATACGACAGATAAGCCAGTCAGTTTAGATTTATCAAGTTTGAATGTACACAGATTATGTCATTTTGATATTTGCAATTTTGATTCAAGGAAAATTAGTGTTGATAGAGTAAAAACATTATTAGATCTTTTAAATTTAGAAACTTATTTAAATAAAGAGGAACAATTAAGCATAGAACAAATTTGCGCAAAATACGCAGATGTTTTTCATCTGCCCGGCGACAAGCTAACTACAACTAACTTGCTACAGCACAAAATTAAGTTAAAAGAAAATTCAAGTCCAGTATACGTAAAGCCATACAGGATACCACATGCTTTACGTAATGAACTTCAAACTCAGATTAAAAATATGTTAGATAACGATATAATAGAGGAGACTACTTCAGAGTGGTCCAGCCCAGTTTTGCTAGTTCCCAAAAAATGTGATAAGTTAGGAGAAAAGAAGTGGAGGTTAGTTGTTGATTATAGGCAGCTAAACAATAAGATACAGGATGATAAGTTCCCACTACCCAATATAACAGAAATTTTAGATTCCCTTGCAGGTAGTATATATTTTTCAAAACTTGATCTTTCTCAAGGTTATTACCAACTAGCTTTAGACAAAGAATCTAGAAAGTATACAGCGTTTACGACCGATAAGATGTATCAAATGAAGCGATGTCCCATGGGACTGCGAACAAGCCCTAGCGTTTTCTCTAGACTTATGACTATAGCCATGTCCGGATTAAATTACAAACAATGTTTCATATATTTAGACGATTGCATTGTCATAGGAAACTCCATGACGTCACACAACCATAACCTTATTCGAGTGTTAGAACGATTGAGAAGCACAAATCTTAAGTTAAATCCATTAAAGTGTGAATTTTTGCGAAAAGACATAATGTATTTAGGCCATAAAATTACTTCAAATGGAGTAGAACCCGATCCAGCAAAAGTAGAAGCATTAAATAAATATCCAAGACCAACGAATACAGATGAGGTAAAAAGATTCGTAGCATTTGCCAATTATTACAGACGGTTTATTCAAAATTTCGCGAACATCGCTTATCCATTAAATCAACTTTCTAAGAAAAATGCAGTTTTCAACTGGACCCCAGAGTGTGAAACAGCCTTTATAAAATTGAAAGAAATACTTACAGGTCCACAAGTTCTAGATTACCCTGATTTTTCTGAAAATAATGTGTTTACCTTACATACAGATGCTTCAAAGATAGGCTTAGGAGCAGTTTTGTCTAATTCTAATGGCAAAGTAGTCGCGTATGCAAGTCGAAACCTTAAGCCAGCTGAAACTCGATACCCAATAATAGATTTGGAATTGCTAGCTATAGTTTGGGCGACAAGACATTTTAGACCATATCTCTATGGGAAAAAGTTTAAAATTGTCACAGACCATAAACCTTTAATTTATCTTTTCGGAATGACTGATCCTTCGAGCAGATTAACCAAATATAGATTATATTTGGAGGAATTTAATTTTGACATTGAATACATTCCGGGACGAAACAATGCAGCTGCAGACGCATTGAGTCGTTTACCGATGAATAGTGATGATTTAAAAAATATTAGGACAAACGTTGTATCAGTCATAACGAGAGCTCAATCACAGAAGTTACGCGCGCAGCAAGAACAACAACAAACGTGTGATCAAGGTAGCTTAGTGACAGATGATCCCGCACACGATAGGCTTGATCAACCTAGAGTGGTGGAAATCATCAAAGCACCAAAAAATTATATTGAATTAATACTAAACTCTAACTATAAGACATGTCGAAATGGAATAATGAGTAGTAAAGGAAATTTTTGGTACGTACCAAGCAAATCGTGCATGTATCTAACATCCCGATCGTTATCTACCGTAGGCGTGTTAGCGAGGGAATTAGAACAATTTTGCAAGGAGCAAAACATAAGTGAAGTTATAATTATAAAGAATTATCGAAATGCACATAAAGTAAATGAATTTTTAGCTAGCTATAAATGTGATATTCCTAGGATCTTAGTAACAAGAGGTGTTACAAAAGTATACGATAAAGACGAAATACGAGTTATTTTAAACGATTTTCATCTATTACCCACCAGTGGACACGCGGGGGTTAATAGAATGCTTAATAATATAAAGCAACACTACTTCTGGCCAAGAATGAGCCACGATGTATACGAGTACGTTAAGAAATGTGCACATTGTCAATACAACAAGCACACTAATAAGTACATTAAGGAACCAATGGTGATCACTTCGACACCAAGCTCATCTTTTGAAAGAATTTCTTTAGATATACTTGGACCTTTAGAAATAGATAATTATAACTATAAGTACGTATTAACAATTCAGTGTGAACTGACTAAGTTCGTAGAAGCATACCCGTTAGAAAGAAAAGACACTGAATCTGTAAGTAAAGCTTTTGTAAATAATTTCGTTTTAAGATATGGCATTCCAAGCGACATTATAACGGATCAAGGTACCGAATTTATGTCTAGTGTATTTAGCGATATTTGTAAATTATTAGGTGTTAATAAGCTACACTCAACTGCTTATCACCACGAAACCATAGGAGCGCTTGAAAACACACACAAAAATCTAGGTGCGTATCTTAGGATTCAATGTAGTAACAACCGCACCGATTGGAGCACTTGGTTAAGTTATTGGTGTTTCTCATATAACACCACCGTGCATACCGAGACACAATATACGCCATTCGAATTAGTTTTCGGCAAACACTGCCGTTTGCCCAATAATTTAATTTCTTCTGTCGACCCTCTCTATAATTATGATAGTTATCCTAAAGAATTTAAGTATAGGTTACAAAGAGCTCAATCAGAAGCTAGAAATAATTTAATGTCTAGTAAATTTAGTAGAAAATTAATGTATGATAAGAAAATGAATTCTGTTCAATATAAACCAGGAGACTTGGTACTTTTGAAAAATCAAGTAGGCAATAAATTAGATTCTATTTATAATGGACCTTATGAGGTTATAGAAGATATGTCACCTAATGTTAAGATTTCAAAAAATGATCAGATATATATAACTCATAAGAATAACACTAAGATGTATTTGAAATAAAAATAAGTTTATAATATTTTAAAATAAATAAGTTAAAAAAAAATGTAAATTCATACACGTATGTCACATTTTTTTTCTTCCTTTGTGGGGGTGAAGAGTAACTTTACGGGGAGATGTAGTATATCCCTAATTAACACTTTAACAGTAACTTAACGTTACTGTCTGCAACATACATGTGACACACGTATGTGAATAAAATAGCATGTAAGCAATAATTTACTATATAAAGTATGTTTAGTTTTACTTGTCTCTCTCTGTATTGTATTGATTATTGACAATACAACACACATCATCCATAATGACCAGTTTTACTTAACCTCCATTCAACCCTCCAACTTCATCATATCTCAGCTGGTTGGAGGTTCAATCTCTTGTGGAATCTGGATTAAAAACTGTCGTAAACTGGCTCAGTAAAAATCTCCTCACACTAAATATTTCTAAAACTAAATACATTAACTTTTCTGTCACTAGTTTCAATCAGCCGAAATTTCCTTTCACACTTAAAGTACATAGATGCACTACTGGTGATCTGCAGGGTGATGCAGCCAATTCTTATAATTGTGACTGTGAATGTCTAGAAAATGTTGATCAAACTAAATATTTAGGAGTTATAGTTGACAGCAATCTTTCTTGGTCCAAACATATTCGTTACATATCGAACCGTATTCGTAAGCTAATTTTCATTTTCAAAAAAATTAGGCGTGTCTCTGACCCACACTTTCTTAGAACGGTCTACATTGCATTAACGCAATCACTGCTTACTTATTGTATACCGGTCTGGGGAGGTGCTGCCAAAACGCACTTGCTTCCACTAGAACGTGTTCAAAGAGCGATCCTGAAAGTCATGTTCTTTAAACCCATTACTTTTTGCACTAAAACACTTTACTCCATAGCTCGAGTTCTAACAGTTCGTCAACTGTATATTGAAAGAGTGTGCCTTAGACAACACAGATATGCCTCTAATATAAGTGCACGTCGCGCAGGTGGACGTAGAAAATATAAAGTATTTGACTCAGTGGCACATAATACAGTTTTTTATCGCCGTCAATTTAACTTTCTGGCTCCATTTATTTATAACAAAGTCAACGAACGTTTAGACATTTACAATAATAATAAACACTATTTGATAAAAAGTATTCGCAACTGGACTTTGACCCTTAATTACTCAGAAACTGAAAAACTCCTAGAAATTGTTAGGTGATTGTTAAAATTTGTGCGAGCGTAAGCAATTTAAATAGGTCAAAATATTTAATTAAGGTAAATAAGCAAGAAGTTAATATACCAGGTAAAATCTAATAATAAACATACAATATAGTAAGTATAAACATAAAGAATTATCTGTTGATTTCAGAGACAGGAAGCCATCTTTTTCAAGTACAGTACTTCAAAATTCATAATACCACTTATTAAACTTTTTTTTTTTTTTTTTTTTTACTACAGCCTATAATAAATATATTTTGGAACAGTTCCTCATTCCACTTCACACTCGCGTTCTTCTACATAAACCACTACCACACGTAGGTATACACACACACGCGCACACACACACACACACACACACACACACACACGCGCGCACGCACACGCATACACACACACACACGCACGCACGCACACACACACACACACACACACACACACACACACACACACACACACACACACACACACACACACACACACACACACACACACATACACATTGGTAATTATTCTTATTCCTAAAGTTAATAGTAGGTAATTTAATTCAATGTAGTGTTAGAAGTATAGGTATATACTTAATACTGATAAAAACAAAAGTCTATTATGTTTAATTTACTCGTTAATTACTATATCATGTAATTGTCCATATATCTTCCTGCAGCTGTTTTGATATTTGTTGAATATTCATAGTATATACTCGTAAAATTCGAAGCGATGTCCTAATAATATGATTTATATGATACTTTAGTAAGCGATTCGAACATGTTTAGAAACAATCAACCTTTGTAACATTGATAATAATAGCGGTGGTTTATTCCCTGACCCCTATATGACAGGTTAACCTAGTTTAGGGCTCAGGACACTATTCCAAGGCTATTTTACATTAACTCCATTATTCATATGTACTTTAAGCGATAACATACATCTCATGTAAATGTAATAAGCTGACACTTTGATACCTAAATAAAGCATTTTTCATTTTCATTTTCATTTCATTTTCAACAAAAAATAAAACCGCCTTCAAAAATAAGCGCGTTACAAAACACGGAGAAACTAAAAAGCCAAAAATAATAAACCTTTCAATTCAGATTTCTTATCGTATTGCAATAAGCTAAACATCCAAATTATAAACAAATCAATTATTTTTGAAGTCGGTACCAGCCTGTGTATGGTTGGGTGGGGCAAACAGGCAATAGCAAGGCGACGAACAGGTCTGGTACCGACTCCAAAAATAATTGATTTGTTTATAATTTGGATGTTTAGCTTATTGCAATACGATAAGAAATCTGAATTGAAAGGTTTATTATTTTTGGCTTTTTAGTTTCTCCGTGTTTTGTAACGCGCTTATTTTTGAAGGCGGTTTTATTTTTCAAATTTAAAAATTTAACAACCCGTACCTACTCTATAAATATACTGCATGATACTAACAAAAAATACCATGTATAAAAAAACAGATCTATAGTGTTTGTTAATTTACTCACTATAATACACCCTGTTTTTATTGAATTCCATTAACTTCGGCATTTAGTTAGGTCCGTTATAGAAAACAGAGTATCATAATTAGTTTTTTAAATTCGTAACTTTTTTCTGAAAAACACCATATACTTGCGATAGATGTTACATCAATCGCTGTTAAGAAACGTGTTTTGTGTGTTCGATATGCGATTGACATTTCATAGTTTTGACACTTAGTACTCGTATGAGCAAGTATGAGTTAATTGTAAAGCCCGTTTCTCAACCAGCAATTAAAGTAACATCTATTGCAGGTGTATGCTTTAAAAAAAATACGAATTTAAGAAAACTAACTATGCCATTCTGTTTCCTATAATGGACCTTACTATATGCAAGTTAACGGAATTAATAAAAACACGGTGTATATTATATACTCCACCATACACACCCGGCTCGGCAATGCCCACGCATTCACTATAGGTATTTAGGTATCTGTGTAACTCCACTTCCACAATGTACTCCTTTAATATTTGATTTCTGACCGTATCGAGATTTTTCATGATATAATGTGTACCTACACGATAGATGTATAAGCGGGTGAAATGAAAAAATATACAAAGATAACCCAACCACAAAATTAAAATTTTTAAAAACCCCCGACCGCGACATAGTGGACCGATTTTCATAAAACATGGCTAAGAACACTCCCGACTAACTCAGCTTTCCAAAAAAAAAAACTAAATCTAAATCGGTTCATCCATTCGGGAGCTACGATGCCACAGACAGACAAACAGGCAGGCAGGCAGGCAGACAGACAGACAGACAGACAGACAGACAGACAGACAGACAGACACGTCAAACTTATAACACCCCGTCGTTTTTGCGTCGGGGGTCAATAAACATTAAAAATTCACGTTTCATACATTGTATGGGAAAATATTAATACAATACATAAATTGCCTGAAATTTATTTTGAGAATTTTTTGACTTAAAATAAACCAACCGATGTAGGGAAACAAATCAAATTATTTTATTAAATATTTTTCGAGCGGTGCGGGGCGGTCGAGGTGGTGTAACGGTTTAGCACATCAGCCGCGTTAGCTGGAGACCCAGGTTCGATTCCCGGCTTCGCCACCAGTGGGCTTGATCGCTTTTTCTTTAGTGTATGGTATATTTCAGTTAAAATAAACCAATTTAGGGGGTATACGTCATTAAATTTCGAAAATCGTGAAATAAGGGACACCCTAGCCAACACGCACTCCAATAATTAGAGCCCCAATGAATGTAATGACGGTCAACAGTTTAATTGACCCCGGCGTAAGTAGGTTCCTTGTTGGGTTCCGTACCATTTGAATATGTGTAGAATTTGTAAGAGACATTATTTCAACATTCTCTTACGCCGTGTCTTGCGTGGGCGACGGTCGCGCGACTCGCGCGACCGTCGCCGTCGCGTCTCATACTTCCATATCGATAAGGTTTGATTTCGTATGCGTCGCATCGCCGTTGCGCGACCATCGCGCGACCGTCGCCCACGCAAGCCACGGCGTAAGCGCAGATCGCAGATCTAGATATTCTTGATCAATGCCTGTTTTATGATATTTCAAAGATTCCAATGAATATATTGATTTAAACTAACACGATCTTCACTCATATTATTAAATTTTGCTGGAGTCAGGACCGAACCACTGGATTGAACTGCATACTCCCAAAGTCCTTTCAACTGAACGTCTTTACTATAGAAGGAAAGTACGTGAAGCGATTGAAATCAGGAAACATCGTAATTTCAATCAAAATGAAGGGCAAGGGATTTCATCTTCGTGGAATCCAGTGATTAGCAAGTGTAAACGTGAGAAAACTTCCCGTCCCATACCATCGGATGTCGTGAGTGTTGTATGTAGGCAGAGTGGCAACCCTAGCGTAAAAGTGACTGATGACAATCAAGTGCGGGTAGTTCGAAAAACTCGTACAGCTAGAAGATGTTGATACAACTCCCAGCCAGTCTACCCGTGACCCCGGACGTAATGTCATGTCCGAAACGTCGAGTTAAATATAAAACGTAAGGATTCCAATGAATGTCAAGTTCTTTCAAGTTATTTAATTTGTGTGACATTATCTGGGTAAAGGAATCTCACTGTCGATGGTGCTTACAGCGTTATGAGCGATGTTCGTGTACAAATAGGACGCCTCGGGACGCAAGCGCCATGGACAATATGGTCCCTTTACCCAGAAACCGTCACAAAGAGGCATAATAGTGAAACAATAAATATTTGAAACAAGAGCCCTGCAAGGGCGTAGCAATATTAATACTTAACATATTTATACTTTGTTGTACATAAGAAAATAAGAACAACTGGTGGACTTAATGCCTTAAGGCATTCTCTACCAGTCAACCAATGGGTCAAAAAGAAACATTTGGTACGTGCAGGCATCGTGACAGTAAACAATCATCAGATATCACTTTCTACTATTTACAAATGAAAACTATAATCGTTTATTTACTATTTCTAATGAAAAGTAAAATAAATTATTAAAATAATCTTACAGTATTTTAAAACTTATCGTCTATTTAAGTATTCTTGAACAGAATAAAACCATTTGTTTACAATTTACAAGGATTTTACAATTTACATTACAATGTTAAATCATTAAACAAATTAATAAGTAGGTACTTACGGAGCGGAGTGTTCCATCCATTAACATGGAAATCAGTAATTGTCGTTTCAACTTTCTTAAGAGGACAGTTGCGATTTTAATTAAGCTCAATTGAAGTCAAATGCTAAGTTAAAAATAACCTTTGAGTACTTACAAAACGTTCATTAAGAGTACCCTCAATGGTTGAGCACTTAGAGCAAGAGAGATCGAAATGGTCAGGAAATGATGATTATCATTCCTCATAGTATTTTCTAACGTTAACCAAAGTTTCATCCTTGTTAAAATTAGGAAGGTCTGGCGGCCCTGGGCTCTTAGTCTGAAGTACATTTTCACATTATCCGATCCAATATTGAATGTAGGACCGATATCCCATATTATAATATTTTTGCCTGTGAAATTTTTTATAAAGGATGTACCGATATCGGATCGTATAATGTGAAAACGCACTACCTGTCCCGATCGGGCGATTTGAGCTCTAGCACAGAATATATTTAGTACAGCTCTAGTCGGTTTGGTTCGCATCGTTACGGAGCAGCTATCGGGGTTGGGTGGGTACCACTTGACGTCCCTTTAAATGTGCTATCAGAGATAAGATAATTATTTGATTTTTGAAAACCCTATGTAGTTAAAAGGGATATTGCGTTACATTAGAAAATGACAACTAAATATTATTCGACTTTGAGTACTAGTCACTGTCATTTTTTTTTTGCTTTATTGTAGGAAGAGTCAGTTTGTTATCTTAGGACTATTACTAGTACCTCTTTATTTTCTTCAACTGTATGAAATTATATGTATTTCTGGTGAGCAACTGGCTACCAGGCATAAATATTGTATTGAAAAGTAATGCCGCGATGACGTCACATACCCGTGATCAAGATTGTTCTACAATTTATGATGATATCGATATCCCTGTAGATGTCATGCTTTTGATTGTAGAAATGTTTTTGGATACAGAAACGGTCTCTTTTTGTAGACTGAATAACAGTAATTTAGCGGCTTAATTACACGGAGGCTGAAGCTTATTAAAAATAAGCAACGACATTTAATTATTGTTAAATATTTTTTCAAGTTTATCTCTGCTATTCTCATAAGTCATATTTATACCAGGTAAACATTATTCATTGACTATTTAAGAACTTTTTAATAAGACTTATATTGACCGGGATATAGACCGCGATTACCTTTTTGATTTTTGCTAAGCTCCCGATATTTCGACGCAGTTGCATGCATCATGATAACGGAAAACTGACGGAGGCGGGTGGATGCCAAAACCGGTGAAGTCAGAATTGAACAAACGTAGTGACACTGTGAGTGTAGTGTGTTTGGACAGACCATCGAATGTGAATGCGACCAGTGGTAACGCTGAAAGTGAACGCAACCGCCGCGCGCGAAGGAGGGTAGGTCGCGCGCTGTCTACGCAACTTTGACATCCACCCGCCTTCGTCAGTTTTCCGTGATCATGATGCATGCAACTGCGTGGAAATATCGGGAGCTCGACAAAAATCAAAAAGCAAATCACGGTCTATATCCCGGTCAATATAAGTCTAATGAAAATAACCGTGAATCATTCAAAACACTTAACTTTTTAATAGCCTGATTTACTGAATACCTACAAAAATCGCGTTCAGAATCAAACGACCTAAATGGACATATTAAGTTTGGCGGAAAAACACGCTCGCGTGATAAAGCTTATCACGTCAGGGCGTCCTTTTCGCACTATAATTTGTATGATAAGGAAGGACGCACCGATGCGATAAAGTTTGTCATACTAGAGCAGTCATTGATATAAACGAAAATTAAAATAACCCCCGACCGCGACATATGAACCGACTTTTATGAAACATGCCTAAGAACACTCCCGACTAACTCAGCTTTCAAACAAAAAAAAAACCTAAATCGAAATCGGTTCATCCATTCGGGAGCTACGATGCCACAGACAGACACACACACAGACAGACAGACAGAGAAACAGACAGACAGACAGACAAACAGACAGAGACCCCGTCGTTTTTGCGTCGAGGGTTAAAAAATAATTTCACTTAAGTAGAAGTGCGAACACGTGTGAACCGTGAAATACACCTTTCTACTCGTAAATACGTTATAAAATAACCCGTTTATCTTTAAATTGTCTTCAGACACGAGTTATTTATCCCGCGGCGCCACGTCACATTATAATTCAACTCGTCGCGTATGCGCGTTCTCATAAGCTCGAGCAAGTGATGTCCCAAATACGCTACATTAAAGTATTAAGTGACACACGACCGCCAATTGAGCTTATTAAAGCGACTTAGGGGCGGCGCGCTTATAAAAGGGACTGCGGTTCGAGCGCTCGTGATGGTTCAACTCAAAATGCGAATTGTTTAGTTTAAACTAAAACCAAACTGTACTGTAGAAATTCGAGAAAATTGGGGGACGACAGGGAGTTAAGATTTAGGGAGTCAGTTAGGGAAGAAAGTAGAGGTATATTACGAAAATTGTGTTGCTATATAAATGGACTAAGTGTGACGCCGTGTCTTGCGTGGGCGACGGTCGCGCGACCGTCGCCGTCGCGTCTCATACTTCCATATCGATAAGGTTTGATTTCTTATGCATCGCATCGCCGTCGCGCGACCATCGCGCGACCGTCGCCCACGCAAGCCACGGCGTGAAAAAGTGTAACGCGAAGATTACCTCTCGACCCGCCGATGGTGGGACTGAATCGCTGGTCACCGTTGAAGACCTCGGGCTAGATTCTGGCTGTCCTTTGTCGCTCGCTAGAAAGTAGGGTAAGTCGATTCTGCCGCTTGACGGTCTCCTGGCCTCTCCTGATACACCACACTGATTCTAGTTGACCTAATGTTTGTCAGTAGCACTTTTACTGAACGGCGCGAAAAATGGTAATGAAAAAATGTCGAGAGATGTGCACTGTTAGTCGTTCGTTGACAGACCAAAACCCAAAAGATGGCGGAACTGTGCATAATTTGCGAATTATCACATTTTTTTCTAGAAGTCAAGTGATTTTCCAATACATGTTGGATGTGAAGAAAACAACAAAAACATGACATCCAATCTGAAATAAGCTTGACTGTGTCTCGATTCATTAATATCATGAATATATTGTAATCTCTTATTTCAATGAATTTTAAAAACCAACCTACACCCTATTATGAACCAACCTACACTAACAGATAAACCAAACATGTGAGTTATAGGTTACAGGTAAAGAATACAACACAGGACTATACAACTACACATAGAATTGAATTTAGAAGCTAGACATAATACACTGCTTAAACATAACAAATTATTACATGTCGCTTACATTAGGTATATCAAATAAACTTATATCTCTAATACATAATAATATTCTTAAATGCCATGTCTATATTATAATACTTGTGGGAGTAGAGATCGACTCCAAATACCGAGTAGCAGTGGCTAGAAGTTTCGGTTCCACCTGCGAGAATATGTCAGCCTGTAGGCCTAGCACATGACGGCCGCGGGAGTATGTCGCCGCGAGATAGACTACCCGTCCTTATGTCATTAATACAGTTAGAAGAAGACGTGGCATCTATCTCGCGGCGACATACTCCCGCGGCCATCATGTGCTAGGCCTACTGGGGGTTAAACAATAGAACAATACAATTAAATAAGAGTTTGCTGTAAACGTGTACTCATACATTTATGTATGTATTTACTACTAGTATTTACATTTTAGGACCTTTGACTGTTGATCTGTTAAATCTGTTTGCCTGTCTTTCATTTCAAACAAAATATACCCGTTTAGAATTCAGAACACGTTTCAATTAATAGGAGTCATCCCAACTTTTTAATTGAAACTATATCGCTTATGCTAAAAAAATAAATGGAGATAGGTCTGCTCCTCGGAGGAAATATAGACTGGAGTAGCCTTTCAGTTACTTACCCCTCTGCCAAAAAACTTGAACAAATGTTCATAAAGTCACGTAAATACAATTTCACAATCGATTCATGCTCATTCACAGAATCGCCACGACACATATCACTGGTAATTAAAAATGCCTGCGTGTGCTGTGAACACTTGTGATAAGCGCTCAAATACCTCAAGTTTGCAAAAAGATGGCATAATATTCCATTTGTAAGTAATTTTAATATTGTTATATTACTGTTTTTATTATCTAAATGATAATATTTTTGTCATACGTCATCGAATATCGATTTATGTGATCGAATGCAATCGATTTGAAATTTGTTGGTGGGTAGAAATTACGTCACGAACACTCCCCACGAGACTTCGATTTTTTGCTGTTTAAGAAGTTACCTAATGTGGTTTACAATAGGGTCGATATTTATGTATCAATTTATTCATAAAAAGACGCACTCCCCACGAGACTTCATTTATATATTTTGTAAGAATTAACCTAATTTCAATTAGAATAGAGCATATAATAATATTGACATCGTAATGAGACATTGATCATCATAATGAGCATGTGTTATTTTTTTATCATAATGTGCGTGTGTATTGACAATAATATTTTTTGCATTTGTGAGTACTCCTTTACATGTGTTATTTCCTCACCTCCCGCGAATCTTGGCAGAATTATTTGTACGTAGACGCAACATGCAGGCTACTCCAGTCTATATTTCCTCCGAGGTCTGCTCTGTACTCTGTAAATGAGTACATGGAATTGAATTTGTGATAGCATGCATTTGATTACACTGACTTCGGATTTTATTTCATTTGTTAATTTTATTGTGCTTTGTGTATTTCATTTCGGATTTTATTTCATTTGTTAATTTTATTGTGCTTTGTGTATTTCTCTTTGTAAATGACGATCCTTATTGGGAGAAACTATTCATTTTATTATTTTCAATTCATAATGTAATTTTTGACGATCATGATGAGAAGATAAACATAACTTTGGCATGTAACAAATTTATAGTGTAATTTTTATCATGAAATAAAGAAATCTAAATCTAAATCTAAATCTAGGAATCGTTTTATGATCACAAACCTAAATAAACATGTAAATACATTTCTACAGTATTGATTATTCTGCCTAAATTGATAAGGTACAGCGGGGCAAATCTCGACTGGGGGACAAATGTAACTAACTGGTCCATTTTCTCAATGTTTTACAATGTTTGCATTATTAAATATAAATAACATACATACATAAATAATCACGCCTGTATCCCGTTAAGGGGTAAGCAGAGCATATGAACTACTAAGTTTTAGTGCCACTCGTGGCAAAAAGGGGTTGAAAGAAATCCAAATTGTGTCATTGCAGTGACAGGTTGCCAGCCTCTCGCCTACGCCACAATTTAACCCATATCCCACAGTCGACCTCTACGACACCCACGGGAAGAAAGGGGGTGGTGAAATTCTTAATTACTACTTTGAATTTGATTAGTGATTACTTTGAAAATCTGTATGCATTAACCATGTTTAAGCAAAAAATACTTTCTTTCTTTAATCCGAGGCAATATTATAAAAACTGGGGTCAAATGTACTGTTTCTTTAAGGATTATAAATACGTATTAATAGGAATAACGTTGCTTGATTAAACGAGAGTAAATTGCCTTGGGTTCAACGAACGGAAATGATTGTTAAAATCAAAGCTTTACTCCTTTTGACGTACCGTAATTTAGGTTAAGAATGGTTCGTGGGAGAAGTTGGGTTATAAATGGGGAGAGAAGAGACGAATTGTGGGTGAGATGAGATTTTAAAGTTACTGCTACAGAAATAATATATTTTTTTAAATTTAAATGAAGCTACATAGTAATATTCATAATAAAAAATACAAACAAACAATCTTACGCGTGATTACGGGGTAAACAAAAGGTGCGGCGTGATTAATTGTTAATAATCAAAGTTATGAAATTTAACAGCACAAAATAAAAATACAACTAAAATACAAACGTCGGAACAATAATTATATACACCATTTAGTTTGCATGTAAAAATAAATTTTTATCGAGGTTTGAATATCAGTTTTGGCCCAACTCACCCCAAATTACGGTAACAAATTTGTATGTCTTTCCAATCACGGAACAATGGTGTTCCGGACCTTTGGGAGGCGTGCGCGGGGCCGAAGCCAACGCGTAGAGGCCCTTTTGACACTTTAATGAAATGTAAGGGGTACACCGAGCGGATGTTGCCCTTGCCCGTATCATGGGACACACGCAGAGGCAGCACCCACCAGGGTACGGTGTAAGGACTATTTGAGAGTTAATGGAATTTAAAATGAACTGGGCTATTTTGATGAAAGTGATGGACTAAATACTGGGCTATGGGATAAAAAACCGGACGCCTGCCTAATAAAACGGTATCCAATTTTATTTCCCGCAGACGGTGACTTGTCCCCACAAGATGGGCCGCCACAAAAAGCGACATCCAAGATGGCTCAAGGGCAACACCGGTGTGAGAACTCAAGGGTGTCGAGAGGTACACCGCTTTCTGCCCAGTGGCTGTCAAGCCACTGTACCAACTCGCGTCTTATGCAAATTTTCACTTCCACCCCTGGAGCATATAGCCCTAACGACTCCACTCTGGACGGCCAGCCAAGGCAAGCCAGAGGTAGAGAGTACTGTTCCACCCACCCGCCTTACGGGTAACAGAACTCCCCAGGAGCACTCGGGTACGTGGGGTCGCTGTTCCCCAACAGCTCGCCACAAGCTGCCCTGCGTTGACTGATTGCACTGGTTAAACCAGTGGGCGATGGGGTCGTCACATCCCTACGCCAACGGTAACAATATTATTAATATTTTTACTTTCTCATAAACAACAAATTTTATGATTTCAGGCAAAAAAAATTGTATTTATTTAACCTGTCCTGTTGGCCATCCTAAATATCGTTGGGCAGATAGAGTGGAGGCAGATCTCCGTGAGCTCGGCGTCAACGAGGGCTGGCGAGAGGTCGCTCTTGACCGCGTAAATAAGTGGCGTGCTCCTTGTAAAGTGGCGTGCTCTTGTGTTTGAGCCTTGAAACCAAGACTCATTTTGGGTCGTCGCGCCAACAAAGTAAGTAAGTACTTATTAAATTTTTCGGTCTATTATATATTTACCTAAATATTGACCGATTCATCAACACAAAAGCAAAACTCAATAAGTTAGAAAGTTGAAATTAGTACACTAGATTTCATTTCTAAAGTGTGAAACAGAAGGTACAAATTTTGATTATGATCATACTTTTATGAATATATAAAATATTATAATGTATTTAGGTACCAGTATTGTTTATTTAGTACTTAAAACATTAACCGTCAAACTAAATGGAGTTGAAAATACATTATTATTTATGTAAACAATAAACCTTTATGGCAAACTCTTATTTAGTTAAGTATGACCCTTTGGGTAGAGCAAAGGTTGTCTGAAAGAGATCGCTCTTTAGCTGAGCGATAAGACTGCCTGCTGTCTACCATAGTTAAAGTTACGTGCTTAATTTTTTTATTTCATCTTGTTATATTGATGAGCAATAAAGAATATTTGTATTGTATTGTATTTATAACGCTTATTTGCACGATCAGTTAAAATGTATTTTGTTGAAGCCGGAGTTTTTTTTAATTTCATCTTTTCGTTTTTCAAGACTCTTTTGAAAGGTAAAAACGCGCCAAACGCGATATATTAACGCGAGTGGAACATCCGTAAATATTTGAATATCGCCGTGGCATGCGTGGGCGACTGTCGCGCGATGGTCGCGCGACGGCTATGCGACGCATACGAAATCAAACCTTATCGATATGGAAGTATGGGACGCGACGGCGACGGTCGCGCGACGGTCGCGCGACCGTCGCCCACGCAAGACACGGCGTATGTCTCACGAAAGTTAACACAAGAATTTGTATTAATTAACGTTTCAATTTCAACAAACATTTTATTTAACGGAGGGCGGGCTTCGAGCGTTCGTCATAAACTAGTCAACAGTCCAATTTAATGAGATACGCTGCCACGTTCCGTCTCTAATTCGTCTAAATTTAAAAATAAAAGCGAATTGTGATGTAAACGGGCAGTAATACGGCCTAATTTATCTCAGTTTATGGTCCGCGGTGAGGTAATTTCGGTACTTCCACTTCCGCGGCCATTGTCAGCGTGTCGTCTACCATTTTGTATCGTCCGCCATTTTGAGCGGTCTACGAATCTCGCCGAACATCTCGTAAACCATAACATTTTCGTTAAGGTAAAATCCAATTAATATGATAGCTATCTACTCGCTACAGAACTAGGTGGACAGGACAAATATTGGCGCGCAATGGAATGAAGCGATTGATGTTTAGTATCGCAGCACGTGGCAAGCGGAGATATGAGCGAATGACAGGTATAGACCTGTTGGTCTTTGATGTACGCCGCTCATGTCCCACCGTCGCGCTATTAGGTTACGACATCCGCTATAACTTCCGTTTGAAAAATAACAGAACCGGAACAGAAGCGGATGTGTAAAACGAAACGGAAGTTCCGCAGAAACGGAAGCAGAAGCAGACCTCTGTTACATCCCTGCACCAGAGACAACTGGAGCAGGCAATTCCTGCTTTTCGGCAGCCGCATCGCACCCCACACCCAGTCTTGCATCGGCAAAATATAGTTTTGAGAATGGAGTCAGGTGCCACTGGGTCGTTGGTTGTCACTGGCTTTAATATGCCATCGCCTCTTCTAGTTCATCCCCATTCAGTAGGTGGTAAATAAATTGTACGTTAAAATACAAAATATTTGTACCCAGTGGCACCTGACTCCATTCTCAAAACTATATTTTGCCGATGCAAGACTGGGTGTGGGGTGCGATGCGGCTGCCGAAAAGCAGGAATTGCCTGCTCCAGTGTCTCTTGTGTATGCTCGGGAGAATGCACTAACGGAGCTCCCATCGAAGTAGAGACGGAAGATAGTTAGGAATTTTATTTATGAATTTATCCCATCAAAGCAATACAGGGCGGTCGTGATGCTTTGCTCGTCAAGTCAGCTACAATGTGATCGGATCGCTGCGCGAGACAAACTAAGCGAGCGCTGCTGTAATGTCGTTCAACACCCCTGCTAGGGTGTGAGTAGCCCCTTCCGCGCTGGGCGCTGTGAGGGCTGTATCTGGTCGCGTCCCATCCTTGTGGGGCGGTCTTACGGCGACGTTTTGAGGACGACTGAGGTGAGCGAGCGCCGGCCGCGTGGTGGCTTATAAAGGGCTGCGCGCGCGCGCGGGGTAAGTGCGTTTTCACATTATCCGATCCGATATCGGAAGTAGGACCGATATCCCGTACATTTAAGGCGCCGTCTTGGATTTTTGCCTTTGAAATCCTTCCGACATCCGATATCGGATCGGATAATGTGAAAACGCACTAAGGCGGGCTGCTAGTACCGGGCTTATTGAGGAGCGCTTATAGCTCATACTTTTACTACGCGCGTTGGTTTCTTTTTACGTTGCATTATAACACGTTTATGTGAAATAGTTTTTGAGTTAGAAGGGGGTCAAATGTGGCTCCAAACGGTTCGTGTAATATTACACACGGTGCTGCTTGCTACTTTTGTTACTTGAACCTGGCTTGACACGCTACCGCGTCTCTATAAGAATAAACGTATTGTTCATAAACAAATGAGTTTATTCCTTTATTGTCCATCTTTTCCCTTCCATATCTCATGAACGATTGGTCCCAGACAAAAAGTGTATAAGACTTTTTTGTAGAGAATTTTATGAAGATTACTTGTGTTTCAGAACATTTTTTGCTATGTGCCACAGTTTAAGAGTTATTCGCGAAAAACTAAAAAAAGGGACCTTTACACCCCCCTCCACCCGTTAGCTCCTCCCCTACCCATCAGTACTTTGAGTATGTGGATTAGAACACCATTCCCTACAACTATGCCAAAATTCGCCTATACACGAATTATTTCCCGTGAGATAGGCTTCATTGAGTGTGCTATCACCCCTTTTCCTTTTGGCTTTGGATGTCCCATAAACTTCAAAATCACTAATTAAACGAATTAAAAAAAATATGTTCTAGAATTTTCCTCTATACTTTCCGTTGCTTGGCCTATATTAATTTATGAAATAAAAGTATAAAAACGGATTAAATCGCGTATAATGAATTGTATTTCTTGAAACGGGCTTCTATTAAAACTTATTTCAAGCCTAAGAAGATGTCCCAATTCCTAAGGCCTGTGAAATGTCAAACTCCTCTACAAAGTGCGGGAGTGTAGAGGCTAGACTGTGAGTGCGGCCTGTCATATGTGGGACAGACGAAACTAAGTATTTCCACACGGGTGAAGGAACACAAAGCGGATGTCAAGCACCGTCGGCAAAGGTCTGCAGTCTCTGAACATGTCATGGATAAAGTCAATCATGCTATAAAGTTTGACAAGCCTCTGGTTCTTGCTAAGGAGAAGCGATATATACCCAGAATGTTGCGCGAGGCCATTGAGATCAAGAAATATCCAAACTTTAATAGAGAAGATGGCTTTACTTTACCACCGGCTTGGGATCCAGTAGTACATCTGATAATGGAACAAGCACGACGAAGGCTGTGAGGCATTTGTGTTGTATGGTGTGGGACATTTGCAGTTTGTTTTTGTCAATTTTGTGTAGATTAATTAGTTAATTATTTTTAACATAGTAATGCTAAATTTTTTGAATATTGTATAACTAGCTTTATAAATAGTGTGTGAACTGTGAACCTGCCTTAAAAATATATTATTTGTGGTCATGGTTCGTTAATATTTCTTGTATGTGGGTAGCTTTTGCACATTGTAATTTTTCCTCAGTCACCCGTTTTTGCGTTTTTCCGCAGCCACCACGAACGCTGTAAAGAGTTCGAAACGTCGGGATGAATTTTAAATTCATTATACGCGATTTAATCCGTTTCCATAGTTTTATTTCATGAGTAACTATCGCGGTAACCGAAGACAATACTCTATATTAATTTGTGCAAGGTGAATCTTTAATACAAATATTAAAAATTATTATCAATAACGGTAGCGCTGGGTGGCCTAGAGGTCGCGGCTTCGAACCCGGCTCGTACCAATGAGTTTTTTCTGAACTTAGGTATGTGCATTTGTTTTTTATCATGCAGAAACGTCTGCGAGCGATATTACATAATTTTAAATTAAAGGAAAAATTGAAAAATTCACACCCCCAGCAGGACTCGAACCTGCGACCTCTGGGCCTTGCCGGGGCCATCGCGCTCCGTGGCGCAGTTGGAAGCGCGATGGCCCCGGCAAGGCCAGAGGTCGCAGGTTCGAGTCCTGCCGGAGGTGTGAATTTTTCAATTTTTCCTTAAATTTAAAATTATGTTAGGTATGTGCATTTGATATTTGCCAGTCGCTTTTTGGTGAACAAAAACATCGTGAGGAAACCGGACTAATTCCAATAAGGCTTAGTTACCCTTCGGGTTGGAAGGTCAGATGGCAGTCGCTTTCGTAAAAACTAGTGCCTACGCCAAATCTTGGGATTAGTTGTCAAAGCGGACCCCAGGCTCCCATGAGCCGTGGCAAATACCGGGATAACGCTAGGAGGATGATGATGATAAATAATTCATCTTATTTATTTTAAATTTATGAGTTTTATGACAGACGCTATGATGATGGGGCAATGCAACAGCAGTATCAAATTCAGCTTAAATAGAATTTGACTTAAATAATGGTTGCTGAATAGATACCATCATGTTAACCCTTTAACGCTCAAAAATTTTTTTCTATTTTTTTCTGGTTTCAAGCACATAAATGAGTTCTTAGGGGTAATATGAACCACAGAAAAATAATAAAAAAAATATTTTGTGTGTTATGTTTTAGAAAACATATGCTAAGAATACTTGACATTGCCCAACTTTCAGCAAATAACTTTTGATAACCAATGTTCAGTATTCTTGACATTGCGAACGGATTAGAGAGATAACAAATTTAAAAAAAAATGAGTTTTTATGTTAAAAGTATTTATGGAGTAACTTAAAACGTCGAAATACAATTTATATTCACTTCCAGAGTCAGACTAAGCTAAGTTGGCAGTAGTTTTGATAGCTCCACATGTTCAAGGGTGAAGTAACCGTCATAATTTCATTGAAGTTTGACGTGTAAATGACACTTGTGGAGTTTGTGCCATCAAAAGAGCTGTCAACTTACCTTGGTTTGATACGAGGCATAATCTTAATTTGCAATTTGAACCCTAAATGTTTTTTTTCCCAACTTTGCAATACCTACATGTACCGTAAAAGATATACACCAGCAAGAGTCACGTCATGTACCATCGTACCTTCTGAACTATAAATCATAAAACTCGTGTCTTTTTTGCATTATTCCAGCATTTTGCCACGGCTCTTGAAAGCCTGGAGTCCGTTTTTGGCAACCAATCACAGGTTTTGGCGTAGACACTAGTTTCATGAAAGCGAATGCCTGTGCTTCCACTCCAGACGGTAAACTAGGGCTAGTTGGGATTAGTTCGGTTTCCTGAATGTGCCTTTCTTGAAAGTCTAGGAACTACCGTTTGCCTTTCTAACAAATGCAATTGGTTAGGCTTAGCCCTGTGTTTTATCAGCTTAATTGCTAGTTGTAATATCGGTAAAGCCTAGCGGTAAGAACGTGCGAATTTATTTGAATCTGGAAGTCGCGGAGACATAATCATTTGATATTAGCTGGTCGCTTTACGCTGAACAAAAAACATTTTAAGGAAACCGAATGAATCCCAATAAAGTCTAGTCTGGTTTTCTAAAAGTTAATGCTTATACCAATCATTGAGATTAGTTGATGCCATAAACCACGATAGGTCAAGGATGATTATGACTGCTAGTTGTAATCTAAATTTCTTTAGGGGCATGGTATTTTCCGTAGCAGCGGCTTGTTTCCGATACAGCAACCATTCAGTGAAACATTGAAAATATCAGATACGCCAGCACGTACAAATACAAAAAACTTTAAAAGCCTCATTTCTTTGTTTTGTTTTTCGGGAAACATTGATGTCTGCCTCGTATTCTGTCACTGAAAAAGAGTGTCAGTAAAATCGCTTTGAGTGTTTATGTTCTTGGTCTTTGTCGGCAGAAAGTGTTCGTAGTGATAGAAAAGTTGATCATTTAAACACTGGCAATGAGATTTATTAGGGTAGTTCTCAAATTACAGGGTTAAAGTCGTTTTTTCACCTGAGAAAAAGAGGAGACAAGGTGCTTGACTTCATCATCTGAACTAAATTTAGTCCTTTAAGAACATAATTATGGTATGGTATCTTATCTGATCTCGCAATTGAAATGTCAGATTGATTTATATGCTCTTCTTCATTATTGCTGCCAGATAAGGGGGTGTTACTCTAGAGGCTCGAACTCCAGAAGTTCTTCAATTCCCCATTTTATTTTGCTATAAGGTCAAAAACCAGACAAAAACACATGCATCATTCAAAAAACACCCACGCACAGTGTCAATATATAAAACACATTACAAATATATAGATTATATCGAGACAAACATAAAAATGTATATATGATACGTCTTCACTCATGGTAACTTTATCTTCGCAATGTTAAAATTACTTAACAGCCTAACAATAATCTACTTTGTTCATAGTGGCGCAATGCTAAGTATACTTAACATGCGTACCAATAAGTACATTTCTAAGAATCTCGCAAAGCTAAGCATACTTAACACGCATATTTGTAGCTCTGTCTAGTGTTCATTGGGCGTCTATATTGTTAGAAATATATAATAACATAAAGAAAATATACCTAATAACACATTGTAATGGTGTGTAAATAAATATCTTTGTTATAAATATTTTTTAGAAATTTATAATTTTCTAGTGTCCCAAGGCTGATTGCTGTCACTTCGTGATCCTGACAATAACTTTCGAAATATATGCGCCTGGGCAATGATTTCACTTGTCGAAGATACGTTAGGGTTTACACTATTATTTTATTCATAAAAGTACTGAAATAAAGTGAAAATTACGTTGCAATAATTTTTTGAATCTCGTGTTAAGTATACTTGACACTGCGAGTTAAAGGGTTAACTAAAGCTTGTCAGTTAGTTGTGGCAAACATTCAGTTTGCTTGATTTTTGAAAACTGCATTGCCTGTGCTTAAAATAAATCCACTTACCACGTCGTGTTCCATCTAAGTTAGTCTGTTTGCAGTCAGTTTGTATCAGCCTTATAAATAAATAAATATATTGGGGACACCTTACACAAATCAACTTAGCTCCAAACTAAACAAAAACAAACTAAACAAAAACAAACTACGGGTGCTAAGCGACGATGTACATACTTATAAATACATACGTAGAAAACAGCCATGACTCAGGAACAAATATAAATGCCCTTACCGGGATTCGAACTCAGGACCACGGCTTAGCAGAAAGGGTCACCACCGACTGAGCCAGAGCAGACGTCCTTAATCTGGTCTTTTATTTGATAATTTCGGAGTAAAATAAGGCATAGCTGCAAATGGTAAGTACCTAACCGAAATGAACAAGGTATATATCTACCTAGTTTATATTTAGTACATGTTCAACCTTTAACGTTACCTTGTAATGAAACGATCCTCATAAAACCAGGGTTTTACGATTATTAATTGCAGATATCTACGTACATTATTAGATTGAAATTGAAGTACACATTGTGCTTGAAGCCTATCTGTTTTAGCAAACAATTTTATACATCGTCCGCTAAAACTCTTACAGCTTTGCAATAGATGTTGTTCTTCTTTAAACCTTCGTGCTGGTAGCCGTGTTTTCACTGCACTGACCTGTTATTTACCTTATAATATAAAGGGCGAAGAGCGTTATGGAACTAAGATATACATACGTCCTTTTGGATCGTAGTGGTATCCTGACCGCGTATTTACATAATTAATTTGTTCAATCCACAGTGGGACCGTTGGTCGACTAATTCCCATATAGTTAATAGCAGAACTAGCTTTTGCCCGCGGCTTCGCTCGCGTTAGAAAGGGACAACAAGTAGCCTATGTCCCTCTCCATCCCTTCAACTATCTCCATTTAAAAAATCACGTCAATTCGTCGCTCCGTTTTGCCGTAAAAGACGGACAAACAAACAGACACACACACTTTCCCATCTATAATATTTATTAATTAAAATAAATCTATAATATTAGCATGGATAAACAAAAGGTCTCGTGTCTCAACTATGTACTTTATTTGCCTTTCTCATATTGTAAATATAGTTTGCGTAAGTAGCTAAGAAAGAATAAATAGCTTACTATACTTAACTTTTTACCTCCCAAAATTTTATGACTATCATTTAGGTTTACAGAAGAACCGAAGCTGTTTATAGAAGTTATTTGGAAAATGTAACGTATGATTTTAAAAGTTATGCAATTTATTTATTTATTATAATTTAGAATTCTGTATTGAACGAATATAATATTGGTCATGATGAATGATTTCAACAGATAAATAAACATTGTAACTATGACTACTTGCAGCCAAAATAATTTAAATCCAAAGTAATTATGAATAAGAAAAGTTGTAAAATAGAATATTTATTCTTAATCATTTCTGTGTCATGTTCAGGCAGGCAAGCACGATCGCGCGACCAGACTTGTTTGCCAGGTTGATATAACTAGTTTGAATCATTTAATTTTAAATAGTTAAATGTCGCCTGTTCTTCCTACATTATGAGCTATACCTACCATTTGTTAACAGAAATGATCCTCATAGCCCCCTAACTGATTGCAAAATCTTATATCTTTAAACGAGCAATTCTTGTATATTTATTTATTTATATATTTATTTATACTGACGATCTCGGAAATTAATCGCTCTAACGATTTCGCTGAAATTTGTTATATGGGGGTTTTTGGGGGTGAAAAATCGGTCTAACTTATCCTTAGGTCCCGGAAAACGCGACTTTTCGAGTTTTCATGTGTTTTTCTTCGCGCGCAATCTCGTGTGCAGTAGTTGTACTGTTAAGATAGAATTCTTTCGGTCGATGTAAGTACTATTTATTGCAAACACTAGATGGCGACACAGGTCAAGGCTAAAATGAATAGAAAAATACACTGAGTTTTTGTGGCGAATCGCGCGCCATCTCGTGTGGAGTAGTTGTGTTGTTAAGGCTGAGAATTCTTTCGCTCGATGTAGGTACTATTCATTTTTGAACTAGATGGCGACACATGTCAAGGATACGAAACAGAACCGAGCGAAGCTCGGTCGCCCAGATATTGTATAATCAATAGGTGATTAAAGACAGGAGTTTTATCCAACATATTAAACTAGTAAAATTGGGTAACTCACGTAAAATTGTCGAAGATCGCTCGACATGTTTCGCTCCGTAACGATTTTACATGTTTGATATGTCAGTGTCTCACGGTAGTTTTTAACCCCCGACGCAAAAACGACGGGGTGTTATAAATTTGACGTGTATGTCTGTCTGTCTGTTTGTCTGTCTGTCTGTCTGTGTGTGTGTCTTCTGTTCTGTCTGTGGCATCGTAACTTCCGAACGGATGAACCGATTTAGATTTAGTTTTTTTGTCTGAAAGCTGAGTTAGTCGGGAGTGTTCTTAGCCATGTTTCATGAAAATCGGTCTACTATGTCGCGGTCGGGGGTTTTTTCAAAATTTTAATTTTGTGGTTAGGTTATATTATTTCAAAGTTTCATCCAAATTTATAATTTGTATTACAGGTGTCACATACGGAGATGTCGTCGTGAACATGTTTGGACTCTGGAAGGAGAATGCTGGCTGGGAACTGACATGTTCCTGGACTTTAGACAGCAGACCCTTGCAGTCCGTACGGCTGTATAAAGACGGCACGCAGTTCCTCATATACAGGCCAGAGGTATTGTGACTTACTCGTTTATTATCGTTCCATTATTATCATTTTACATCGCTTTCTTACCTCAACATTCAATATCCATAAAATAAATAATTAAAAAATTTTAATAACACCTTTGACCTGCATCTTAAAGAGTATTAAATGCGCGTTGTCAACCCATTAGAAACTTGTACATTCCTTGTGATTCCATTCCCAAACGAGTGTACAAGTTGTAAGGAGGATTCGGGTTGTCGACGACTCAAAGGACAATAAAAAAAAAATAATAAAAAAAATAAATAAAAAAAAATAAAAAACATTTATTGCAGACCACTGATCCATAGAATATATTAGTAACAATTTTAACTTACAAACTATGTTAGTAGATTCATAATAATTATCATACACACTCACAAGAAAACCCACACACATTACACACACACACACACACACACACACACACACACACACACACACTCTTACTTAGCCTTGCCGATGGCAACTTCCACCCAGTATTTAATTATGGGGCAGTCGTAGTTCCCAGACAGTACTCTGAGGAGGCTATTGCTGCAATAGACGGAACAAATTAGTTCCGTAATACCACAGATTAAATAATACTCGTACGTAGGTCCTTCCGTCACCAGCACACCGCACCTTCGTTACCTCTGGCAGCCTTCCTCACCGGCAGGAACACAATACTATGAGTAGGGTCAAGTTCTATTTGGCTACGGTCTTCTGTAAGAAATTAATCAGGTAAAATAGGCTACTTCACCCTTTTAAAAATTCTGTCTTATTTGATTGTCCAATTAACCGAAATAAGATGAACACAGCAAAAAAACATTTTGAAAGTATACCTATTTTTACGTAATCAGGCGAAAACAACACAGTCATGTTAATCCATAGATTATCTGTGCATCACGTCATTCTAGTCGAAAACAACATTTTCTGACTTTTTAAGTATCAGTCAGTGATTGTTTTAACTTTTAACATGCAGTAAGAATCTAATAACGTGACCACATCGCTGAAAGCGTTTTCGTAAAAATTACACTTATTTTTAAACGAAAATACGTAGTCATCATACACTTTTAATACCAAAAATCTATAAATATTTTTTTTATGTCAAATACTACAGAAGACAAATAATTTAGTAGCGTATTGTTTCAGAAACATGGGATAGACATGAAGTTCGGGTCTACTGCCGATGACTCGCGTCTAAAGGTGCACTGCAGCGACACCGGCAGCACGGGCAAGTGCGAGCTGCTGCACGAGCTGGTGGCGCCCCCTGTGTTCAACACGACGTACAAGTGCGAGGTGTCGGAGGAGGGGCCGAGGTTCGACATGAAGTTTGCGGAGTACACCATAGAAGTATTTGGTTAGTATTCATACATGATTATTATTCATACATATTATTAATATAAAGGGTTTAGACTACATCTACACCGTGTTTTTTTTTGTTTTCCGTTAAATTCGACACGTCGTTAGGTTCATTACCAGGAATCATCCTGTAGGTAGACCGCTTTTGTTAAATTCGAAAAAAAAACTTTTTTCATACTTTTCATACAAAAATAAATTAATTAATCGTTGTGAGAGCTCCTTAAGAATAACATTCAAGTGTCAAGTAAAACGTCACATGTCATAGTAAATAATACTAAGAAGTTGTAAAGGCCGTACTACACTAACTGTGCCATTAAATGAATTTTTCGAATAACTCGATAACAGTAAGAGTTATAAAACACTAGTTTCTTAGAGACATTTATTGTAACTAAATCCAATAAAAACACTGTCATTATAACTGAATTCAATAAAAACACGGTGTATGATACGGTGATTTTTTAAAATTCCGTTAACATTAAGAGAAGGTTCTTTAGGTTAAATACAATTAATTTCTCTTAGAAACTAGTGTCTTAATCTTAACTCTTAAGGTTATCGAATTATTAATTACTGACCACGTGTGTGTCATCCCTTACTATCAGTTCCTAATGTTACTTGTTTTGACAAGTGCCGTCAGACAGTTGATACTGAATTATAGTCCTCTCACACTAATTAATGCATTTATTATGTATGGAAACGAAATAAGGTTTTTATTTCGAATTACGAATTCTACCATAACCTAAACGCGGGTTGAATTTAACGAAAAAAAAAAACACCGTGATAAAACTCGCAAATTCAGTCGTATTTATATTTAAATTTATTTGTTTCAGTACCGCCAATATATCCACAGTTGGAGATATCATCGCAAGATAGCGTTGTGAGCGTGAACTGTACCTCGGCGGCGATCCCCGCTCCGAGACTGGTGTGGCGCATAGGAGGTCAGAGAGTAAGTCAAACTTACTTTTTTTTTGTTTAGGAGGAGAAAAATGCATACCAGTCGGGTGCGGGGAAGGACCCGAGTGGTTAGGGATAATGAGACCCCAAGTCTACCCACTAAACAACCCCCGCATCTGCCGCCATTGTTCTGTAACGGTGGGCTACAGGTACGCTCACGCTTTACATTTAAAGCACCACCAGCACCAGTCCGCTTTGCAGAGCACCAGCTGTAACATGGCAAACCTCCATGTTGCAGCCGCCGCGCGCACTGGCAGCTGAGGAAAAAATAGATAAGCTTGTCGCGCGTCTTTTGTTTCTGAGAGGGAAAATTTTCTCTTCGCTGGAAGGAAATGGTGCTACTAAATTACTTGAAATTAATTATATTTAAAATATGTGACTTGTGTATGTATTAAAAAAAAAACAGTGTATTTGGCTGCCTTCTCATGCAGCCGTTTACTCTACAATTAATGTAAAGAGGATAAATAAGTCAACATCCATCGACGCAAGAGGTTTGCTGTTCCTCCGCTGCCATACGTCGCTGGCCGTATTCAAGAGGAGACCAGCGTCGTGAAACCCGACGAAGAGTGATTCTCGGAAACTTAAAGGCCAGTGACGTTATTTATTATTCTCGCACTGACAGACTAGCCGGCTACATTGGCGCCCAACGTGGGGCCCGGAGGCCCTTAATAGCCTGATGCACTAGTGGACCGTATCCGGTACGATCGACCTTTCAGGGACCGCGTATGGAATGGATGGCAGGTGTCCCAGTGCTTGTCAGCCTGCAAAACCTTACTTAGTTTAAGGCCTGAGTGCATATTTGCGCGAGCAGCGGGGCGGGCCGTGCGGCGTGCATGTGAAACAATTAAAGCTGATACAAGTGTCCTGAGTGCCGAACGCTGCGCTCCGAGCGTCCACTTAGGCCTCACACTTAGTGTAAATCTCCATCTATCATCCTTTTCTTCTATCTCATCGTTATTCGATTACGAGGGCTAGGCTTATATATGTATGCCCCTATGTGACGCCATTTTCATTTATTTTTTGTGTTTGCTAGGGCCTCCCAACCTCCATGTCCTTTCGAACTTTCATTAGCTACAGGATGCACACCAAACTTAATTATATACAGGATCTACGCCGACTTCGTTATAACACAGGATGTACAACATAACAAATAAACAACTGTGAAAAATAAGTCGTTACAAAAATTCCAATTAACTTAATGAGTTACTGCTAACGCTAGTTGCTCCCGATCGATGTGTTCACCTTGGATGTCCGAAAAATAATGAGAAAACATATACAGTCTCGGAAGGTAAAGGAAGTTGCGCATGTAGCAAAAAGCACCTAAGACCAGAGAACCTAACTATCCGCTCCCTGACACTGAAGGAAGGAAGGATTTCAAAGGCAAAAATCAAAGATGGCGCCTTCAATATATAGGATATCGGTCCTACATCCGATATAGGATCGGATAGTGTGAAAACGCGTTTAATTAACTCTAAATTACAACCTTCCATTCCGTTACCGCCATACAAAATGTATGAAGAAATGGTAACGGAATGAGAAAAAAACATTGGACACTTTTTTATCTATTAGGATTGGAAGACCTCGCGATTATGAGTGTGTTTATTGTGTGTCTTGTTTCTTGCTTAACAAAAGCTAAACTTTATAATATATGCACTTTTTCAGATTCCAGAGAACTTCTCAAGCCGTCGTTGGGACCCAGTCAGTAAGCTGTGGCACTCGTGGTCGGTGGTCACCATGTCTCAGGGGGAATCTCTGGCGTTGGCCTGTGACACCCATTTCGTGAGGGCGGGCAAACTCATGCTGGGTCAGACCGTTGAGGCTACTGTCAACTCGGCTCATAAACTTATGGGTAAGAAGGAATAATTCAAAAGTTTATACGCTTGTTTCGTACGAAACTTACAAAGTAAATCCAACTGGGGGAGTGAATCCAATTCGTCACTACTTTTAAAAAGTCTGTCAATGAAAAGAAAATTGTAGTAAGTATGTATGGAATGCATATAGACCTACTGCGTTTTAACTTTGAGGGACTGCGTGAGATACGAGATTTTTTAAAAGTAGTGACGAATTGTATAATAAAAAATCTGCCCCAATCTTAACAATGGCAATGGTTTATGTTTGTTATGCTCTGTTCAATGTTTTTTTCTTCTTTGCACAATTTTAACAACTCTTTTTTCTTATTTCGACCAACAATAAGATTTTTTGTTATTCTATTCATTTTCCACCACCCCAAACTGGTAAAGGCTGTCTTTGCTATTCGAAAACAGATAGAAAAATTGCGTTTTATCCACAAGTGTGCAAAGTAAATTCATACAAATTTTAACTATAATATATCTTGATCTGGCTGGTAGAATTTAACTATAAATGATGATTTTGAATCATACATAACGTATGAATTGATGGATTTGATTTAGTTTGGTGTTTTATAGTCGGTATTTTGTTCGATTTGGTGTGGTGGAAAATGTTGTGTTTCATTGGTGGCGAAGTTTGTTTAACTTATCTGTAGTACACTTATTTAGTTTTTTACGTTGCGGAATGGAGTATCGAGACAAACCTCGCTAGTTTAGCGATATTTTTTTTTAAATATTATGTAATTTGTGGTGTTTAAGTAAAATAAATAAATAAAATAAAAACCTGGCAACGCTCAATGTTCCACTTTTTGAACCACTCGCTTTCACTTGCTCGGATATCAATATTGGCACGTGCGGTTAAACAACAACTTTGCCCCCTTGTAGACCAAATAACTATCACCACAACATGACCACTTTTTTTATGAATTCTTTATTGTTCACAGGTTTGACTGTTTCTCTATTGATAGCAACTCTGACGACATCACTGCGGTGACCAGTTTGTTTGACAATTTGTTTTAAGCGTGAAATTAATAGACATTTAAACTGCTGATTGGCGTCTGAATTCCAAAATTAAATGTACATTCTAACATTGTGATGACCAAGGGGCGCCAAAACCGTATTTTATACACCCTGTGTTTATTGAATTCCGTTTACTTTAAGGGAAGGTTCTTTAGGTCAAATACAATAAAATTTCTCTAGAAACTAGCTTCCTAACTCTTACGGTTATCGAATTATTAAAAAAAAAATACTGAACACGTGTGTGACATGTGCCTTTACCAACTCCTAATGTTATTTGTTTTGACATGTGCCGTCAATCACTTGACACTAACTTGAATGTTATTCTTAAGGGTCTCTCACACTAATTAATTCATTTATTATGTATGAAAATGATCAAAAAAATTTTTTTGCGAATTTAACTAAAACTGATATACATGGTGGTTTTTGATAATGAACCTAGCTATGTGTCGAATTTAACGGAAAACAAAAACACGGTGTACATGGATAGGTAATAAAAAAACAACAAATGTGTATAAAAATATTTTATTATAAAATTATGTACAAAAGAGTATTCTATTGATTACATTGAATTATGTTCGTTGTTTATGTAAAGTTACTAATTAATGTAGGTATTTACAAATTAAATGTATGTACAGTTTAATACATAATTATTAAGGTCGCCAGCATTTTTTAAGACTAGGCCTTAAAAGTGAGTGGAACTAGGTGGAATCTAATTTTTAGTTCAACAAAACGACTGCTTTAAGAATGATTACAGTATTATGTGCTTATTTTATTCGTTGTACTCTTAGTAGAGATTATTCCAAAAAGTATCGGAGGAAAAATCTGAACCATTATTAATAACAATCTATTTTATTCGATACAATTTTCCGTTATTTGTAAATCTAATTTTAACGTGTTACTAAACAGTAAGTTCAGTAATTTTGATAAAAAAATGTATCCTATTTAAATTCCCTTTTCAATCAAATCAATAACAGTGCCCAATATTGACTTGGAATAATACAATATTGAACATTGCATCGACGTCCCAATTTTACTTATTTTACGGGTTGTAGAGATAATAATTAAATATACCTATAAAATTTTTGCAACGACTTTTCAGTGAAAAATGGAAATTGTGCATGCTTCGATTTTAGAAAAATAAGATTTGTTACCTATTTTACACACACCGAAATAATCTCTTTGGCATACTATCGCAGAGTGCGTAAAATGTACTACAATGTATTACTAGTTCTTAATGCTAAGATTAGATGTGAGTCGTACATTTTGTAAAATAAAATTTAAATAGATGTTTTAGAGTAAACTGAATGGAGAATTTATGTTGAGTATTTATTTACAATAACATTTTTAGGACACCAGTCACGAAGAAGGAAAAGACAAACATAAACGCAATAAGTATTTTGACTTAAGACGACACAGGAGGGATCAATTCTCCATACAAACGCTATCGACTATTTCTTTTGGTTTTTGAAGATAGAGCAATGTTTTTTTCAACACAGATTATTATTATTTTTAGCTGTATTGCACCGTTTTGATTTGGTTGATATTCTTATTTTTAAAGACGCTAAAGCCCATATTTTTTTTTAAGAACGGCCTTATTGATTATGGCGCAAAAAGGGTGTGGTATTAAAAATTATTAACAATTAGCCATAAAAAAACTAAACGGTCCGACACAGACAATTTCATTGTTATTCAAATTTTCAAATTTCGTTACGATTGATTAAGTTTTGAAGGAGGAAACAGTCGAGAGCGGAACCTCGATTTTAAAGATTTTTTCGCAATATCTTTTAACTGTGTTGTTCTAAATGGACATTTTTTTTGATAAGTCTAGTTAATACACTAGTATATTTAACTAAAATTGCTAAATTGATGGCAGTGGCCACCGTCTGCGTTCTAGTGCGAATTTATGTCTTGCCATTCCCCCTCACAAATCTCGTGGATACCATAAGTCTTTTGCTGTCCGTGCAGTGAAGCTATGGAATGAGCTGCCCGTCTCGCTTAGACAGGCACAATCGGTTGCGTCGCTCAAGGAGAGGCTAAAGAAGCTGTGGTTATCTGACTAAATTGCCTTTGTTGCTTTATATGTAAATGTATTTTGTGTTTCTTTCTAACTTAGTGTATTTTTCTCATTCCTTTTTGTGTGATATAGTTATGTTTATCCTATAACTATATATAGATTTTTATCCATTGTCTTTATGGTACCTTGTTGTACAAATTGCTAGATTTTGTTACCCTCTTTAACTCTTGCCTCTCATTTACTCAAAGGTTCACTGGAAGAAATCCCTCTATGGGATAAGTTCGCCTTTGTACTTCGCATCTCAATGTATGTTATTTTTAATGTGTTTTTGTACAATAAAGAGTTACTACTACTACTACTAAATTGAAAGGGGCTTGCTTTTCATTTTAGCAATTTTGCTCCTGTAGCGTCTTAAAGCTTGGTACTATATTGTCATTGCACTGGAATTTGAGGAGTTTCATGTGCATTGCCTACTCTTTTTGGGAATACAGGCGTGAGTTTATGTAACTATGGATGTGGACATAATATGCTCGGTATTCCTAGATAATTTCGTTGACAGAGTCGCATGGTTTGTTTCGTATCCTCATGCTACTCGTATTACCCTCCGTGAATCTTTTTCACTTGATGGTCTCATCGGAAGATCAGCGCTGGAAGTCACCAGCAACACGCTGAGATGAGGCCATTTCGTGGCACTTCATTCCTTTCTGTCTTGTTGTTATTATGTGTATTTTGTTTTGCCTGTGTTCACGAATAAATGTTTATTCTATTCTATTCTGTTCTATTACAGGTTATATTTGACAAATCTGCGTATAAATCGTGAATAACACTATCTGTAATAATTTTCTAATCAAAGCATAGCGATATTTTGAATAAAGACAAGATTTGGGAGACAAACAAAACAATAACTTTGATTAAAGTCTAAAATCAACTAAGGCTAGTTAATAATACTCGTTGTTATATAATATTCATCGTTGCACACTTTACATGTAAGTAGATACCTAGTGTTACTTAATTTCTGGACTTTTGGAATGAATTCAAAATCACAAAATCGATTGTCACCTACTTATTACAATATTGTGTAAAAATAGGCCTAACATGAGACTCCCATGACACTCAAACACCTAACACACTATCCCCCTTGTTCATAAACGTACTCTAGTTATCAAGCCGATAAAGTTCGTTTGTCCCTTTCCGACGTATTGGTGTGATAGAAAAGGACAAACGAACTTTATCGGCTTGATAACTTTAGAGTACGTTTATGAACAAGGGGGGTATATTTATAACAGGCCACTTATGGAGTATTTGCCTTTAATTTTGGTCGACTATCTTCAACAAGCAGTTGACATTCACAAAAACTGCGTTATTAACCCGCTACTGTATTTTTGAAAACCACGTATACAATATTTTGTACCTACATATTCCAAAATCTATCGTATTTGAACTTTCATAGACTCATGAAAGTTCCAAAAACAAACCAAATGTTGCTGGGTCTTGGAATGTTGCTATACCAGTGGCCTATTTCACAGTAGTGACAGTGATACTTCGCTTTTCATTGCCTGTTCAACAAGGAAATATTGACGCTGAGTAACAATGTTAGTTATCAACCCAGAAATAAGCACATAATTGTCAGTGTCAAGTGTCAATGGCACTATATTATTTATTTATTCTATTTTTATTTTATTTTTAATATCCAAAAATTACACAGCATAACAGGTAAACTAAAGCAGTGTGGAATTCATTACAACTATACACTTATAGTACACTTATATAATAGTAACAGAGTACAATATGTACAATATATAAACATTACAACTTAATATACAACAGAGGAATACCTTTTATCCATCGCCTCACAGAACTTCATACATACTTCACACAATTCCGCCCATCTGCTAGCAAACACATCGCATTCCGGTACTGATACGTATGATATCGAGTGCGTTAAGATATAGGAGAGCGCGTACCAGTGGTGATTGCCTATAGGACACAGTGCGAGTGTTAGGAACCGTGACAAGCTGACGGCTTCTAGGTCGGAGATTAAATTTAGCCTTAGCTATTGGCGGATGGGACGAATAGACGAACAAGTTGTGCGACTAGTTCGGAGCAATCCGAGTTTCCTCGCAAAATAGAACAGGCAGCAGTCAACAGCCCAAAGTTACGCCTCACTTCCAAGAAGTTAAACTCTAGTACACCAAGCAAATATTTTGATGGGTACAAAAATGGGTAGTAACCATATACCTTCTTAAACAAAAATCGCAAAAAGGCTTTCTGGATTTTCTCTGAAAGTAAGGCGTAAGTAACTTTACGCGGATTCCATAGGACAGATGCAGTCTCCAGTTTGCTCCGAACTAGCGCGGTGTAAACTAACTTAACAGCCATAGGATCGTCAAGGTATTTTGAAATAGCCCACAGGCTAACAGCAATTAATGATGATCATAAAGCAAATCGATACTCTCCACATAATACGTATCATTTAGGCTGAGCCATCAAATATTAACCATTGAGCTATTCAAATATCAACCACTGTGAGCATACTGTGAGCTATTCATAGCCGTATATCAATCAACTTCAATTACGGCTTTCTATGTATTCTCCAATTAAACAATAGCTAGAGTGTGGCTAATGAAATATTGCCCCAACTTTTGGCGGGAAATTCAAAAAATCTAGGGCTCCTACTATACCAAGTGTGACCAGCCCTAGTATTTTTTGAATTTCCCGCCAAAAGTTGGGGCAATATTTCATTAGCCACACTCTAGTCATTATCGTCCTTGCTCCTCGATTAGACAACTAATCCCAAGATTTGGCTTAAGCACTAGTTTTACGAAAGTGATTGCCATTTGACCTTCCAACCCGAAGGGTAATTAGGCCTTATTGGGTTTAGTCCGATTCCTCACGATGTTTTCCTTCACCGAAAAGCAACTGGCAAATATCAAAATTCCGAAAAACTCATCGGTACGAGCCGGGGTTCGAACCCGCGACACTCCGGATTGAAAGTCGCAAGCTCTTGTAGATTGCCACCAGGGTTTATTTAAACTATAGCCAATGTAGTTGTAGTATTGTGGTGGTCGTCTCTCGACAGGTGGTGCATGTCATGGTGTATGCCAGCTTCCTTCAATATTCGCATGCGAGGTCCCAGGGGAACTCCCAAGGCCCGCAGTTTGTCTTCACCCACGTATGGGAGCTCGGCCGCTCCGACTTTCTCCTTTTCCAGCAGAGCGGCGTATTTCTGTGGATAAAATTAAAATTTCCGATTAGAAACTATGGTTATACACCAGTATCCCACAATAAATATTGATTTATGGTTTAGGATTCAATGTGGGCCCTTGCCATAAGTCTATCATTTTACTCCCTTGTGACACATTCAACTTTATTTTCATCACACCAACTGGTAAAGGTTCTCTTGATTATTCAAAAACGGATAGCAAAATAGCATTTTATCCACAAGAGTGCAAAGTACAAAATACAAATTTTAACTTGATGTCTTAAGCTGGATGTTAGATTTTACTTATAAATGATGATTTTGAATCATGAATATTTGATAAATCGATGAGTTGGATTTAGTTTGATGTTTTAAAGTCAGTATTTTATTCGTGTTGTTTTGGTGAAAAATGTGTTTCACTCGGTGGCAAAGTTTGTTTAACCACAGTATAATAAAGATTAAGTACTATCGTACAGTATGGCCACTCCCGCTCCCCGCTGAAAGTGCCGCCCACCCCCTCTCGGTTACCTCACAGTTACCGCATGTCAAAAACACGAACAGTCGACCAGTCATATTTCACTCATACAAGCATAGTACGCGTTCACCTACACGACCTTAGACTGTGTGCGACCTTAGGTGTGGTATAACCTTTGTGCCTTGAAACGTCACAATGTCACCATCTTCTGAGCGAGCTCACTCCACCAAGCTCGGGTAATATTGGCACGAGCGGTTAAACAACAACGTTGTCCCCTTGTAAAACAAATAACTACTTCCGACCTCATATCCAAGCTTCTTAAGGAACAGTCTCATGAGGGGCGGCTCGTCTCCGAAGAACTTTGTCAGTCGCTTCACCCGGTCCGGGTTGCTGAAGGAGAACGGGTCAGACAGCGGCAGCTGGCCTGTGCGCAGATATTGCTGGGACCTGTACACAGATACAAGTAAATAAATATTATGTGCTCATCACACAAATGTAAAAATGCAATTGTTTTAAATTTTAAGAAGAGGGAGACATTCTGCACAGACTCCGAATGACTGGAATAAGAGAAGGGTAATGATAATTTTTAGAGGTATATTCTTATTTTCTTTTAAACAATGGTGGTAAACAATTTCACGACCCGCCTGATGGTATGCAGTCACCATCATCTATGGACAAGAGTCCATTACCAAGAGCGCGTTACCTACCCTTTAGAAATCTGAATCTGAATCTCCATAAAGGAGTAGGCAGAGCACATGAAACGCACGTCAAGTTTTAGTGCCACTCTTGGCAATTACTTAACCCGTCACCACACGGGACACCCGTCACGACAAAATCTGAGACTTACTTGTACATATGCCGCAGCGCTGTGATCTCCGCTCGGATGGCGTCCATCTCCTGCATCACGAGATGCTGGGTCCTCATCTCGCTGGAGAGGTGCGCCACTGACCGCGCCAGCGTCACCACGTGGGACTCCAGGCGCTGGAAACGCTTGTTGATGCCCTGTGGGGAAAACGGGCTTATTAGATAACAATGCACCGAATAGAAGTCTTAAAGGCTAGCAACGCAACTCCAACACTTCTGGTGTGTCCATCGGCGGTAGTGATCGCTTACTATCAGGCGACCTGTCTGCTCGTTTGCCTCCTATCCCATAAAAAAAGAATAGAAGTTGCCAAAATAAATAAATAAATTTGTTTTTTACCATGCAGAAACGTTATTCTGTGTAAGGTCCTCTGGCTTTGCCGGAGCCAGCTCTCAACTGCGGGGTCGCAGGTAAATAAATAAAATAAATAAATATTGGGGACACCTTACATAAACTTAGCCCCAAACTAAGCAAAGCTGTACTATGTGTGCTAAGAGACATACATTACCAGGATTCGAACCCAAGACCGCGGCTTAGCCGGCAGGGTCACTACAGGCTGAGCCAGATCAGTCGTCAAAAATAGCGAATGCTGATGGAAAGTTCGCTTTGTTCATTGCCAAACTTTAGTCCTTCTTTGGCAATTAATGAATTGATAATAAACACCAGTTTGTTACTCAAAGATGAAATGAAGCATTCGTCAAATGTTAAGAATATTGTGAAGGAAATTTGCATGTGAATTCCAAATCCAGTTAACGGAAATTTTGAGAATCTTCTGTAACATGTAAATTGCTACCTACATCATCATCTGCCTGCGCCATTTCCCATCATCTAGGGTCGGCTCTCCTTGTCCGTTTTCTCCATTCCGGGCGATTTTGGCCGATATCTGGGTTCATATGTTGTTGTTTCAGGTCTTTTTGAACCATCGTTAATTAGCCAAGTGGCGGTAGGCTCTCCGCGGCCTTGTACATGTACATTGCTACCTACATCCATTCCTTATTACATTTTGTCACTACTTTAAAAAAATCTCGTATCTCACGCTGTTCCTCAAAGTTAAAACGCAGTAAGTCTATATGTTTAGTTTAGTTTAGTTTATTTATCTCGTTTATACAAATTTCACACAATTAAAATTTACATTTCAGCTTATATTACTATTCGTATAACGATCGTTACAAAAGAAATAATGAAATTAAAATTACAAATAAAAATGGAAAAAAGTAGTGTGAACAAAAAAAATATTAAAATGTCATATTGGTAAAAATAAAATAAATACAGGTTTAGTACTACATAGTACAAATCAAAAATAACCAATGTCAATAATACAATATAGAATAATGAATAATGAATAATGAGAAATAATAAAAAATAAATTACGGAAATGTAAGAGTAAAGTAGTACTATAATTAGTACATATCAATGTCAATATTAAAATTATAATAGAAAATAATTAATGTCTAAGAAAAATCGTCCATAATTTATTTTATTATTTGCATGTATTCTTTTACTGAGTATAGTTCCTTTTCCAACAGAAGGTTCTTCAGTCTTCGTCCGAACCTTTCCTCATTTTTTTCATTTTTTATGTCAGCGGGTAGGTGCTCATAATAGGTGGGCCCTATGACTCGTGCGTTTTTTGCTTGTAGTGCTGTGCGACGCGGCACTGTACGAAGTTTTCCCGTGCTTCGAAGGCACTTTCCCTTCACTTCCACTCGCCTAAACTGTCCCAGGTTTCTTCGCGTATACATTATTACCTCATAAAGATACTGAGAGTAGTGTGTCATTATTTGGTGTTCTGAAAACAAGGTTCTGCAGGACTGCCTCTGATTGAGGCCAAGCATAGCTCTCAGCGCCCGTTTTTGCATGCGTAACACTCTCTCAGCATCAGTCGAGTTTCCCCAGAGAATCACACCATAAGCCATAAGCGAGTGGAAATGTGAGAAGTACACCTGCCTTAAGGCATCACGGGAAATCAACGGCTTGAGCTTACGTAGTGCAAACACTGCACTACCAAGCCTGCCACACAGCGAGTCCACGTGGTGTTTCCAATTTAAGTTAGGGTCAAGTGTAAAACCTAAAAACCTACACTTATCGTTCATTGGTATTGGACACTGAATACTCGCGCCCGTGACGCACCTACCACTGAACAGCATTACGTTGGATTTGCTAAGGTTGAGTATCAAACCGTTTGCCGAAAACCACGTCTGCAGCTGGCCGCATACTATGTTGACTTTCCGGTTTAGTTCCTCATATGTATGTGCCTTTACGACTACTGTCGTGTCATCAGCAAACAGAATGATTTCCCCTTCTGTTATGCTGGATGGTAAGTCGTTTATAAACGCAAGAAAAAGGGTATTTCCTAATGCTGATCCCTGTGGGATTCCAACCGTCACGTTGCCTTTCCTCGATCGCATCCTTTGTCCACCGCTCATTACTTCTACCGTCTGGGTTCTGTTTCCTAAAAAGGTTTTTAGCAAATCATGTCCTCTTCCTTGCAGGCCATAACATGCGAGCTTTTTCATTAGGACATCATGGTTGATGACGTCAAAAGCTTTAGACAGGTCGCAAAATATGCCGGCTACTTTGTACTTGTCGTCGATTGCTGATGATATTTTGTCGACCATGGTATAGGCTGCTGTGGTTGTGGACATGCGTTTACGGTATGCAAACTGTCTGTCAGTCAGTAAGTCAGTTTCAAGGTGGTCAATCAAACACTGTGATACGATTGACTCGATAATTTTTGAGATACTGGGTACTATCGATATAGGTCTGTAGTTATCCACTGATGTTTTTTCTCCCTTGTTTTTATATACTGGGCACACTCTTGTGCATTTAAGCGTATCGGGATAAACACCAGTCAAAAACATTTCGTTTATCAAATTAACCAGTATCTCCGAAAGTATCGGCCAGATGGACAAAATAATATTTATTGAAATATCGTATATGTCGAGAGTACTTCGACATTTCATGAGGGACTTTAAGACACGGTCAAGGTCAGATGGCGTGACTTTGGGTAGTTCGACGGTGGGCACATCTCTGGTTTGCAAGTATTCAGTTAAGTATCGCATTGCTAGTGGCTCATTTACCCCGATGTCCAATTTAGTGCTAAAACCCAGGAAATGGGAATTTAGGACTTCCGGTATATCATTTTTTTTTACCGGTTTGGAATTGTTATTTAAAACTATGTCTTTTCTACCCTGTGATGCCGATGTTTCTTCCGAAATTATTTTCCATATTTCTTTTGGAGGATTTCGGCATTCCATACATACTTACTACAATTTTATTTTCATTGACAGACGAAGATACAAGTTTTTTTTTTAAATAGTGACGATTTCTTTGATACGTAGTGGAAGGACAAAGTCACACAGCTTGCAACCACACTAACTTCAATATAATAACTATGTCGGTGGTTATACATCGTAAAGAAACCGGACTAATTCTAATAAGGCCTAGTTTCCCTTTGGGTTGGTTGGAAGGTCAGATGGCAGTCGCTTTCGTAATAACTAGTGTCTACGCCAAATCTCGGGATTAGTTGTCACAGCGGACCCCAGGCTCCCATGAGCCTAGGCAAATGCCGGGATAACGTTAGGAGGATGATGATGTTGGTGGTTATACATATACAGCATGAAAGCGCCTGAGGGAGAGGGGGCTCGATCCCCGCTCCGGGTCATTCCTGGTGCAGAGGTTATCGATCGCGGTCCAGCGCGGAAATGCAGCTAGCGTCTTGGGAACCTTTGCACCTGGAATGACTCATGGGGGGTTGTTTGACTGAATGTTATTGTGGATGTTTTTTTTAGCATGAAAGTATAGAAAATGATGGTACCTTGATGTCATGCTTCTTTCTGTTCTCATTAGAGCTCCGTCGTTTTTCCCGGACCGGCCGGCTGCTGACCGAGCTCGATGGGAGAGACGACATGCTGCCATACCGCCGCTTTGACGTCAACCTGGAACACACCAAATAAATATTATTGTCTCAACATAATTATATTTGACCTCAGCGACATTGTAGGAGCCAACGGCTGCCAAGCGCTTCTTACATCGTTAACATTGTAATCCTCCTGCTGTCACTCTGCTTAGCAACATTTCCCACCCAACTCTTGACTCATCATTACGACTCGAGTATTGACTCGATTTGGTTTCTTCATTACCAAAATAAAATGGAGTAGGGTGGGAATTGTATATTTATCTCGTTTGGGGAATTTATGGCAGCAGGCGTTTGTATTTGGAAGCTAAAAATATACCATAAAAATATAGAAAAGAAAAAAATCTAAATGACAGAATGAATGAAAATTTTGATGTTTACTGTCGGAAGAAAATTGACAATTATTGGCGAGCGGAAAAGCCTTTAAATTATGGTAAATAAATAAATAAAACTGTGGAAAATAAGTTCCGGAGACCTACACGCGTAGCGCACAGCGGTGAGTAGTTTTTATTATATATATTTTCTTTTAAAGTTTCCATTTTTTATTCGCACCAGAAACGGGTGTAATTTTATAAGGCGTAAACCCGGAAAGAACCAGAGCGTTTGTCCAAAGGTGCAAACTCACGCCGATCCGTCGGCTTTTGGCACATCATTGTTGACGGCATTGCCAACATAAAAGTGTTATTCTGATTTGTTATATGTAGTATAAATGTAGCCAAGGATTGGTTACCTTCTTTATTATCTGTGTCTTTCTCTTTTCCAACTATGGCCGCCATGAGCGGGTGCTATTTTCTATTTTAATGTGTGAAAGTACAACAAAACAGTGAAAGTAACCAGCCCCTTTTTTAATTGATACAGTCCAACAAAGTAATAAACTCAACAATCATCTATACTCTGTCAAACAAGTCTGTCAGTAAATAAGAACTAAGAAAACTATAGGTATCCTTTTCTCTAGCACCCTAAAGAAAAGGATGCATATAGTTTTCTTTGTTCTTATTTACTGACAGACTTGTTTGAGAGAGTATATGAGTTGAAATTCGTACCTCGCTTCCCAGGCGGGCTGTTTCGCCAGGCTGGCGGGTTTCCTGACGCCCAGCAGCTGCAGCACCTCCGCGTACATGGTCTCGAGCCCCCGCAGCTGCCGGCGGATGGCGCGCGCGTCGCCGCAAGACGCGTCGCTGTCGGTGCGCGCGTCCAGCAACGACGACAGGTCTAGGCTGCGCGTTGTCGTTGATGTCATGTCTGTTGTGTCAAGGCCGAACACTGAAATTATGAAATAAAATGAAAGAAGAATGCATTTAGATATAGCCCCAACCGAAAACGGATTGCTTAACATACATAGGACGACATAAGTAATTGATGCGTTTTCAAAAATGAACTCGTTTCATGTACAGTCAACCAATTGGAACTCTACAACCATGTCAAAATGACAAGCAGTAAGAGATTTCTTAAAATCTGATTTATAAAATAACTATGACATAGTTCTACAGTGGCCTATGGTTCCAATTGGTTGACTGTACAGGCACCACCTGATATATTAGTATAAAGTGCTCACAAATACCGTATCATGAATTTTAATGCTAATAGAGTGTCCCGATATTTGTGAGCACTTTGTCCGATCTGATTAATCTGATAGCGACTGTATTTAGTACAATTAGGAAGTTAAAATTAGCGATAGTGGCAAGAGCGTGCCACTTTCAATCCGGAGGTCGCGGGTTCGAACCCTGGCTCACACCTATGAATTTTTCGGAACTTATGTGTGAAATGTCATTTGATAAATTTTGAACAAGCGGAAACGTCATTTGATACTTGCCAGTCGCATTTCGATGAAGGAAAACATAGTGAGGAAACTGGACTAATCCCAATAAGGCCTAATAGTTACCCTTCGGGTTGGAAGGTCAGTTGACAGTCGCTTTCGTGAAACTAGTGCCTAAGCCAAATCTTGGAATTAGTTCAAGGCGGACCTGGCTGCCACGAGCCGTGGCAAATGCCGGGATAACGCAAGGACGATGATGAGATTTCAATGTTAATAATGCTTACGGTGTTTCTTGTAGTGGTGGTCCCTCTTCGAGGAATGCTTCTTGTGCGAGTGCCAACGCGGTGAATCTCGGCCACGCCTGCGATCGTCGGAGTATTCAGCACGCCCTGGTAAGCTGCAAACATAGAATAGTTATTTGTTATACAAGGGTGCACAGTTGTATTTTAACGCCGAGTGTGGAATTGAAAAACGAGCAAGTGAAAGGATTCTATAGTAGAACCACGAGCGAAGCGAGTGGTTCGAGAATAGAATCCTGAACTTGCGAGTTTTTTGACACACGAAAAGTAAAATACATTGTACAGAGGAAAGTACAACGCAAAAAGCGCGTTTATCACTGCTTCCAGTAGTTCCACAGGTGGTAAATCATCGTCATCACTAGATTCACTCACTTTTATCAATTTTAAAGCAGAAAAAATGACTATATTCAAGGTCAAATTACTTTATCCACTAGTGGATAAAATGCGTTTTTACCCGCTGGTATTGAAGGACAAAACTATAATAGTGAGGGGAAAACATTTTTTTTTCCGCGACGGCTTTTCTCAAGTGAAATCGACGTGGGAAACTTCTTTCGACCTTTGTCTTTTTCTCTAAAGTAATTTGATTGCTGACTGTATGAAAGTCTATAGTAGGTATTGTGAATCTGTAGAGTAATCAGTAGACGTGGATATAACCAAACTATCGACCACTTAATTAAATACTGTCCCAGATACGCGTATGCCAGATGTATCCAAGAGACTATCTGTGGAAAAATATCAAAATATTCACCCTTACAGTATAAAACAGTTAACCGGCAAAGAAGAAAAGAAACACTAGCTTCATTTATTAATTACACCAAATATATAATAGACACCCTCCAAACCTTTTATAAAACATAACCAAATCCCTTACTACCTACGTGACCTTACCACCTCACCAGTTCTAACTTCTAAAATACCAGTATCACCACAAAACACAATAAAACCAGCCGTTACCAAGCAAAGAGCGACCGGCCGGCCGTATCTCTAGCGAGGACCGATTGACTCCCAACAATGACTAAAATAGAAAAAAAAAGTAGACGTGGATATTGTCAAGGTTTCCTGCCAACTAACCGGGTTAAGCCAAGTCGAACCCGGGGTCGCGGCAAACCTTGTCGGCGTTGGCGAGATGACCTTGATGCTTTTGATGAGGACAGGTGGATGGGAAACGGGTCAAGACAACAAGGAAAGGGAAGAGAGAGGTCTGTGCCCACCAGTGGGAGACTATAGGTTCATATAGGGTGCATTGGGGTAATTTCGAAGCACAGAAATGCTCGGGTAATTTCAGAAGGGAAATCTTGATATGATGGAAATAGTGGTGATTTTTATTGACTTTCGAAATTAGACGCCTTTCGAAATAACTGTCATGGGGGTGTGTTATGGGGGTAATTACCCCAATAAACTCAATCAGCCGATGGCACAACGCGTGTGGATTTCTTTTGTGATCAAGGCGACAACTCTTTTAAAACCCAGAGAGGCCTGAATATTTACGTTACCAAAAAGCACCGTTTGTGTAACAGCCAAAATGACGCCGTTCTAAATTGCAATCCGTCTGTTTTTTATTTATTTATTTATTTATTTAAACTTTATTGCACAAATAAAACAAAAATGTACAAATGGCGGACTTAATGCCTAATGGCATTCTCTACCAGTCAACCATCGGGCTAAACAGAGACATGTAAAAATGGTGCAAGGAGAAGGAAAAATGACAATGGTAGAATTATCGAAAACAACTGATTAACTTCATAAAATACTTATAAAATATATGCAAACAAAAATAAATATACTTACTTATGATTCATATATATATTCGCAAATATATACATATATATATATTGATGGATTCCTACTCGAACTCTGTTTTTTCTACCCCCTTTCATTTATTTATACTTGGTTACGCTCCCCTGAAGTTAACGATTGGCATAATCTTTTCGTGTTATAAGTTTGACGTGTATGTCTGTCTGTCTGTTTGTCTGTCTGTGTGTGTGTCTTTCTGTGGCATCGTAGCTCCCGAACGGATGAACGGATTTAGATTTAGTTTTTTTTTTCTGAAAGCTGAGTTAGTTGGGAGTGTTCATAGCCATGTTTCATGAAAATCGGCCTATTATGTCGCGGTCGGGGGTTATTTCTTTCAATATACTACATGCCAAAAAGGACAATAAACAAATGTGAAGGTGTGTACCTGTTCCGTTTATTGTGGTCTGAAGCAGGCGACAGCGGCGGCAGCGGCGGCGTGACCGAGCTGAGTGAGCTGGCGGAGCTGTCCAGCCTCATGCCTGCTAGCTTCGGCTCCAGGATCTGGCGCAGCTCGCATTCTACTAGGTCTGCCCATTCATTCTCGGCTGGAATGTTAAAACATGTTTTTAATTGGCATGGTGTAATGGGTTAAAAATTTCACCACCCCCTTTCTTCCCGTGGGTGTCGTAGGAGTCGACTGTGGGATGTGGGTTAAATTGTGGCGTAGGCGAGAGGCTGGCAACCTATCACTGCTATGTCACAATTTCGATTTCTTTGAACCTCTTTTTGCCAAGAGTGATACTGAAACTTTAGTAGTTCATGTGCTCTGGCTACCCCTTTATGGGATACAGGCGTCATTATATGTGTGTATGTAGGGTCTTATAAATTTGACGTGTCTGTCTGTCTGTGGCAACTTTTAAAGATTTTTAAAATCGTAAATGAGATACATTTCAGTTTTAACTACGAGAAATGACGTAATTGGTGTTATTATCAATTTCAAATGGAAAAAAAATTACTAATTTATTGTTCTGATTATCTGAAAAGTTGTTTTAATATCATAAAATCATAAAGAAATAAAAAATTAACCACATAAAACAGTCAATAGTCAATTGTTGATAGAAAAGGAAAAACATGTTTCTGTTCACGACTTATATTTCACCCTGTATGTAAGGACATGTTATTTGATACCGATGGGCCGATAGATTTTAAAAACAAACATTTTACAAACAAATCTTGAAGCGACTTGTGTGAACAGGCGGTAAATCCTGATTAGTGGGGTTTTAAAAGGTGGCAATGAGTGCGAATTCTGTGCGAAATGTCATTTGGTTTTGTCACGTTTCAGTGAAGAAAAACATCGTAAGGAAACCGGAATAAAAAGCTACTTGCCTCCTACTCAAATCAGCTTCTTTTAAGAACTGTCTGAAACGAATTTGAACATGCTAATATGGAATTTATATGTAATAATCGAATTGAGTGACGTCACGGTCAACTCAGTTAATTTATAATATATGTTTCTACCTGACTTACTAAATAGAAAAATAACCTCTATTCTGTCCATGTATTTTGATAATTATCTGATGCTTTATGCCGTGCATGGTATAAAATATTGTATTTTAACTACAGTCAGGGGCGGCTCACTCCGCGATTCTATCGCCGTGCTACAAGTACATGCCGGCGGCCGCGAGTTCGCGGCCTAATCAGGGGTGGCCCGCGTTCTCACGGAGCGCACGTTCGCACTTTCTATTGTTATTTTACGTCGCGAGTTTTTTTTTAAGGTTCATATGCGATGTCCGCATGTGGAATGGCTAACAATGCTAAGTTAAATAGACATCATGAATAAAATATGTACCATAGGAAATTCTTACACAGATCTACTATTGATTAAGTTCCACGGAAAAGTTCAATAAGGCTTGTGATTTTGGAACTTAAACCAAAATACTGTATATATACCTGGAAAGTACCCAAGACTTAAATATAATATGTAGTATAAAATTTTATCAGAGTAATTATTTCGTTCCAATCCATAGGCAACCCTATCATCCGACGCTGCGCACGTGCGGCTGGTTTCTTTGTAAAAATTTTGTAGGCATTTAAAAAGGCGGCATTTCGTGAACATCAAAGCAGTGGGCCTTCTGTACTTGTACTATTATATATTCTGTGCTACAGTCAAGTTCCCTATTTAAATAAGGCCTGTAACCCTTCAGATTGGAAGGTCAGGTGGCAGTCGCTTTCGTAAAACTAGTATCTATGCTAAATCTTGGGATTAGTTGTCAAAGCGGACCAGCTCTCATGAGCCGCGGCGAATGCCGGGATGACGCAAGGAAGATGGTTAGATTTTCAAAATACCTTGCGGCTGCTGCTGCGCAGGCGGCGCTCGGTCCGAGTCGGCAGCGTCCGCGCCCGGCTCGGCGCGCCGCCCGCTCGAGTACGCCGCGCTGCCGCGACCGGAATCAACGTTCGACGATTGCCCGCCGTTCTTATCGTAATCTGAAAATTAACAATATAACACATTATACCTAGTTATTGCACACCCCAATAGTGTTTTAAGTATTGCAATAGGGAACTTGACTGTACTTAACATAAAATATTTTATACTTTGCACGAAATAAAGCATCAGATAAATATAAGAAAAACATGGATAGAAGTTATTTTTAAATACAATTTCTATTTAATAAGTCAGGTAGAAATAAATAAGGTAACTGAGTTGACCGTGACGTCACTCAATTCGATTTAATATTAATTCTATATTATCAAGACGTTGTAAGTCGTTTTGACAGTTCTTAAAAAGAAGCTGATTTGACTAGGAGGCAAGTAGCCCATATATAGAGGAAAACAGCAACACTCACAAAGGAGAGTAAATGGCGGTCTTATCGCTGAAGAACGATCTCTTCTTGACAACCTTAAGAGGCGTTACGTCTTGGAAAGATACTTCAACTCAAATTATGAAGAAATTATACCTAGGTAATTTTAACTAACTGTTGATAGGGATCATCCACATATTACGTCACACCAAATTTCAGGTTTTTGGACCCCTCCCCCCCCTATGTCACGCTTTTTTGTATCCCTTTAACAGGGATTGTCACATTTAGTATTACCCCCCCCCCCCTTACACTGTGACGTAATATATGGATGACGCCTATATATATATATAATACATAATGCTTTAATGATCTTAATTTGAGCGAATAAAATAGCCAAAACTTTAATTTATTGTGTGTAATAATATATACCTACGTGAAAAAAAAACGGGTTTTTTTTGCTAAAATTTGGTCAATTTTGAGTGATTATTAAGTTGAGATTTCTCCATAAAACTTACTTTACGTCACACTGAAAAAGTACTAAATCCATAAGCGGTGTTTTAGCAATATGTCCTCTGGTAGCGGAAACTTTAGATAGTTTAAGGAGTTTGGGTTTAGACTTAAAATGAATGCATCTGTGCATTCGAGGATTAAGACAATTTTATTTACTTAACTATAAAAAGATAGGTAGGTATTAAAATTTTTGGTTCTACTGAATAATTACGTCTGTCCAATTTCTCTCAGACGGATTTCTAAAGATACATTCAGAGAAAGTCAATTTGACAGCCTGTTCAAGTGAGCCATTAAATGTAAATAGCTTATTGTTTTGCCTTTACAACATTCTCCCACAATCTGTCAGAAGTAACGAATGTAAAGTAACGACATACCTGAACTGGCACCGGATCCGTTGGCTCCCTTCCTCCCATGCGCTTTCAGATCTTCTATCCTGTTCGGTGTCTGCCTCGATGACGACGGCTGTGGAATGTAAGGTTCGGCTTTCCCGCTTGAGTTATAAACGCTATCAGCAGATTTCTGGCTCGCGCTTTCTTCCCTTTCTATTTGAGCCGACGTAGAAGCTTCCTCTCTCTGTCTTTGGCTAATCGAGTCTGGAGTTCTCCTTTCTTTGTGACTGTCAGGTGTTTTTCTGTAGTTTTCCTGTTTCTCTTGGCGGTTTGATTCTATAGACCTGCCGCTTGTTCTGATACGTTCTTCGAAGCTTGATCTTCCTTGCGCGGCTAATCGGGCTCTGAATCCACCGTCATCTGATTCTCGTTCATCGCAATGACGTTGAGGGCCGTCAACTGATGTGCCTTCGAGGAGATTTCCATGAGAGTTTCTTCTGGATCTGTCATGGATTTGAGGTGTGGTTACTTGAGGTCTTTGTCGTGGCTCGTCCAGTAAGTGAGGATGAGATGAGGCTCGTCGGTCATCAGTCAAGTGTCTTTGCCTGATGATTTCTCTTTCTAACTGCTGTGGGCTTCTGAGATCTGGTCTTGAATGGGACTCAAACTGAAAATAAAAACGTTTTCATCAGATTTAAAATACATTTTGGCAATTGTTACAGACCGAAATAAATATACTAATACTTAAAAGCTCAAGATATATACAATGGCGGATTTGGCAGACTTATCGCCAAAATGAATTTTCTACCAGTGGACCATGGGGCTAACCAGATTAGTTCAATACACAATATGAAAGTAAACTCTCTTACACGTACCTACCTACAATATAATTTGAAAAGTGCGAATGTGAGAATTTGAAAGTCGTTTAAAACTCGTGTGATAACAAGTATGTTGTCTTAAAATTGTAATATTCAAACATATTAACTGCATTGTATTGTAATCTTGTCTGTCAAACACTCGTATAATATAACTTTCAATGAAACGACACTAATGCTCAACTGTGTAAGGAAGACAATTGCCAACGACTTGACGAAAAACCGAACAATGATCCAGTATATCAATTTCTTACGCTGCAACTACTGCAAGAACCCATTCCAGATAAACCGTGCGCGGTTGTTATTATAATTGTAAGTTGGCGTGGGAACGCTTTAATTGCTGGGAACTATTGTAACCTGCTCTTTGTCTTAGTGGGAAAGATGTGAGAATTACAGGGAGGCTGGAAATAGCTCAGGTAATTTCATTCCGTGATTTTTGGTCAGTCATTGTACCTAACGTGTTTGTTGTTCATGGAATTATTTATTGCTCCATGAGTATAAATAGTAAAAGTGAATGTGGAAAGTTTTTGAATATAATTCTGACATTTTCCAACACAGGTTTGGGTTTTTGTGTTGTGGCACACTGCCAAAGATTGGGATTTCTTGCCGGCATCTATATTTCCCGCTTATATATCCCCAGCAACCTTCAAATCACAAGCACCTTCTGGACGAGCTCCGTTCATTATAGACCACGCCTTTGCCTTGGCTAATCTGGCCATGAGTGAGCCCATTGATAATCATAATAAGAACCCCACTAACTTATTTAAAGTACCTGTGATTGCGGTCCTGTCTTCAATGAAGTAAAGTTCGCCATCGACCTAACATCGATGTCTCTCTGGTACACCGCGCTTCTTCGTCCAGGAGGCCCGTATTGCTGATATAAGGCGTCAGCTCCCAAGGCCTGAGACCTGTGTGGACTGGCCAGCATCTCCTGGGACCTGGCTGCGCTGAGGAGCATCTGCTGGTGGACCATCTGCTGCTGCATTAACTGCCTGAAATATTCATTTTTGCAATGAAATTAATGTATTACGAATATGAACCGATTATTTGCATAAAGTACTTTGCGGGGAGACTCTGACTGTCCTGACCTAGTGGCACAGATAGTGAGGCTCTCTATACCTTTTCTATCCAAGCAGGAGCTACGGCCTAGGAATCCCAACCTACTTGCCACTCCCACAACGCGTACTGTATCGCGCCAAAAGTTTCCCCTCGTTCGAGCTCTAAAATTTCTAAACGCGCTTCTGTTCCATAACAGAAGCGCGTTTAGAAATTTTAGCCCATGCACCTGAAAGTGATTTGTTTGCGAGTCGATGGGCAAGTGTGTGTAGCGTCTGTATGAAGTATTGCGAGATGATGGATGGCAGTGCTGTTTTATAAAACAGCATTTGTAAAGTGTTATGTAGTATCTTAAGTCTGAATTGTACAGTTATTTGGTCTATTCTGTTATACTATATATTATATTGTTTTATTAAAAATACATATATATATATTATACGGATATACTCACGTCAATATATCGCGATTGGCGACACGGAGCATAGCTGCTGCAAACACACAAGCCTGATGATGGGTCTCCATATGACTCAAAACATGTCGCCAATCGCAATAATTATATCCGTAATAGGTATTTAAATATTTGAATATTATTCACAATAGTTTAAGGACACGAACTGGATAAAATTAATAAAAGAGAATTGTCAAATTTAACCGTCTCTAAAACATGAGGTTTACATACTTCATGTAACATTTCATCCAATGATCAATATATTATAATATTTATATTATACAATTTATTCTGATTTAAGCAGAAATTAAATACTATTTTATATAATATATATTACGAACTAGACCGACAAACTTGCAAATTATTCAAGCGAACGCTTTTATTACTCTTATCGGAAACATAAAGTATTTTTCCCCTCACTAGCTCGGAAACACGTGTTTTGTCCTTTAATACCAGCGGGTAAAAACGCATTTTATCCACTAGTGGGTAAAGTAATTTGACCTTGAATAAAGTCAAATTAACTGCTTTAAAATTGACAAAAGTAGGTGAATCTAGTAATAAAGATGATTTACCACCTGCGGAACTACTGGAAGCAGTGATAAACGCATTTTTTGCGTTGTAGTTTCCTCGCTATAGTGAGGGGAAAAGTTTTGTGTTACACTCGGGTGCAAATGTATTTTACTTCTCGTGTGTTAAAAAACTCGCAAGTTCAGGATTCTATTCTCGAACCACTCGCTTCGCTCGTGGTTCAACTATAGAATCCTTTCACTTGCTCGTTTTTCAATTCCACACTCGGCGTTAAAATACAACTTTGCCCCCTTGTATAACAAATAACTATTATTGCCATCGACAGTAAAGACCTTAAACTGGTTTACTGACTAGGTTATAACATTCTAGATGCACAAGTTATATAAAAATGGCTGACTTGTCAACTAGCAGCTAGATCAATGTTATGTAAACGTTACATCTAAAGTAAATTAGTTATAACAAATCGAGATTAATCAGAGAAAACGAAAGTTGACAAGTCATCCGAAATAAAAGAGACGAAGACAAATTGTACTTCACATCACCGGTTACTTACGGTAGGTACAGTCAGCCAAAAAAGTGCTTTACCACTTTTCGACCTTATATGTTTGAAATAGAGTCGAAAAATGGCAAACCACTTTCTTGGCTGACTGTACGACATTTACATAATTCTGTCAAAATGTGTGATGTATAAAATAAACGATAAAGTAAAAAAAATCTTGAAACTAGTGGGTTCAAGATTTAGATTCGAATCGAACGAATCCAAAGAATTTCGACATCATCATCATACTCCTTGCGTTAACCCGGCATTTGCCACGACTCATGGGGTCCGCTTTGACAACTAATCCCAAGATTTGGCGTAGGCACTAGTTTTTACGAAAGCGACTGCCATCTGACCTTCCAACCCGAAGGGTAAACTAAACCTCATTGGAATTAGAATTTCGACATATTAATAATTATTATTTGACCCGATAACATTTATATTTATTTCTGACTATTTAATACAGCATAGATGCATACATAATTAAGCTTTGACTAAACTTTCACTTGATCTAGAAATGATGAAAATTCTGACAAATTAATTGATAATAATGCAAGTAAATATGTAGGTAACAAATAATAAGTAGTAGGTAATAATAACATTAATAATTAATTAGGTACCTACCTGTGTGGAGATGGACTCTGGTACGTCACATTATTCGCCATTCCATGACTGTATTGCATCTCTGGCCTATTTTGAATTTCCGGCCTATTCTGAATTTCCGGCCTGTTCTGAATGTCTGGCCTATTCTGCGTCAGAGGTCTTCCATATATCTGCTCCTTCCTCCCTGGTTCTCTCGTCGGCTCCGGCTCTCTCTTTCTCTCTTCACTGTTATTCAAATTTGCTTCAGGTTCTTTCTCATTGTCATTATTTTCTTTGCTTTTGAATCTACTTGATATCATATCTTTTAGTGTATGATAGGTCTTGCTCACAGATTTGGCGTTTTTAGGGGCGTCACGTGTGTTGTCTTTCCCTGTTTCTACAGTGACTGTTATCATTTGAGAATTGTGTTCTGTTTTGGGGCTGTAGTTTTTGGCGGGTACCGGTGGTTTGGGGGTGTCGTACCCTTGTGGACGAGCGGGGTTTTGCATGACGTAGCCATAGTTTTGCTCGTGGTATTGCCTGATGTCGCCTGATGTGCCTGCTTGGTTCTGTAATTAGAGATAAAACACTTAAAAAAACCTTTTTTCATCACATCGACTGGTAAAAGCGCTCTTGATTATTCGAAAACGGGTAACAAGATTACCTACATTTTATCCACGAGAGCGCAAAGTTCTTTTATAAAACTTTTAACTTGCTGTCTTAAGCTGAATGCTAGGTTTTACTTATAAATGAATTATAAATAATTTATTTGTGAACTACCTAACCATCTTTGGCAATATACTTATGTAGATCTGTATTCATTACCATGACAACTAATTATAATTATGTACCTTTAGACTCACCCAGATCCCACAGTCAAACTGTGTAAACAGTTTTGGGGGACATTGTATTTACATTTAAGTTCCTATGTAAGATGTTTTATTAAATAAATAAATAAAAAAAATTTAATAAATAATATGGTTTGATTAACTTTGATGTTTTACAGTTACTATTTTATTCATATTCTTGTAGTGAGAAATGTTTCACACGGCGGCAAAGTTTGTTTACCTTCGTGCCTTGAAACCCTTGCAAACATAAGAATAAGTAGGTAGTATGTTACCGCTCAATATTCCACAATTTATATATTTTTTTTTACATTTATGATTTATGATTCAAAATTTTAATTACTATCATGTAAGCGTCAATTCTTAGGGCCAGTTTTGAGCATCAAGTTAAAATTCGTATGAAATTACTTTGCGCTCTTGTAGATAAAATGCTATTTTTCTATCCGTTTTCGAAGAATTATAACAGCTAAATGGTGAGAACAAATTAAACTTCACATTGCATTTACTAATTTTAACCATCGTAGGGGACGGACTAACAACCTCTTACCTCCACTGGATTATAACCTCTGACAGAACTGTTAGTTAAATATTTATTGTTTTCCTGAGAACCGCAGAACAATGGAACGGTCTGATTTGAAGAGATTTCAACTTGTATAAGAGAGTTGTACTAAATAGTATTCAGAGGAAAATGTGGCTTATTGTTTAGGCATAAAAGTAGACCGACCATTTCTTTAAAGGGTTGCGTGCATAACGGTTTGGTCGTAACTGTTTGGGAAGATTTTTGATGAGTTTTGATCTTTTTCTAATTGTATTAATTAATGGCATAAGCATAAGGACGGGTAGTCTGTATCGCGGAGACACAGAAACTATTTTCGCGCCAATCATGAATCAAGTGCCAGCCTTTCGGGGATCACGTTATAAGTATTATATGTATAAATATCTGGGCGATCGAGCTTCGCTCGGTTCTATTTTAATATATCACGTCTTTAGATAAAAAAAACTCTGATAAATACAAAAACAAAAAAAGACAAAAAACAAAAACTTAATTTCTGGCCGAGATTCGAAACCCAGACACCTACGATCTATCTGCGTACATTAGAACAACCTCGTACAACTGAGCTAAGCGGAATCGATGCGCGCGCAGCGAAATTAACGACCATATTTTACGTTTACTAACGCGAAAGAAAAACTCATGAAAACTCGAAAATTCGCGTTTTCCGGGATCTAAGGCTACGCTAGATCGATTTTTCACCCCCGAAAACCCCCACATAACAAATTTCAGCGAAACCGTTAGAGCGGTTTCCGAGATCGTCGGTATATATAAATAAATAAATAAATATACAAGAATTGCTCGTTTAAAAGTATAAGATATGCGCTTTGCCGAGCTTTACAAATCTGGTGCCGTAGCCGAATGGCATTTCTGCGACGCGAAACGAAAACGAAACGCCGCGAAAGGTAGTCTGGCTCTTACGCGCCAATACGCACGCGATAGATATCTACGAGCGTTTCGTTTCGTTTCTGCCGTTCGGCTACGCACCCTGGACAGTTAGAAACTCCTTCATCCAGTTTGTCTGGGTTTCATGTTACGGTTTGAGACTTCAAACAAAACATAAATATATAAATAAATATTTTTTTCAGTACCAATGGTGCTATTTTATAGCTCTAGACCAAGAAGTAGTTCATTATATTGTGCCAATGTCGAAACTTCCAAGATAATGAGCCATATGTACCTCCTGAAAAACGTCGTACGATACACGTGCGAATAAAATATTCCGCTTTTCCGTACTTGTATCGTAATATACTATTAACATCTGTTGCTCCAATAATTTTTAGTATTATCCATTGTCATGACACGATTCGATTTCTAAATGGTCGGTGTGATATAAATAGGTATACCTACACCTAACTATTTATACATGTGTGCATATTGTCCGAAGCTAGATAGATAAATACAAGAATCAAGTTAGATACAAACAAAGGTCCATAGAATATTAATAGGTCAGCGAACGGCACAATAGAATGCGTCTTTCGGGGTAATGGCGGCTAGAACTTGACGGGCTTCCGCACTATTCCGAAGTCCGGGCATTCCAGTGCTGGTTAAGACGCTACAGGAGCGAAAATGCTAAAACGGAAAGGAGCCTCCCTTTCAATTTGGGAATTTTAGTTAATTATACTAGTGTTATTAACTAGATTTATCGAAAAAAAATGTTTATTCAGAACAACACAGTTTAAAGATATTGCGAAAAAATCTTTAAAATCAAGGTTCCGCTGTCGACTGTTTCCTGCTTCAAAACTTAATCAATCGTAACGAAATTCGAGAATCTAATGTGTCGGACCATTTAGTTTTTTTGGCTAATTGTTTCCAATTTTGAATACCACACCTTTTTTTTTATTACAAATGGGATCCCTCATGTTAGCACAAACGTTTTTAGGGTTCCGTAGTCAACTAGGAACCCTTATAGTTTCGCCATGTCTGTCTGTCCGTCCGTCCGTCCGTCCGTCCGTCCGTCCGTCCGTCCGTCCGTCCGCGGATAATCTCAGTAACCGTTAGCACTAGAAAGCAGAAATTTGGTATCAATATGTATATCAATCACGCCAACAAAGTGCAAAAATAAAAAATGGAAAAACATGTTTTATTAGGGTACCCCCCATACATGTAAAGTGGGGGCTGATATTTTTTTTTATTCCAACCCCAACCTGTGATATATTGTTGGATAGTTATTTAAAAATGAATAAGGATTTTGTAAGATCGTTTTTTGATAATATTAATATTTTCGGAAATAATCGCTCCTAAAGGAAAAAAAGTGCGTCCCCCCCCCTCTAACTTTTGAACCATATGTTTAAAAAATATGAAAAAAATCAGAAAAGTAGAACTTTATAAATACTTTCTAGGAAAATTATTTTGAACTTGATAGGTTTAGTAGTTTTTGAGAAAAATACGGAAAACTACGGAACCCTACACTGAGCGTGGCCCGACACGCTCTTGGCCGGTTTTTTTTTTTTTATTTAGTTAAAGACTTTAGGATGAGTACAAAGTTTGTAGTAGTAGGTATGTTCTTTATAGACCAAACTTTATAAACCTTTTAATTAGGGACTTGTTTATTGATATACGTTTCCGTAATCCTTAACGATTATAAGTTCCCCTGAAGAATATTTTCGGAATTATTATTTTATTATTTATTTATTTACTTTAGGGTTATAACCTATTTATTTACAATACATTATCTATCCGACCAAAAAATAACTTTGAATATAACTTAATGATGCATTTTCACGCCTTAAATAGATAAAAGAACAAAATTCAGTTAACTTTTCTTATTGGAAAATATATCATCCTAACTTACATTCTCAAGTGCAAACTCCACCATTTTCCTCCACTTTTAAATTGTAATTCACTTAACTAGCATATTCACTATCCACTCGATCTGTCCGTGCGCTACACCGGATGCGCGTGCGACCGCGCGCAGACTGGCTTTGTCTATAGACCGGGGGCAGCGGGAGAATCTCGACGTCATCACATAAAAAGTTTAAGGGGTTATAGATATGACACGGGTCAGAGATTTATTATATTAAGTGAATTTGTTATAAGTATGCAGATAACATCGTTTGACAGCGATGTTATAGGATGCATATGGTATATAATTATATTATCCCTGTCACACTATGATAATGAACATTTTACTATTCATTTTTTATGCCTAAGAATTTCATTTCTACTAAACTGACAATGTTTCTTCGTGGTTTTCAATCTTACTCTAAAAGTTCATCGAAGGAGATCAGAATAATTTCACCCATCAAAACATTAAAAAAAGTATGGTTAGTCCTTGTCCGTAAATGACGAAATCTCACTAACGATGACTTGGTGATACTTATATCTGCAGCTTTAGTGCGTTTTCACATTATCCGATCCGATATCGGATGTCGGAAGGATTTCAATAGAAAAAATCCAAGATGGCGCCTGTAATGTATGGGATATCGGTCCGACATCCGATATCGGATCGGATAATGTGAAAACGCACTTACTATAAAAGATGCGGGCTTGCAATGCTGCAACATACACATATGCTTAGACATACCTTAGGTATGTTAGCATACCTTATGTAAATTTGTTTTTTATCATGCAGAAATGTCTACGAGCGTCTATATTTTTAAATTCACACCTACGGCAAGTTTCGAACCTGCGACCTCTGGCTTTGCCGGAGCCAGCCGCGCTGACAACTGCGCCATGGAGGCCTGCTGAATGTGTGAGAATTTATAAGTGCCTTCCCTCAATTCTTAAACGCCTTACGGCCTATTTAGACTGTACGAGAACTCGCCTACGAGTTTTATTACATTGCGGTATTTGATGGTTGTGCAAAATTGTATGTAACCTCAACAGCCCGCAATGTAATTAAAATCGCATGCGAGTTCGCACGCCGTCTAAATCAGGCTTTAGGGTGGCGTATAGCAACATTTACCCGTAAGAATACATCTTAACATCATTTCCAGCAAAGCTAGAGGTCGCAGGTTTGAGTCCTGCCGGAGGTGTGAATTTGTCAATTTTTCCTTTAATTTAGAAATATGTAATACCTTATGTAATTAGAGATTGTAACGAAGATATTTGAGGAAAAAGTTCATTTAACAATTTGTGTGTGGCGAATGTTTATCATCTCATATGAAATTTAAATTTGGCGCCTTTTTCTAGTGACGAACTTGTTTGACCGAACATATTTTCGATATCATTACTGCAAAATGTTTAAAATACAATTACATTTAAAAGGTTATTTGGTTATTTGGTTTTGTTCACTGGCTATGGGAAAGTAAACTAATTTTCAATACAAATTGGCGGACCCCGACGCACACCGTACTTGTAGAAAAGCGTCCCTTTGACGCACGCGTCTCTTTAATGAGGCTTCTTGACGCACGAGGGGTTATTATTGAAATCAAATCTCCTCAATCAAACATCAACCCTCAATAATCAAACTGGACACTCACACATTGGTGGGCCATAAGATGTAGTTTATCAAATTTCGTTTGAAAACTAAGTACCAATCGTTTACTCTATCACGCCTCGGACACCGGCGATCAAATATATGAAAGAGGCGCGTTCCTATCACACAGTCTAAGCTCGTGTAGGTGAACGCGTACTATATGCTTGTATGAGTGAAATATGACAGGTCGACTGTTAGCGTTTTTGAGAGGCGGTAACTGTGAGGTAGCCGAGAGGGGGTGGGCGGCACTTTCAACGGGGAGCGGGAGTGGCCATACCACAGAACTTTATTTATATAGAAGAAACAAGTTCATCTATTTGTATAGGGGCCGAGCGTGTCAAATTTTGTACTGAAGTTGTTTCTTGCCTGTAATGTTAAATATATCTCAGGCTCTTGATTGTTCAATATGGTTGAATATCACGTAACGAGGCATTTTTTATGTTTTGATTGACTTCAACTTACAAAAATTGACGCCCGAAAGCTGCAAGCTGCGATTAAAGACGGACAACTCAGTGGATTTCACTGAGTTCATTTGACACGCTAAGTAGATACGTTTGCTTGATCTATGGTATATCTGTGGGCCATACTGTACGATAATATACACTATTCATTATACTGTGACTCTACAGCAATCATCGTAGAAAGTATAGCAAAGCTTCCGTGTGATCATCCTCATCGAACAATTGGAGACGCTTTGCTTGCGCGCGTGCACGATTCGTCATTGTATTTAATCTACATTTTACGAGTTACTTTTTATAGTTAAGGAGAGAGAGAGAGTACCTACAAAATGTTTGATTTGATACAATGTGATGTTCATCAGGGGGTATGCTAAGATGAGCACAATAAATAAGATTGAACGCGATAATTTCACACACTTATCACAAAATTAACTCGAATTAGAATTAACAGGTCTATTCTAATATTTCAAATTTTAATTAATTAAGAATACCTATTTAGTTTTCGATACGATTTTTCTTGGAAATGCGAAATATATTTGATATTTGCCAGTCGCTTTTCGGTGAAGGAAAACATCGTGAGGAAAGCTGACTAAACCCAGTAAGGCCTAGTTACCGAAGGGGGCTGGAAGGTCAGATGGCAGTCGCTTTCGTAAAACTAGTGCCTTCGCCAAATCTTGGGGTTAGTAGTCAAAGCGGACCCTAGGCTCCCATGAGCCGTGGCAAATGCCGGGATAACGCAAGTAGAATGATCACGATTTTTATTGGATTTGTCATATGAATTATGTTTATGACGACCGGTCTGGCGCAGTCGGTAGTGACCCTGCCTGCTACGCCGCGGTCCCGGGTTCGAATCCCGGTAAAGGCATTTATTTGTGTGATGAGCACAGATATTTGTTCCTGAGTCATGGATGTTGGTCCATGTATATAAGTATTTATATATCGTTGTCTGAGTACCCACAACACAAGCCTTCTTGAGCTTACCGTGGGCCTCAGTCAATCTGTGTAAGAATGTCCTATTAATATTTATTTATTTATTTATTTTATGGCATGGCCTACGTTATGTTTATGTTTGAAGAAACGTAATTTCTTGAACCACTCGTATCACATCGTTTTTATAGCGTATCTTATCAAATTGAGCTTTGAAAGTAAATATGGCAGAAGTAGATAAATATGTAGGTACCTACCCAACTAGCAAAATAGTCTTGGATTGCGCACTTTATAAGAGTAGTGGGCTTATAGCACTCTAATATTTTTTTTAGAAAATTTTATGCTCTTATATTAGCCTTAGACAAGTTAGTACGCACTCTAGAACTCTCTGTCTCATTATCTTAGTCTCATATGTGTATATAAGCGCATTTTATAATACTATTATAAGCCTCTTACTCCTACAATAACATTTACGTAGATTCATTGTTCTTGAGAGTAAATGTTCTTATAGTCCACTTCTCTAAGTTTATTTGATTTTATAATGGTCCTAATAAATGCTCTTGTAAGAATGTCAGGTTAATATCTGCATAACATAAAAACACTATAAGTACATGCCTTTTTCATCTTATTCAAAACTATTATAAGATCAATAGCAGTAGTTTAGTAAGATATTAGAGCGATATTGGATCATTTGATGTTATAATAGCCTTAATAAATGCTTTTGTAAGAACTTCAGACTAATATCAGCATAACATAAAAATACAATAGTGCATCTTTTTGTGACCTTATTTAAAGCTATTATGAGATCAATAGCAGTAACTTAGTTCGATATTAGCGTGATATAGAATAAACATACTTAAATAAACAATAGATGAGATCAATATAAAGTGATTAGACCTTAAATCGATTTTGGGAACACAATTGTAAGTATACAACCATTTCACATCACCAACATTGCCATTTGAATAAAAAGTAAAAACAATAAGTATATTTGTTTTTATAGGGTCAAGTGATATAAAATCAGGTCAAGATAAAGAAAATGAGGTTTTATATAGGTAAAGCAAGGAACCCTAAATTAATTAAACATGGCCGTATCATTGGTATTCAAGAATGCTAATATTAAGTAAATGATCTTATAATAGTCTAATAGCGCACTGAGAAAATGCAACTATAACAATGGCGTCTTTTCACTGCAAATATAGAAATAAAATAATTAACGAGGATACAAAATACTATTATTTGAGTGGGCGCATGAAATTTGAAGTGTAAATAAGGGTCCATTTTACAGTAAATAATATTTTCCAAATACTTACTGCGCAATATGAAGAAGCACCAAGGATAATAAACACGCTATTATAAGTTTATAAGTATTACTAAATGGTAATTAGTACCTTCAGTGTTTATTTTGTCACAACATTTTTTTATATTATCACGCTACAGACCAAGCGTACCGTGTTGTCGTACAAAAATCAAAATAAGCTTGTTTAGGCTCATAAGAGTCTAACGTTGGACCAAAATAAGCCTATGCAGGCTTATAAAATACTTACCTGAAAGCGATATTAGCCTAAGGAGGCTTAAATTAGTTTTGGCATGATTACTGTAAAAGCAAACAGTATGCAATAAAAGTGATATTAGAACGATATTAAAATAAATACGCTTATAATTGTGCCCAAATCCAGGATTATACGATGATATAGAATCAATATAAAACCAAAAAAATGTAGTCTTGAGATCGTTGTAAGCGCGACTTTTGCTATATCCATACTAATACGTATTATAAATGGGAAAGTGTGTGTGTATGTTTGTTTGTCCGTCTTTCACGGAAAACGGAGAGACGAATTGACGTGAAGATAGTTGGAAGGAGACATAGGCTACTTTTTTCTCTTTCTAACGCGAGCGAAGCCGCGGGCAAAAGATAGTTACATATAAAGCCAAAACACCACAGGCCACTGCAATCGTGACAAGTGATCATTATTGTTGCTGAAGCGTGGCATACTGAGGTGAAATGCAAATTATCGATGGCGTTGAGAAAGCGAGACTGATGGTACTGTATCGATATCGACAAGTGTCTCATACACATTGCAAAAGAAAATGCCTACCTGAGCATTTTGAAACCATGTTCCATATTCCATATCGGCATCTTGCTCCTTTATCGCACTTGTAAATTCGCATGTAATTGTGATGGGGAAAAACGTGAAACGTGGTTCATTAAGCCACTTTTTGCATAAATTTCATAACCAACATTTCTTAAAAACATGTTTATATGGCAGAAATCTAATACCAGAAAATGGCCGTAATAATTTCTTATTGTTTCTAACCGACCGGTTCCAGAATTAAGAGGAGTGTGCGTTAAAATGAAGTCGTCAATATTACGAGTAATACAACAGGCAAGACAACGCTGGCAAGACAGCGCTGGAGGTCGAGGAGCGCGTGCGACTTTCAATCCGGAGGTCGCGGGTTCGAAGTGTTCGAACCCCGGCTCGTACCAATGAGTTTTTCGGAACTCATGTGCGAAATGTCCTTTGATATTTGCCAGTCGCTTTTCGGTGAAGGAAAACATCGTGAGGAAACCGGACTAAATAATTCCAATAAGGCCTAGTTACCCTTTGTGTTGGAAGGTCAGATGGCAGTCGCTTTCGTAAAATTAGTGCCTATGCCAAATTTTGGGATTAGTTGTCACAGCGGACCCCAGGCTCCCATGAGCCGCGGCAAATGCCGGGATAACTCGAGAAGGATGATGACAACAATCGACATATATTTATAGTTCTTGATTGCGATTGCTGTACTGCTGAATTAGTTGTTTTTCTTGACAAAGTCTGTTGAAATGGAAGGGGTAGAAATCAGATTTGATTAAATATATGTAAATTCGTCGCAAAGAGCCAGCACCTTCTAACAATCACCGTTGGTTCTGCGTACGCTAACTAACCACTGAGGTGCTGTTGTGAATTTTTATGGACCTTTGTGTGGACTCCAGCCGGCCGCGGCCTAATCGAAGCGACAATAGTTGAAACTACGTGGCGATCGGAATGCAGTCTGACTCTGTTGCTCCACTGCAGAAGAGCGGTAGGGAGAGCTAGCTACGATACGCTTACGGAGCGTCAGCGACTGTGACGTTTGGCTAGGTACAAACTAATAATAAACACTCTGTCACTGTATAGTGTTAGTTCATGTGTATGAACTTTATGACTTTGTAATAAGGTTCAAACGTCAGTTTCGCAGTGGAGAAGACGGTGCTTCCCGATCCTTTATTCACTTAAAGTACATTTTTAAAAACGCCTAAGAAATGGAACTAAGAAATTTGAATTTAGTATAGTGATTATTAATCTATATGATAACCACAATACAAAATTTGAATTTTGAAAAACCGACATAGTAGACCGATTTCCATCAAACATGGCATGGCTGAGAATACTTCCGACTAATTCAGCTTTCAAACCATAGAGGAATAAGTAAAGGAAGAGTTGTAACTCCATACATCAGTAAATGTGAGTTATTTGTAGTGACATCGAGCGACAATCACACGTCAATCATGCGTGAAATAAAAAAAAAATTATATAGGACATTTTTACACAGATTGACGGAATCTCACGGTAAGCTCAAGAAGGTTGTATTGTACAGGTACACAGACAACGATATACATAATATATAAATACTTATATACCATTTTTTAACCTAATCAAGTGAATGTTTTGAAAACGGGGATACGCGCAAGCCCTGCGCGGGCGCAGTGCCGTGACGGTCTTCGCGAGCATCATGCGTGACGAAGTCGGGTTCCTTGCCCTGCAGGTGTGTAGACAGGTCATTATAGCACATGTCCTTCATGAAGACGCGTGCCTTGGCTAGTTTTGTCATGCCATCACGCGTCATCTTGAATGACAGTGTAGACAATACGTTATAGATAAACACTTAGGTCATTAAGATAGGAACGCTAGATAGGTGCGTTAAAGCGAAATGTGATAGGTAATGAATGCATTCCTTACATTTTATACAGGGTGGGGCCTGTAACAAAGGCGAAAAATTGAACGGTAGGCTATTCTTTTTATTCTGATCAACATTTGTTCAGTGACTTTTAAAAATTATGAAGTCTTTAAATTTTTAATTTTTCATACAAAATAAATATTAGCTTCAATGTACGCCATTATTGTTGTCATTGACGTTGTCTCTCACACTTTAGACTTAACAGAATTCAGAGGTAATGTATTGTAACTCTTAGAAAAAACTTTCAATGATGATAAAAATCAAAATACAAGTTATTTTTAAAAGTCGCCGAACAAATGTTGATCAGTATAAGGAGAATAGCCTAGAGTTCAATTATTCGCCTTTGTTACAGGCACCACTCTGTATACTCACATAAATTCACGTCTGTATTTTCAAAAGGAGTAAGCAGAACAAATGAAAGCCAGCAGTGCCACTCTTATTAATTAACGGGTTGAACGAAATCGAAATTGTGATCTCGCAGTGACATGTTGCTAGCTCATAGCCCACATCGTAATTGAACCCAAAGCCCAAAGTCAACTTCTAATGCATCGCCGGGAGCAAAAGGCTTTGTTAATTCTTAATTCATGACCACATGAGGGATGTATATCTAGATTCCTAAAGTTTTTTCTTCGATTTTTAGATCGCCTAATATTTTTTGGCATAATGATCATTTGGCCTAATTTAAATCTCCTAATATTGTTTCGCCTAACACCGTTAAAACCCACTTTTTTAGAAGCGACTCGGATTTGTGTGAGGTCACGGTTCTAATCTAACCTAAACCTACCTTTCTAACAGCGAATCGGTTCTGGGTAATGTCATTTTTGGGGCAAAATTTAAATTATGCCAAATGATCGTTAGGCCAAAAGAGCGTTAGGCATTTCATAATTCGGCCAAATGAGTTAGGCCAAGTGATTTTCGTACAAACGTCATTAGGAATGTAGAGGTAGTCCCCCACATGAGGCATTCATTACCTACTTATATTTATAAGTGTAGGTACTAGTTTTTGGCCGCGGCTTCGCTCGCGTTAGGAAGAGACAAAAAGTAGCCTAGATGTCACTCTTCATCCCATCACTTGTCTCCACTTAAAAAATCAGGTCAATTCGTCGCTCCGTTTTGCCGTGAAAGACGGACAAACAAACAGACACACACACTTTCCCATTTATAATATTAGTATGGATGAACAGGGTGTTTTTTTTTTCAAGCTATAAGTTAACTCATGTCACCTAGTACTCACCTAGTACTCTTGATTTCAAAAGTTTCCAGAAACTTCTCATTACCATCATTCAACAAGTACCTACTCGATCTAATTTAACCAACTCTCAGAACCTTAAAGTGTCATAGTAAAGTTATGATTAATAAATACAGTTTAATGACTCATTAACATCCCGTCCCGTTGCGAGTAACGCGGTCTAGGGTAACGGTTGCAGTGACATGGACTCAATGGGGCTTCGGAACTGCAATGTCAGCGTTACAATGCATAATGTTACAGTTTTTTTCCTTGAAGGTGGATCATTAGTAAATATCAAAGAATTTCACTATTCTTAGATACAGCATTAATATGACTTACCTAGTTAGTTTTATTATATAAATCTAAAAGATAAATAAACGTAAAATAGGTTAAGAAGAAAACCGGGATAAATTGCAAAAATGAAATATAGAAACTATTCTAAAATTAAATTGAAATTTTCATCAAGAATAGTTTCTAGAGCCCACAGAATGAATATAATATTTTAGTTGTTAGTTAATTATTATATTTGGTTGTAGTCGTGTAAGATATACAAACAACAAAAATTAAATCTTACTAATTTACAAATTATTCACCTCTAACTTCTACAATACCAAACTGGGGGCACAGTAGTGTCCCCGCAAAGACGAGTCAAGACATTGTTGAAGATCTTCCTTCAACAAAAATATAAAGCTACCGGTCAACTTATTTTTTTTTATTGTGGTATATGTACAGTATAATGTCACTGGGTCGTCGAAACTCACTCAAAAGTGTTGGATCACCGTCGCACTCAAATCAAAACAACAATTTTAACTAATCCATAGTAACATTTCTGTCGTTGCAATAAGGTGTACAGATGCTCAGAAAACTGTTTTAGTGGTACCGCAAGCATGTATGGTACTGGTTTTATTTTATGTGCAACATCAAAGCTACAAGCTATCATTACCTCTTTATATGGGCGGCGTACTTTCACAGAGAGTCCCTAACATGAGTTTTGACGAATTAGAAAATGTTGTTCGAAAGCTTAACATTGCGAAAAATAAATTATTATGTACATAAAGCAGACAAATAAATAACAAGTAAATAAATATTATAGGATATTCATACACAGATTGAGACTTGAGTCCCACGGTAAGCTCAAGAAGGCTTGTGTTATGGGTACTCAGACAACGATATATATAATATACAAATACTGTTATACATAGAAAACATCCATGACGCAGATGTTAAACATATTAAGTTATTAGTAATTGACTAATTGTTTTCAATCATTCAGTAATAGAAAAAATATTTTTGTATGTGTTCCAAAGTATCTCTTAAAATGTGTCGTAGGTTATTTATTTATTTTATTTATTTAAACTTCCCAGCCAGAAGGGTCAGCCCAGAATACCGCTGGGGAGACAGTGTGATGGCGGATCTATGTCAGCTACAAGCCGATAATTGGCAGGATCGGGATAAGTAGCGTCTTCTCGTTTTGGAGGCCAAAATCCTCTTTGGATCACAGAGCCATACTAGTTAGTTAGTTATTTAAACTTTATTGCACAACAAAGAAACATGTACAACGGCGGACTTAATGCCAAAAGGCATCTCTGGCTTAAAGGCATGTCTGTTTAACCCAATGGTTGACTGGTAGAGGTTATTCTGATGTGATGTGACACTAATATTTTATAGCCAAGCTGATGAGTATCAGTCGATAAAAAAAAAAACAACTTCCTAACGTTTTAAAACATATTTTAAGCAAATATCTGGTGAAATGCTTCAAAACCTCACTATATGATGATCCAGTAAAACCTAAATATGGCATTTCTGCGACGCGAAACGAAAACGAAACGCCGCGAAAGGTAGTCTGGCTCTGTGGCGCAATACGCAAGAGCGATAGAGATAGATATCTAAGACCGTTTCGTTTCGTGAGCGTTTGTGCCATTCGGCTACGTACCACTTGTACTTAATTTAATGATGTTTCTGACTAGCAATATCAATTCAACTAAACTGAGGTGCATATTAAACTAAAACGTATTATTTGACATCCACCAGTATAACTGGCAGCCTAGCTGAAGTGACAATCGTTGATGCTACATGGCGATGAAACGCAGTCTGTCTCTGTCCCACCACTACAGAAAAGCGATAGGGAGGGCTAGGGTTGTAAATAGAAAAAAAACCAAATGTTTTTTTTTTCAGAATTGTGAAAAAAAACATGAAAAAAAACCGAGCACCATGGTTTTTTTTCTAAATATGGTTATTTTTTCAGATGAACAAATAATACGACAATAACGGTTTTTCGTGAGTTGTAACGTGTTTCAATAACAATCACGTACATTTTAATTCAATTAACATTCAGTATACAAACGTTTATTGGGGAATCCCCGATGCTGCGTGTAGCGTGGAGAGGCGGTGGTGTTGCCAACAGTAAATAGTGATAACTACCAACTACAGATTTCGTAAATGTTACTTTTATAAGACCAGAAATTAAAGTTATTTGATTAAATTCGTTTAATAGTTAACATTAAGTCTAAAAAACCGTATAAAAGTATTAACTACTTTGCAAATTTTGAGATTTCGTACTTTAGAAAAAAAACATACTCCAGAAAAAAAACCGTTTTTTTCACGGTTTTTTTTTCATGTTTTTTTTTTCAAGCCAGAAAAAAAACCGTTTTTTTGCAACCCTAGGGAGGGCTAGCTACGATACGCTTACGAAGCGTAAGAGATTGAGACGTTGGCTAGATGCTAAGGTACTCATAATATCGTCGGGAGAAACTCCGTTATTTGCTATCTGCTCCAGATATCGCAGAAACTTGCAATTTGTGTTGTCACTGTAGTAACTACAGCGACCAACTGCCCGGCTAATATGCTTCCTATTTTATCACTTATCCACGTGGATAGGACAACTGTCACTCTCACACTGACATACTTGCCAAAGCGTGACAGATGTCTTATCTCCGTGGATAAGTGATAAAATTAGAAGCATGATACGCCGGCAGGACGACAAATGTACTCAAGCAGGTAGACGTTAATCGTTATGTACCTATAATATTGTCGTAAATAGTGCGCAGATGATGCAAAACTTCCTGCCCCGCACAGCTAAACTGTGGAATGAATTATCACCAGCGGTATTTCCGGACCGGTACGACCTTCAAACGTTCAAGAAAAGAGCGTACACCCATCTTAAAGGCCGGCAACGCACCTCCAACACTCCTGGTGTTTCAGGAATCCATGGGCGGCAGTGATCGCTTACCATCAGGCGACCTGTCTGCTCATTTGCCTCCTATCCCATAAAAAAACTACAATACATATCAGATTTTACACAAAACCAGTAATGGATTTATTTTCAGTCCAAGGATATTAAAAACTACGGTTTCTACACAAAAAATAGTACATTACGATACAAGTGCGTAAAAATGGAAGTTCGGAACGAGTGGCGATAAATTAAAACACGACCGAAGGGAGGGTTTTAAATCGACACGAGTTACGAATTTCCTTTTCGCACGTGTATCGTACGACGTTTTTCAGTACAGATGAGCCTCCGAAGTTTCGACCTGGCATATAATGAACCACTTCTCGAACTAGTGCGTAAAAAAACGACCATCTGTACTGAAAAAACTGTTTTTTTTTTATGTGCAGATTATTGTTGCGTTCTGTACTGCAGGTCCAATCTGCAAGTTTAGTGTATTCGGGTGTACGAGAATAAACAATGTCTGAGACTATACGTAATGCTTATAATTATGCCTATGTATTTATTACAGTGCTATTTAAATTTTATTATTGAACTATTCGTCAAGAAAGTTAGTCAATTATAAGTAATTTGTAATGTTTTTGTACGCCTGTTTTTTTATCATTAACACATCGTTTTTAACATTTTATAATTTTAAAGTTACTCGCCAAACTGCTCATGTAGTTTGTTGGCGAGACAGCGCACATTTACAAATGCTACAAATAAAGTAAATTGGAAAATAAACTCTTACATTTGAAACTGGAGGCATCGTTATTTATTTCTGTTGCTTTCTTCAAAACTAAAGGTACTTTAGAGTTGTGCCTGCTCGTTCACTGAAAAGATCGCTCCCAACTAATACGATCTCCTAAGTGTACTAGTTCGTTCTTTTAGGACATTTAGTACAGTAGTACAACGAGGGAGCGAGACAAATTGCACATAATATGGCGTACAGTAACGCTCGCTCGTACTAGCCGGGCGCTGATCGGCCGTTTTTGCGCGCTCTCGGTCCGAGTCAGTCGGTTCTAGTTCGGTTGCGGTCAAATCTACGGATCGCTTTGCTGTCATTGTCACTCCTCGGCTCTTCGCTCCTTTTGCTCCCTTTCTGTTGCGCATGTGTGACTAAATGTACTAGAGAGAAGAATCATTTGGGAGTAGTTCGGTCTAGTACAGTGGAGGGAATCGTGTGTTTTGTACTATTAGTACATGTACTACACAAGCCTAAAAGGTATGTCGTACTTACATCACCATGGGTCCAAGCAGCCAGGGCCTTCGGAGGCGTGTCCGGAGCCACGGCTCCTAGACGCCCACGTCTTCGTTCTTGCTGAAGAATAGGAACCTTCGAGTTCTTGTCGCCAGATGACAGGATCACTTCGCGCTCGATCTGATGAAAATAACATCCATAATAGAGTTGCATTTTTAAACCCCGACCAGGGGCGGCTCACTCCGCGATTCTATCGCCGCGCTACAAGTAGATGCCGGCAGCTGCGAGTTCGCGGCCTACAGGGGTGGCACAGTGGATCGAAATGAATAAAAAATGGACATTCGCATTTTTTTTCCAAAAATCATATTTTAAAAAATGCTCTTCGGTTGAAAATGATATGAGAAATAAAAAATGATATATAAAATTTTTCAAAATGAGGCTTATTTTAAGCAGAAAAAAATAAAATGCGTTTTTTTTTGTATGAAACTGAAAACTGAAACTGAGATACCTATGTATCTTATTGTAAGAAAACCGTAATCGATCCCGCTTTCAAACCTTTACAGTGTCATTGTCCTACTTTAGAACAGTAGAAAATAGTAAAAACCTTATCTGAGTAGGTGCCCGTTATTTTTTTGTAGTCCAATCAAAAGTCAGTAAATACAACATTTTTCTTAGTGCTTTATTTTTTTATTTTCATAAAAAAAACGGTATATTCATGACAATTTAGTATAAAAATAAAATATATGATGAATAAATAATGATGATAATCCGACGCTGCGCACGTGCGGCTGGTTTCTTTCATTCTTTGTAAAAATTTTCTAGTCATTTAAATAGGCGGCATTTCGTGAACATCAAAGCAGTGGGCCTTCTGTACTTGTACTATTATATATTCTGTACCCCGATGCAAAAACGACCGTCTGTCTATGGCATCAGCTTTCGAACGGATGAACCGATTTAGATTTAGTTTTTTTTGTGTAAAAGCTGAATTATTCGGAAGTGTTGTTAGCCACTATCTTGGAGGTTTCATCAAAAATTTTAATTTTGTTGGTTAGGTTTTTATTAGTGGGAAAGAGAGACAAACAATGGCAGAAGTGACGGGGCTTCGGATAACGTAGTGACTGCCACTACGTACGTATTGTTTCATCTGTATTGCCAAACAGGGTAAGCAGAGTACATGAAACTGTTCAAGTTTCCATGCCACTCAAGGGGTGGAAAGAAAACAAAAATAGGGATTATTCAGGGACAGATTTCCAGCCCATTGCCTCACGACAATGGAACCCATATCCCACAGTCGACTTCCACGACACCCACAATAGGAAAGGGGATGTTGAAATTCTTAACCCATCACCACACAGGTAATATTCTACAAAAGCGGATCTGACGAGCAGCTTTGTTGCTAGAAAATTATCCTCCTTAGATAAAAATATTTTTGGCCAGCTATGAATTTTATTATATTCTATTATAAAATCCAAATGTGACTTTGTCCTTAAAAAATAACTTGGCACTCATGAGACTATAGTAAAGATACGGAGTATTATGAGTCATCGAACTTCCCCGATTATTTCGACTACCAAACACGTATACCGATCGTTAGAACGTATCGACAGGTACCGGTACCCGATAATGCGCGAACAATGATCACTTTCACTGCGCGAGAGAAACGCGGCTCGTGTGTAATTACTGGCAGATTATATACGTTACAACAGGTTGTTTAAGATGTAATATTATTATGGTAAAAAATGGCCCTCCCTCTAACACGCAAAACTAGGGTCGCATTAACGTAAAATTCACTATTGAAGTACGAGATGTACGTGGGCCTTTTTTTTTTTCAAAGTTCTCCACGCCACTTTTTTGTATCATGGGTATTTTTTACGCGATTCATACTCAGGATCGCGAGGTCTTTTGATCCCGACAGGAGAAAAAAATGTCCTAAGAATTTCAACCACTGTCCATTAAAGTGCTTCTTTCAAAATAAAATAAATAAATAAATATTGGGGGACAGATCTTACACAGATCAACCTAGCCCCAAACTAAGCAAAGCTTGTACTATGGGTGCTAGGCGACGATATATGTACATACTTATATAGATAAATACATACTTATATGTATACATAGAAAACATCCACGACTCAGGAACAACTATCTGTGCTCATCACACAAATAAATGCCCTTTCCCGGGATTCGAACCCAGGACCGCGGCTCAGTAGGCCGGGTCACTACCGACTGAGCCAGACCGGTCGTGGAAACCACTGTCCATCAAAGTGTTTGTTTTAAAAATAGTTAAAATAGGTACTTACAGGAAACTTATTGGAGTGTGTGTGGAGCGCGGCCGGCGCGGGCGCACCGGGCAGTGCCGCGTCCGGCGCCGGCGGCATCCTGTACGGCGGGACGTCGGCACCTGCAAATTTAAATATATTGTTAAGTTTTTAACATAAAAGAACAAGGTCAACCTGGAAAACTTAAAGCCTAGCGGCTGTCGTCCACTAAGGCGCAATGGAGCCGCATCGAATCGAGTTCTCATACATTTACCACCGGTCTGGCGTAGTCGGTAGTGACCCTGCCTGCTAAGCCGCGGTCCCGAGTTCGAATCCCGGTAAGGGCATTTATTTTTGTGATGAGCACAGATATTTGTTCCTGAGCCATGGATGTTTTCTATGCAAGCCTTCTTGAGCTTACCGTGGGACTCGGTCAATTTGTGTAAGAATGTCCTATAATATTTATTTATTTATTTATTTGAATGCGACTCGATGCGTCGCTAATGGACGCAGTCTCATATGAAACACAGAAAGCGAATAAACGAGGCTCGACTCGGCGCGCCTAGTGGACGCCAGGCTAGCGTTCCCAAGTTGGCCGCAGCCAACGCTTCTCTTTACGCTTCATAAGCGTATCCTAGCGACTCTAGCGAGCTCTCCCTAATCTCCCTTTCGCTCTTCCGTAGTGGGAGCGACAGAGCCAGACTGCGTTGAGACCTCCAACGTTTGTCACTTCAGCACATATTCTCAAGATTCGGCATAATTTTTTTCAGATTTGATTAGCAAATATTGTCCTAAGTATTTCAACCAATCCCAACCAATGTATACAAAATCTTAACACATTATGTACCTCTATACGTAACCGATTCTCAAAAATCACTTTATTCATATGTAAAAAACTACTTAAATCCATTAAGTTCCTACTAATATGAGTTTATCGCAAACTTACATACATCCAGGTCATCCAGGGACGTAGGCGAATGGCACAAACGCTCACGAAACGAAACGCTCGTAAGATATCTATCTCTATCGCTCGTGCGTATTAGCGCGACAGAGCCAGACCAGACTGCCTTTAGCGGCTTAGATACTATTATTATGGTATGTACATAAAAATGGCGTTTCGTTTTCGTTTACCGTCGCAGAAATGCCATTCGTCTACGGCACCAGGGTGGCTAGCCGAATGGCACAATCGCTCACGAAACGCTCACGAAACGAAGCGCTAGTAGATATCTATCTCTATCGCGCTTGCGTATTGGCGTGACAGAGCCAGCGGCGTATCGCTTTCGTTTGGCGTCGGAGAAATGCCATTCGGCTACGGGGCCAGGTTAGGGCGGCGGGAGACTTTACCTATTTTAGTTATTAAGGGGTAGTGATGCTTATAATAATAGTGATTGGCTGCTTTCATTGACAAAGATACGAGTATCCTTTAATAACAGTATAATTAAAGTATAATAATCTATCAAAACATAATCTAAAGGAGGATGCAGCCGCCATTCAAAGTGGTCGAGAAACCTGCGGTGGCCATTTCCTGCGATAAATTATACTCGTTTATGACCGCGAATGTCATGTGGAGGTACAGCCGCCATCAGTGGGCTATTTTGACCACAGTGACACTTGACACTGACAATTCTGTGCTTATTTTTGGGTTAATTGATAAGAACATTGTAGACTTGCGAATCGAGCGTCATCTTAGCAGTCTCGTGTCGTGAATAATTTATTTTTCTTTTGCTCATTAATTTTGTTTAAAGTGTAATATCGATAGCTTATTATGCAGTAAACTAATGTTGTAGTGAGAAGCTGATGCTGAAGAATTAATCTCGAAACGCGTTTTGCCTCTTTTTTGTCGTCAGCGGCCGGTAGTCCACGTGCTCTTGTCAAATCTTGCTATCAGTTTACTAACTCACCGTACACTGTCGTGCTTACCGTACCAAAATCACTAATTAATATTAGCTCATATCACTTTGACACTGGCGAAATAGTCCCAGTAATGGACTGAAGCCATTTCATTTAAAAAAAAACTAATTTAAAAAACTAAGTAGGTGTGTAACATTGTTACTCAGCGTCAATATTCTCCCGCGGACACTCCGGCTGTGGAATGAGCTCCCTGCCGAGGTATTTCCGATGAACTAAAGTATGGGGTTCTTCAAAAAAGGAGTGTACGAGTTTCTAATGGGTTGTCAACGCCCCCTGAGTTGCAGGTGTCCATAGGTTAGCGTGTGTGCCACTGACGTGGTATAAAAAAATAGTACATTACGATACAAGTGCGTAAAAAAGGAAGTTCGAAACGAGTGGCGATAAATTAAAACACGACCGAAGGGAGTGTTTTAAATCGACACGAGTTACGAATTTACTTTTCGCACGTGTATCGTACTACGTTTTTCAGTACAGATGAGCCTCCAGATGGTGTTTTTTTTACGTACTAGTGCGAGAAGTGGTTCATTATAATTATGTCAGGTCGAAACTTCGCAGGGCCATCTGTACTGAAAAACGTCGTACAATACACGTGCAAAAAGGAAATTCGTAACGAGTGTCAATTTAAAACACTCCCTTCGGTCGTGTTTTAATTTATCGCCACTCGTTTCGAATTTCATTTTTTACGCACTTGTATCGTAATGTACAATTTCAGTACAGATTGTGTTTTTTTTTACGCACTAGTGCGAGAAGTGGTTCATTATATGCCAGTTCGAAACTTTGAAGGCTCATCTATTCTGTACCGAAAAACGTCGTACGATACACGTGCAAAAAGGAAATTCGTAACGCGTGTCAATTTAAAACACTCCCTTCGGTCGTGTTTTAATTTATCGCCACTCGTTTCGAACTTCCTTTTTTACGCACTTGTATCGTAATGTACAATTTCAGTACAGATTGTGTTTTTTTTTACGCACTAGTGCTTTTGTTATGAACTTGTATCGTACCTAATGTACTATTTCGTAAAAGCGTTTTGGCGTACGGCACTTTATGGGCATATTTTTATTTAAAAATCGATTTCACTTTTTTTGTTTTTGGATTTTTTTACACCTTTTCTAGACATAATCATGAGCTCTTTCGATTCTAATAGGATACAAAAATGTCTCAAAATTTCTATACCTACATTTTTTTGCTTACCTCTGAGTTACGGTTAAACTTGTATGAGAAATTGTAACTCAGTAGAAATAAAAGTGTAGGACTTTTTTTCCCGTGCGGAATCGATAGAGCTCGTAATTCTGAATAGAAAAAGTACAAAAATTCCTACATTTGAAAAAAAAATTAAAACAGACAACAAAATAAATATCTGCCCACAATACTTATTTTAGGTTAGTTAATTTTTCATTTCGTAATTTTATTGAACTTTCATTCTGTAGCCTGTAATTTAATACCTGATATATTTTTTAACTCAGTAATAAGTGAAAAAGGAGGTCAAAACACTAATGGGTGATGTAATAAAAAAATAGTATTACGGCCACTGCGTCTGGAATCTTAGCCAAATACAAACTTAAATTCATCTCGCCTAAAAAAACTATAACTAACATGACAATCATTTTTTCCATCTGTAAGTCTGCATCGTCCCTAAATCTTAGGAACAACTTAGTGATTATATCTCAAACAGTGACAATGAAATAACTACGCCCACTTCTCAATAGGTACATAATAAGTTAATAAGAGACCGGTAAATGCCTCTCTCCGCACAAATAAAGTTGTAAAACCAAAACGGAACAATCAGAAGCTCATTGGTGTTATCGATAACCGGTTATCGATATGTTCATTGAAGATGCCGCTTGACGGCCCGGAGACGGTTTCGTGGATTTATTCAATAATATTTATACTCAAAGCTGAACCCAAGGAAGGGCGTCAAGTCCAGGGGCGCCAAAATCGAACTTTTTCAGATCTAAGGAGCGCCAAATTGAGTAAGCTCCATCTTAGACTCTGTCTTCACTGTCCTTGTCTGACTATCGGGTCGATCACCGATCAGTCAATAATAATAAAAAATCCTGTTATCACAGAATGTTAGCTGTAGATTCCAAAAGAGTATTGCTAGATTTGAACTTAAAGACAATATTATACGTTATATCGACAAGAAAGCTTTGTCGTAAAATGGCAAAGCAAGGTAAAAGTTGCATATTCATACTTACGTCATATACATACTACTTTGAACATCAAATTTTCTTACTGAATTCGCATCACTCAAGGCTTATTATAGTTTCATGAGTCACACTAGGAAAAATCACAATACAGCCATTAATTTTCCCACCAATAATTTATTCTTAAGAAATTACGTAACCAAATTTAGTGATATAACTCCTCTCACGGATATTAATCGAAAGCATAAAAGAAACAATAACAATATAAATCGCCCACATCGCTTCCTGTCAGATGCTGCCCCATAACTTTTAAATAACCACGAGATATCTTACTTTAATCCGCAAATTTCAACTTTTCTCATATGAAATAAGATCGATGGTCCCATAAACTATACAATGAGATAAGAGCTTCTGTCAGTTCTGGACGTATCCGCCATTTTATGTCTGTATTGGCATGCCAGTTTTCCCTATTGTTTTCGATATTTATGCAATATGTATAGTTGATTAACTTTATTGCGTAATTACTGTTCTACTTTTATATCTGTATTATTTTGGCGATAACGAACTGATTGACGATAAATCGATAATATAATCATGTTTTCCGGATAAATCCGTTGCATCATCGATTAATTCAATTTTATTCATCGATTCGCTCAATCGAATGAATTTGTCGAACAAAATGCTTGGTGGCTTAGTTTTTGCATTTGGTGTTATAAGAGTTATAATGTTTGAGAGTTGGAACAAACTAGTAGGTCATATTTACGACGGAAGTACCTAGTTTAGTTATGGTTTATTTATGCAATAGATTTTGACATCTTCGTCTTATCAAATTACGCTGTTATCATGACAATCAGAGATGACAGTCAAGCTTTATTACTTTTATTAGCTTAGTATAAGGTTTTTGTTTTATTTAAGGTATTCTAATTATTCATAAAGTAACTACAATACCTGGGTTTCGTAAATTGATTAGAGGACAGAATTAATGACAGCGGTAATATTATTCTATGTAGCATTTTTTTCATGTACCTAATGTTTAGTTTTAGGTACCTGCTCATCACGAAAACTGCTAAAATATACAGGACTTATGTGTATCATATTTTAATTAAAAAAATAATCGCATGAAAGCAAGCAGGATATTAAATTTGTAATAAGTTAAAATATATTTAAGGTACGTAAAAAAAAACATACCTAATAATACTTACCTTAAGTTCAACTTAAACGTCGTGAAAATGTAAACTTTATTGTTATAATCTAAAGTCGAAAATGAATTGTCCTTAAGCCCGCAACGGCCGTTGTGTCAGGTGTAAACAACCTGGGTTTTTTTGTCGATACACCTTCCGAATAAGCACCTGTTTTATAGAGTTAGAATTCTCAAATACTAGCGACCCGCCCGCGCTCCGGCTTTGCACGGAAATCGTAAAAATGGTGATAGTAAATTAATTATCCGTAATAAGATAGACATAATACCAGACTGCATGAAAATCCGTGCAGTAGTTTTCGAGTTTATCGTGAAGTTTTTGAGTACACACACACACACACAGACACACGGACTTTGTTTTATAAAGAGAAGTGATAATAATACTAGGACTACCTATTTAGTAACTTGATAATGATATTTTGGTTTTGGTTTAATTTGACTTTCTTTTCCATCCTACCCTTTTAAATTGTATCTGTGATGTATTTTGAAATCTATTTAATGTTATCTGGTTTTTATCTTAAGGATTTTGTTATATAAGTCTATGGATTTTAAACTGTATTTGCATGCATGTACCTGTGCTTACTTTTTAGCAAATAAATATTTTGATTTTCATTTGATTTGATTTGTATGATCAACTTTTTTGTAAACATACCAATATTATGTATTATATCTTCTAATGGTAGTTATGACACACCACATATCGACGACCATCCTTTTATAAATATTGTTATAATGAGTAAACGAAAACGTAAAAAAATACCTAGTAAACGATTATTGTAATTTATCCTTCATAGTTTAAAAATCTAGATTTATTTATAAGCATATGAAAACAGTCGATTATTATTTTTGGGCCATTTTTTAAAGTTGTAACATGGGTATTTTTTACGCGATTAATACGAGGTCTTTCGATCCTGATAGGTGAAAAAAAATGTCCCAAGATTTCCATACATTTTTTCGAACCTTCCATTCCGTTACCGCCATACAAAATATATAAAAAAAAATGGGAACGAAAAGGGGAAAAAACCTTGAGACACTTTTTTCTCCTATTAGAATTGAAAGATTCTGAGTGGAAACCACATAAAAATTTCCAAATCCAAAAAGAAGTGGGGTGGACAACTTTGAAAAAAATGGCCCTTTAATACTCCACTCGGGCTTTTGCTACTGAGCAGCAACGTCTAAATGTCAAAATAAAGGTCAATTCATAATACGTTTGAGGTAGCATCAGACTATCGCTAGACAGTGTAAAGGTAGTTGGACTGACTCCAGCAATCTATGCCAACATTTTCTTTTGACATAACATAATGCTCATAGTTGGTTCCATTCGCAATATGTTATGTTGGCAAATCAACCTTACCTTTTGATCGTTGTAAGTATTGTCAATTCACATCACTAGTATCAAATTGTCAATGAATACAGCCAACAATGTTGGGCAACAGTGTGGAATCCTTGCATTGTTGAGAAATACTCATAATAGAGATACAAGATTTTAAGATTCGTTAAAGTTAATGGCTCTCCTGGGAAAAAGCTATTATTTAGCTTAACTTACATTAACATGTTTTGTGTACATGTTACTGTTAACTTAGTGACCAGTTTATCTGCGTTCATTCCACTATAAGACATCAATTCGCGTATGTAAGCCGTAAGTTCGGTTAAATACGGGGATATAAAGTTGCCCACCTTGAAAAATATATTCTTTATACTAAACTCTCACTATGATTTAAGTATTAGGTAAGATAGAATAGTAAAATACATACCAGTCTAGAACAATGAACTTCTTGATAAGTTGTAACGGTTACAATCACACTGGCATCGCAACATACGGAGCTTTCCAAGCTTTCGCGCATAAACACTATCGAGACATCCTCAAAAACTTACAAAACGAAACCTTCACCGAATAAAGTGACTCAGCCGAAACACATGTGACGGATGACAAAAACACAGTATGCACGATCAAAAAAGAATTGGTATTCAAACGGAATAAGACATTCACCTCTTGTTGAAGCGGCGCGCGCACTGGCGGGCAGGCGGCCCGCGGTGGAACCTGTTTCGTAGGAAAAAATGCCTCTTCCCGCCGCGCCGGCCCCTTGCATATTTCCCTGGTTGCCACACGTCCCCGGGAACACGGGAGCCTCTTGTAGCTTCTCCGGGACTAGTTGATCGCTGAGTTGATTGTCCTTTGTATCCTTCGCCGCCATGTTATTCTGGTTTTGGCGCGAATCTAAATTAACTTGATTTACAGTTCTCGGTACGACTGTCGGTATTCTCCCATAAACGGGTTGATTACTTGTGTATTTTTGTGCGGTGTCTATGACTCGCGGTCCGGGGACCGGGTTGTTGGCGAAAGCGTTCACTTTGAGTATCTCGTTGGCTTGTTGTAGTAGTTTTCTCTGTATGCTTTCTATCTCGCCCTTAGATGCTCTGGAATTCTCAGAGAGTTCCGCTATAAGTTTGTTGACGTTGAATTCATCCATGTTGTTAATGACTGTTGCTGAAGTGGCTTCGTTGACATTACTCTTGACAGTTTTGTCGTCGCGTGTGCGGGGCGCCTTGACCTTCATGTCGGGGGGAGTGACGACTATGGCGGGGAGGGTGTCCTTGGCTGCATTACCAGATTCCTTTCCTTTGCGCTTCACCCTCCGCACGGTCCTGCTGGCCATTACATTGTTACTACCATCCTAATGATGATTGCTTCAACATTTTCGCTTTTTACCGACATTCCCTTAATTGTCAAAGCTGTTAATCTAATTGCCTTCGTGATTGACTTAAGAAAAAAGTTGTAGAATAAATTAACCAGTCAATTAGTCCTATTTTATTTGATCGTTAAACAGTTTTAATCAAATTGTACTTGTACTGAAGTTTCTTGGAAATTCATGTCGTGTTTTGCGTAGGGCGTCCATTAAATATCTTATGTGGGGCATATATGTAATTATGTTTATATCTTTAGCATAATTTTGAATGTTACACTGATATGGCCCATTGATATACATACTTCATAAGTCTTTTGTGTCGCGCGCGAGAAACAGGTCATCGAGCAAGTGTGCTCGTCTAGTATAAAGCTATTGTCGTCTATTGTAATTTGGTTGAGTAATTGTGAGCCAAGGTTAACCTAGCGAAATAAGCTTTTTTGTTTAAAAGTAGATATAGTTTTTTTTTCACTAAGTTAATTAAAGAAAGTCGTTTTAGTTAATTATAAAAAAATATAGCTTAAATCAGGATAATGCTATTCGTTATTGAAATTGAAATATTTATATTAAACCATGGTACCTGATCCGATATGTAAGTAGGTACACATTTAAGTACTACATGAAGTAACATTTTTCAATATTATAATATTATTTATTAACATAAATTTCGTCCCATTCTCTTCAAAATATATAGTCTAGTAATCCGAAGCGATTACATTACCACAACCATAATACTGTCACATAAATTAATTTAAGCTTTTGTTGCTAAACTGATCATTAAACTGATACTATTTACTGATACAATATCATATTTTACAACCAACGAAAATAATTTGGAAACAACAACAACAACAACAAATTATCATAAAATCATAGAGGAATAATAAAGAATTGTAACTCCATCCATACATCAGTAATTCCGAGTTATTGTAGTGACATCTGGCGTCAAACACGCGCCAATCGCGCGTCAAATAACGTAAATAATCAGTACTGCTACTTGTCAATAGATGTCGCGACGAACGAAAAGTCTAATGCTCAACAATTTTTAGCTAATATTACAATCAGGGCCGGATTTGAATAACAATAGTGCTAACTCTGACACTCTTTACTGTATGCGCTAAGTGCATATACCACGAGTTTGACTAGCATTAGTGCTATCTCTATAGGTTTTCAGGGGTGCTATTTTCAAAATTAATGATCAATTTGGAATCTGACATTGCTGTCTGCTGATTGCGCTTTTCCAGTCGGCAGAGCGACTAACTAATCCGAAACACTATAAAATATTTTGAAAATTATTTAAAGCATATTCTCAGTGTTATGTTATGTAGTTATTCGTACCTAGCATATGAAAATAAGTGGGTATAGTTATCTGCTGTGTTATGTAACAGAGTTGAAATAAAATGCTGACATAATACGTATTTAACCGAGTTAAAAACTAAATACGTTTGACAAAATCCTAATTTCCAGTCAATGTAGGAGGAACCTGACACTATTACGCCAGTGACTGACATCTCGACTCACAATTTACATACGGTACTGTCAAACACTTTCATTTGCTTGGCATTTCCTAGAGATCATTGGCAAATAAACCTTATTTTAAAGACATTACGTGTTTCAATATTTGTAAGTGGTAGTAAAATGTATAGTTGCTGAGTAGTATCACGATTATCAAAGAGTTTTTATTGGTGGTCCGTGACCTTAAGTGTCAGTACAGTACGTTGTTACGATTTTTTGGTCAGTGGTTGGACACTCTCCCAATCGGGCGATCCCTACATCATTCGGCTCGGATGGCGTTGCTAGCAATTATTGGGGTTGATACAGCGACGTCCCTTTACGTGCGCTACCACAGATTAGATTATTACGTGATTTTCGACAACCCTCAATAGCCGAAAGGGACAGTGCCATGCATTAGAGCGGGCATCAAGCTTCGACCCTGAGCGGCTGTCTAACTTCGCTTTTATAGGAAGTGTCCATTCTGTACGCAAGTACTATTATTTAATTGTATGCGGTGGCAAATCGCAGGTTTTCTATGGTATGGATTGGAATAGGCTAGTTTCCTATAGGTACCTACTTAAAATAAAATATTTTATGCAGTGCACGAAATAAAGCACCATAATATAATTCGAAGAAAAATATGGACAGTAGTTATGTAACATAATTTATATTTAATAAGTCAAAGAGGAAGATTTAAAGTAAATGAATTGACCGTGACGTCACTTCTCAGTATTTCATAGTATACATATGTATTAGCAAATCGTTTTGACACTTCTTAAAAAGAAGCTGATTTGACTAGTAGGAAACTAGCCTATTGTCAAACTTACATCACCTAAATATTAAAGAGCTGTCATAAAACACAAAACAATAAAATAATTTAATTAAGCTTATCTATGTAGAGTCGATTTTGAAGTCGTGATAAAAAAAGGTAACACTGGCTCACCAGTCAAAACAAAACAGAATGGGTATTAACGTACTATTGTATTGATAACTATACTCTACGTGTTGGCTTCCGTAGTGTTTACGCTATTAGTTCGTAATACGCTGTTATAACGCCGCATGCGAAGCCGAATGGACAAACGCTCACGAAACGCTCACGATAATAATCTCTTTCTTAGCTATCTATCTCTATCGCTCTTGCGCATTGGCGCGACAGAGCCAGACAACATTTTTGCGGCGTTTCGATTTCGTGCCGCGTCGCAGAAATGTCATTCGGCTATGGGGCCTGGAACCTGTTCATACTATAAGAGTCAATTATGTATGTTACTTATAAATTTCAATTTGTATATTTCACTTTCACTATTACCTATTTAATTTTAGAATTAAATAACCCTTAGCTTTACCTTAAGACTCAGGTCAATCTTTTCAATATTGAATTTGTTTTTTTTTATTTCTATAAGGCCCACTTGCACCAACCACAACTCGGGGTTAGTGGGCTGTCATCTGTCAAATTCCATATAAAATGGCGGGTTAACCCTCAGGTTAATCCTCCATTTTCGTTGGTGCAGGTGGCTCTAAGAGTTCAAGACACAAATTTAATTTGTAGGTACTTTTACAAGTACGCCGGTCAATACGATTGTATTATATATTGTTCAGTTTAACGAGTCCACTGTTTACGGAACTATAAAGAACCCAATAATGACGTTTAGGCAGTGACTGTCCCATAAAAAACCCACGCTTCGTTCACTGACAATGACATAATTATTATGTTTCATCTAAAATGGCGAATTTCTGCTGAATACATGGCAGTTAGGTCCTCTTACGGATGAATCTCAAATAAGGCCTGAAAGGTAGCAAATGACTCATATTATACTTGTAATATTCAAAATTCTAAGTATGGAATGATATATTTAGACATTGTTTACTTAATTAGGCATTAAGATCATAATAAATTAATAAAAAGTAAGTTTTTATAGATTGCTTACATACTCGTACTTACATATACATAACGTAGGTAGTTAAGTTAAGAATATTTATATTCTTTCTACTAAATAGCGATTAGCTAAAAAAAAAGGTATTATCACCTGCAAAAGTGGATGGCGAATTTATTTATAATTCCTCCATGCACTTTTGCAGCTGATAGTACATAGATTGTTTGGAACAACAAGGATTTCAAAAAATATGTCAATTAGGGTCACTTGCACCAACGAAAATGGAGGGTTAATCCGAATTTGACAGTTGACAGCCCACTAACCCTGAGTTAAGTGGTTGGTGCAAGTGGACCTTAAGGTTTTACATTCAAACGTCAAATAGACGAAAACTAGCGCTGGACAAAAATAACGTAGTCGGGAGTGTTTTAGCTATGTTTGATGAAAATCGGTCTAACACTAATGTCGTGGTTTTTATTCAAAATGTAATTTATTTACACCTATGTAAGTGCGACAGTTTCATGTTCAGTAGTTACTCGTATCATTATTTGTATTACTGTTCTATTTTGTAGTTTAATACGTATCATTCACTGTTTCGATAATAGGGTATATAATAAAGCTTTTTCCCCTCACTAGCTCGGAAACACGTGTTTTGTCCTTTAATCCCAGCGGGTAAAAACGCATTTTATCCACTAGTGGGTAAAGTAATTTGACCTTGAATAAAGTCAAATTAACTGCTTTAAAATTGATAAAAGTAGGTGAATCTAGTAATAAAGATGATTTACCACCTGTGGAACTACTGGAAGCAGTGATAAACGCATTTTTTGCGTTGTAGTTTCCTCGCTATAGTGAGGGGAAAAGTTTTGTGTTACACACGGGTGCAAATGTATTTTACTTCTCGTGTGTTAAAAAACTCGCAAGTTCAGGATTCTATTCTTGAACCACTCGCTTCGCTCGTGGTTCAACTATAGAATCCTTTCACTTGCTCGTTTTTCAATTCCACACTCGGCGTTAAAATACAACTTTGCCCTCTTGTATAACAAATAACTATTGTGCCTTTTCATAACTCCACACAAAAAATAACGATCACTTTTTACAAGCTTTTATTCAACTTTCCTTGTTAACTAATGTTAGTGTGCGTCAAAACGTAGAAGCTAAATTTGACCCACTTCCCGGTTTCCGACTGTGCTGAAATTTTTCACACATATGTAAATCACGTGACAATGCAATATTAGTGCATTTTCACATTATCCGATCCGATATCGGATGTCGGAACGATATTCCTTACATTACAGGCGCCATCTTGGATTTTTTTCTATTGAAATCCTTCCGACATCCGATATCGGATCGGATAATGTGAAAACGGCCTTATGGTATCATGGAGCTGATCTGATGATGGAGCAGAAAGGTGGTCACAGGAACTCTGTTATGAAACGTCGTATCCCCATCGAGTAAGGGGTTTTTAGAAACGTCTCGAAAAGCAGTAGATATGACTGTTGAGAGAAAGGTACAGTCGGCGATAAAATCTTGTGCCATAATTAAATTTTTGTCAGACTCCTAAACGGCGCATGAATTCTTTATACTTATAACAAGCAATATAAACATTTAAAACAATAATATTGGTTACAATATAATTAATATGAAATTGTAAAAATGGCACTTGCTTTCATGTTGCGCGTTTTTATGCCACTTTTCCTTTTAAAGCTACTTTCTTTAGTAATAAAAAAATAATAATTTGGCAACAATAATAATTTCCTTACTTTCCCATTGCGATCAGGTTTTCGATAGCTGTAATAATCATTTTGAATTGGTAACTCGCTCCCACAGATAATTTCACCACAAATACAATGCCTACCTATATTTTTATATTTTTTCAGTTTCTATATACAGCGTGTGTATTCCATACGGGCGCATATCTTAATAACGATTAGTATCGGACCTAAGGAGCATAACTACATGTTTTTTTTTTAAATAGATGAGACTTTTCATGTATGTATAACAATTAAGCATGCAATGTATTACGTCCACATCAATTAGCCTACCTACCTAATCGTCATTACATGACGTTTATGTCATGTCAAATTAAGTTGGATGGCGTATACATTGCTGCTGGGCCAGATTAAAAAAAAATGATTACTCTTAATTAATAACACTTTTTAACAAAATGATTATCCCATACGATTCGTATGATCAGATACTATAACTGGATACATTATTCGCCCATATGGAATCCACACGCTGTATATTGTAGGTTAATCGTTTAGCTTTTAGGTAATTTAGATTATTTCAATGTCTGTGTTTTTACTCTTAGACAGAAATATGTAGTTTAATTGCCTAAGTTGAAAGTTTAATAGGCCACGTGTAAAGAAAAGAGGTAATTCGTAGCTAGTGTCGGTTTAAAACACTCCCTTATCGTCAGTCGGTCGTGTTTAATTTTAACTCCCGACGCAAGAACGACGGGGTGTTAGTGTTATAAGTTTGACGTGTCTGTTTGTCTATGTGTGTCTGTCTGTGCGTCGTAGCTCCCGAGAGGATGAACCGATTTAGATTAGTTTTTTTTTGTTTAAAAGCTGTATTACGCCGTGTCTTGCGTGGGCGACGGTCGCGCGACGTAATGTAATGTAATGTAATATAGCGCTACATCTGGAAATACTACGAGTATTTACCGTTGATAATGACGTGCTAACGAGAAGTTAGCAAACTGTATAGCTGACTAATTAAATAGGTGTAGGTTTAATTGTTCTATTGTTGCCGTTTAGTGGACTGTGAATCCGCTCGGCAGCCTAAACGCAGGGTCGACGACTTTAATTCTTTTTGACAGCTGCTAAGAAAAAGTGTAAAAATATTTGGAAATTGGTCGAGATCATAAAATCCTTTCTATCCATTATAAAAGTTACTTCAAACATATTTACTCATAACGTCACTTCTGTGGAAAATGTTATAAAAGCTAACGACTTTAATTTTGATCAAATCGAAAGTTGCTTTTTGTGTAGGTATATTATAGAATAGTTATTATAAGTATACGAAAATATAAAGCAAACAAAATTATTAAAGTGGTTCTTTTTAATATTTTTTCTGTTATTTATTGGGACAATAATTTGAAAATAAAAAAATTACCAACTTACGTAGGTATGCATAAGATTTAAAATAATTACCTATTTACCGTATTTGTATCGTATTTCAATAGGTAAAATACCTTACGATAAGTATATTATGGTTTAAAAACTTTATCCTAAATGAATAAATAAACAAATATCATAAGACATTCTTACACAGATTGACTGAGTCCCACGGTAAGCTCAAGAAGGCTTGTGTTGTGGGTACTCGGACAACGATATATATAATAAACAGATCCAAATACTTATATACATAGAAAACACCCATGACTCAGGAACAAATATCTGTGCTCATCACACAAATAAATGCCCTTATCGGGATTCGAACCCGGGACCGCGGCTTAGCAGGTCACTACCCGCTAGGCCAAACCGGTCGTCAAACCGGACGAATAAATGAACAACATAACTGAAAATTTTAATAATCGTGAATTGGTGCCAAAATAAAACATCACCTAATTCGTTCGCGTCGGAATAACTGCAAGCAAACCGTCATTAGGTCATTACCGTCCCACTTTTCGTTTCAAACATGGCACACATTTTCAATAAGCCACATTTTTATACAAAAATGGTCACAGCTTAATGTTCAAGTCCATTCGCGTTTACTTTACAGTCTCTTCGTTGGAATAAATAAACAAGTTGCCTAACGTAGAGGCGCGAAATGTCATCATTTCTGCACTTGTCCTACAATGAGAAGACCTTCATGGAGATTTTTGATCGTAAACTTTGGAGTATCTACTCATCAGGGCTGGCTTTTGTGATAGTCGCTAGTGCAGAAAGTACAGAAATCGGATAAAAAGTAAAATAGTGCTTTGTGTTATAATTGTTACAAAAATATTTCTAATCAATTTTACGACTGCTATAAAATCTACTACCTAGAATATCACCACCCCCTATCTTCCCGTGGGTGTCGTAGAAGGCGACTGTGGGATATGGGTTAAATTGTGGCGTAGTAGGGGAGAGGCTGGCAACCTGTCACTGCAATGTCACAGTTTCGTTTTCTTTCAACCCCTTATTTGCCAAGAGTGGCACTGAAACCTGAGTAGTTTCATGTGCTCTGCCTACCCCTTCATGGGACACAGGCGTGATTGTATGTATGTATAAAATCTACAATTAACAATTGACACAAACTCAATTATCCTCTTTTAATATTCAATTATGTATTTTAACTAAGTACAATGCAAACAAAAACAATAAGGGCCTGCTTCAGAATCTCCAGTTAAAGCTATCACGCTCTCTTTCTTCTTGCAGATGAAAGAAAGAAACAGTGTTTTTTGCCAGATAGCTTTAACTAGAGATTATGAAGAGATCTACAGTGGAATCTCGATAACTCGAATCTCAAGGGAAAAGCAAAAAAATTCGAGTTAACGAGTTTTCGACTTAACAAGATCTTCGAGATACAGTGGTTTAACTGCTGGAATTTCGACTTACAAAGGCGCGATTTCTAGGTATGTTTTTCGATTTGTAGAGTAAGTTTTATTACTTATTAGGTACAGTATTATATAACAGATGACACATAAATGAAATAAAGTGTTCAGTTTCCTTTTTGTACTCATATTTATTTATTTAATCTTCATTGAACAAACAACTTATGGTACAAAAGGTTTACTTTATTCCAAAAAGCATTCTCTACTAGTCAACCTTTAGGCAAAAAAAGTATGTTGTAGTTAAGTAGTTAAGGTTGAATAAGTAGGTACTGACTACGATGAATAAGCTTCACGAGACATCATGTCCTGTGACTCCTGTGTCGACAAAGAAAAAACGTCAACAGCTGTTAGAACGTTCGAATGTATTAATTGCACAATTGCACGTGTACAAGACAAAAACAATAGATTTGAAAGCCCTGAACCCGAACATTCATCGTAGATTTTATTGATATTATTTCTGGGAATTCCAAGTAAGACATCTTTTTATTTTACTTAGTACGACTTACAAAGTCTCCATTTCGAAATTCGAGTTATAGAGTATAAGAATGTATTATCAATACTTCCTAGGGAATCAACATTTTGTTCGAGTTACAAAGTCTGAATAATTCGAGATACCGCGTATTTAGGGGTTCAGCGGAAGGGAATGGCATTTTTATTCGACTTACTGAGGATTTCGACTTAACAAGGTTCGAGTTATAGAGATTCCACTGTATTTAGTTTTAACGCGTTTAAGGAGGATCTCCAAGCAACTTCTGCGGAGCTGGTCTACGGTCAGCCCTTGCGTATGCCTGGTGAATTTTTCAACCCAGGTGCTGATCCATTACCAGATGTGACGGATTACTTGTCTCGGCTTCGCACGTTCACAAGGAACCTGCACCCGACACCAGCTTCCCGTCATGTAGGTCAGCGTCGTACGTTTGTTTTCAATGACCTGGCAACGTCTTCGCATGTGTTCCTGAGGGACGATGCCCTGTGCAAGTCGCTAAAACCAGCGTACACGGGACCCTATGAGGTTCTGAAGAGAGAACCGAAGGTGTATACCTTACTCATTAATGGTAAGTCTGTGACGGTATCTGTAGACCGGATAAAGCCAGCCTACATACTTCACGACACACACACCACTCACACTACACATAAAACACAGAACAACTCACATAAAACAACCACCACCAGTTCAGCTTTGAATGAGGAAGATGTCGTCAAGCGTACGCGTTCAGGTCGTGTAGTACGTTTCCCTGACTATTATCGCCCTTAGCAGGTCTCTGGAGGGGGGTGATGTGGGCGTTCTGCCACAGATTTTATGTATTTTATTAATTTTAATGTTTTTATTGTTTTACATTTTACAGTTTTACTTTTTACAATTTTTATTCATCAATCAATTCAAATTAATTATTTATATCAAATCATTTTAATTTTATTTATTTACAATGAATTTAATTATGGCAAATGAATTTATTTTATATCCTAATTATTCAATTAACGATTATGTACAGTAATTTTAATTGTTGATTAGCATTTAATGAATTTTACCCTTTTAACCTTTTATTCATTACTATGAAATAATTAATCTGAACTATGAATTATGGAAAATAAAATGTTTATGTCACGTGTTTTGTATGTTGAAGCGGACAAACAGATTCTTGTTATTAGTAGATAGTTTAGCGCGCGGAGCGACTGCACACAGCTGATAACGTCGCGGCGTGACCGGTTCCCGACCGGCCGCCCTGCGCCCGCGCATGTTCCCCCGCGCGCCGCGCTCACCAGTCTATCTGCCTCTCTGACGCACAGCGCACGCCACCGCGCTGCTCGGTTGCATTCCAATCGCATTCCTTTGTGCACTCGCTCGCGCTTTGTAGTTTTAAGTGCTTTTGCTTTGCCTGTCTTGCATTTCCCCTTCTGTAAATTTAAACTGTTCGCTTACGCATGTGTGTGCTCAAGAATAAAGCTTCAAAACGTATCCTGCTTGTTTGCTTTCTACGCCTGGAGCTATACCTACTGCAAGTAAGTGGAACCCGTGGGAGATATCACTACGCATCCCACAGTTCAATACCTATTACCTATTAGAATCTTTCACTTGCTCGATTATCAATATTGACACGTGCTATTAAACAATAACTTTGCCCCCTTGTAAAACAAATTACTATTTTTTTGTTTTTAGCTTTAGTTTAGGTACTTATCCAAATAACTTTAGTACATTCCATAATTATTTTACAGGTATAATGGACTGTCATAAATTTCACCAATCCATACTATCCATCCATACTTCCATATCCATACTATCCATATCCATCCATACTAATATTATAAATGCGAAAGTAACTCTGTCTGTCTGTCTGTCTGTCTGTCTGTCTGTCTGTCTGTCTGTCTGTCTGTCTGTCTGTCTGTCTGTCTGTCTGTCTGTCTGTTACGCTTTCCCGCTTAAACCACGCAACCGATTTTGATGAAATTTGGAACAGACAATCTTTAGACCCTGAGACAGAACATAGGCTACTTTTTATTTCGAAAAAAAGGGATGAAGGGGTTGAAAAAGAGGTATAAAGTTTGTATGGGATTTCTTAATTTTAAATGATAAAACCATGAAACTTTATATTTTAGCACTTGATAAGAAATCAGTAAACATATATTTAAAGTCACATACAGGTCGAACGCGATTAATTAACATTATTTTTACCTTTAAAATAAACATGGTGGGAAATAAACATTAACTAAAAGCGGGTAGATTATATTTATTTGTCTACCCCGAACATTATATAAATTAATATCGGGTAGTTTTGTGTTGTTTACATCTCCGGTGACATTTTGCTGGGACGTCAGTCTTCCGCGACCACGGCCAGTGCAACCTGGCCGAAACGTTGGGAAAAAAGGTAAAAATAATGTTAATTAATCGCGTTCGACCTGTATGTGACTTTAAATATGTGTACAAAGCGCGAGAACTTAAAGTGTTATATCATTAAACATCTTGATAAGGGATAGGGATAGCGATAGGGATAGCGATAGGGAAAGCGATAGGGATAGCGATAGGGATAGCGATAGCGATACGGATACGGATACGGATAATATGGGTATCGTTAGCGGGATACGGATAATCGGTCGGCGGTCTCTTACAATCAATGTGCTCTAGGACGATCGTTGTTTGCTTGCTTGAAGATTACGTTTGAGATAAGTATAAGCAAAATGTAAAAAATTGTAAGGGATAATAGAAAAAGTACTTTTTACCCACCGATCATAGTGTCGAAATACGGGCTATGTGGGATGTTTATAAAGGTTTCCCCAGCGTATATAGAATTACCTACGCTGTGGTCGATGTGTAATATTTCTACAATCATTGCAAGCAAAAGTATTATGTGCAATCGAAATAATCGCAGATAAATATACCTACAGAGAAACCTACGGTCCCTACGGATCCAAATGAAAATCTTAATGAATACTTTTAATACGCGGGCGAAGCCGCGGGTAAAAGCTAGTATTTTTATAAAATAAAAAAAGATGTCATATTAGGCCAAGAAATGAATGCTCTCATCCGCCTTGCATGGTTCATGGGAGTCTGGGGTCCGATTTGACAACTAATCCCAAGATTTGGCGTAGGCACTAGTTTTACGAAAGCGACTGCCATCTGACCTTCCAACCCGAAGGGTAACTAGGTCTTATTGTAATTAGTCCGGATTCCTCACGATGTTTTCCTTTACCGAAAAGCGACTGGCAAATATCAAATGACATTTCGCACATAAGTTCTGAAAAACTCATTGGTACGAGCCCCGCGACGCGACCTCCGGATTGAAACTCGCACGCTCTTACCGCTAGGCCACCGGCGCTTCCAAGAAATTAATTAATAAATACTAAATACAAAAACTAAATAACTATAAATATATAAACTACAGATTATTTCTCATAATTTACCACACTCATAAGCTCATTTTTTATCTTTCTATATTCATCAAGCTGTTTGATTGACAATGAGCCAAGATTATCTATAACTTCATGCATCTAATCTAATAGTAAAGCCTATGACAGGTTATGACCAAAACTTTAAAACAAGGCTAGTAATTTGATCGGACGTCAACCTGTCAACGGTACGCTGTCCAAGAAACGTCAGTACAAAGCCATTTTCCAATTACGAAATAAAAAATATCACGTTACACTTCCGTATCACTGGCACAACACTGAAATAAAAAGAAAAAAAAACTTGACACTCGATTTTTCAAATTTGGAATCTTTTAAAAAGTTCCGCGCGTGAACTAATTGTTTGAATTTAAATTTGGAACCGATTCCGATCACACAGAGGACCTCATAGAGGCGCAAGAGCTCAAAATACACTGAACGTTGCGTACATTCGGCCATTGAGATTCGCTTTCTTGCGCAGAGCGGCAGAAAAACAGACACGGCCATGTATTGTATAACTATTGTTTGATTATTAAGGTTTTTTCTCAGCGAAGGTTTGGGTTGACCTAGATGCATGTGAACTGAAAATGACTTTTAGCGAGGATTATGGAATTAACAATGAATTATGGAAATTACGGAACAACCGCGTGCTGGCTACACGTTACATATAGCGATATTAGATAAAGACACCCTATTCAGTTTGAAACGTGATGTATGGTTCAAACTGAACAGGGTATGGACACATTAGTATGGATATATATTGTATAATGAACTTATTCATAAGAGCTTGCAATTAGGCCTACATGAATAAACATATTTCTGAATTTATTTCAGAAACAAAGCAAAATACCTATTTAGTTACATGAGCAACAAAAAACAATGACTTATACATACAACATAAACTAAACAATGTAATATATGTACCGTCGACTGTACGTGTACAACGCAGGGTCCACCCACATCTAGCGTCTCGCGAGCGTCGCATCGGGCCAACTGTATAGGCAAAGCCTGACGCCGCGTCTTTTTCCATACAGTTGGCCCGACGCGACGCTCGCGAGACGCTAGATGTGGACCCTTAAAATTTTGAATTTGAGTTTATGTATGTCAGTTCTAAAGCTTCATTACCCCTAGAGTTGCCTGTGCAGTACCGCCTGTCATACATCGCTGCGTCGGCTAATATGCGGTCGGGGTCCACTGCGCAAGGTGTAAGACGCTACTCAAACCGCATCCATCTTTGCCCTTCCTTCCAACTTCCTCACATTACATTTTAAGCCATAATAAAACGATATAAATCTGATTTTAGGAGATGGTTTTAGCAGAGATAGGGGCAATGTCTGCAGAATCTTTACCATAGAAGGGTGTTGAACTGGTAAGGTCCGTTTAGCTTAAGTACTTTATGGTATAAATTTAAATAGATATCATACACGAAAGAAAAAACGACAAGGCCCACTGGTGGCCGAGCCGGGAATCGAACCCGGGTCTTCAGCTTACGCGGCTAACGTCTTCACCACTAGACCACCCGCCCGCCCGCCCGCCTAGTCTAGTGGTGAAGACGTTAGCCGCGTAAGCTGAAGACCCGGGTTCGATTCCCGGCTCGGCCACCAGTGGGCCTTGTCGTTTTTTCTTTCGTGTATGATATCTATTTAAATTTATAATTTATATATAGTAGTGTGACTACTTGAAAAAAGAACAAATCAAAAAATATTCAATAAAATAATTTGATTTGTTCCCTAGTTGTACTTTATGGTATTTGAAAATTATATGCAATACCACGATTTCCTTTTTAACCCCCGACGCAAAAAGGGCGGGGTGTTATAAGTTTGACGTGCCTGTCTGTCTGTGTCTGTCTGTGGCATCGTAGCTCCCGAACGGATGAACCTATTTAGATTTAGTTTTTTTTTTGTTTGAACTAGACCCTACTCATAGTGTTGTGTTCCTGCCGGTGAGTAAGGCTGCCAGAGCTCAACGAGGGTGCGGTGTGCTGATGACGGGAGGACTTACGGAACTAACTTGTTCCGTCTATTGTCCTTTGAGTCGTCGGCAACCCGAGCCCTCCTTGGAACTTGTACACTCCTTTTTGCTGTGTACTTAACACAGCAAAAGGGAGTGTACAGGTTTCTAATGGGGTGGCAACGCGCATGTGACACTGTTTGAGTTGCAGGCGTCCATAGGTTACGGTGACCGCTTTACATCAGGCGGACCGTATACTTGTTTGCCACCGACGTAGTATTTAAAAAAAAAAAGCTGAGTTAGTCGGGAGTGTTCTTAGCCATGGTTCATGAAAATCGGTCTACTATGTCGGCGATTGCTAGCAGTGGCATTGGAACTTGAGCAGTTTTATATATGGAATGAGTTTTTGTTACTAATTACACCCACCACTAATACGATATTGCCGCAAGATATTAGCTATCTATACTTGCCATGAAATGTACTGCTAAAATATTTTTTTGAGTTCAGATGGTGTTTTTTTACGCACTAGTGCGAGAAGTGGTTCATTATATGCCAGGTCGAAACTTCGGAGGGCCATCTGGTACTGAAAAACGTCGTAGGATACACGTGCGAAAAGGAAATTCGTAACGGTCGATAAATTCGGTTGTGTTTTAATTTATCGCCACTCGTTTCGAACTTCCTTTTTTACGCACTTGTATCGTAATGTACTATTATTAGTTATTGTAACCATAAGCAAACTTTTCGTATAAGTAATTAATTGCACAAAGAATCATGACCGGGCCCGTTTCTCGAAAGATACAATCCTTGTATTACAAGTGTGTTTCCATGACAACCTATACGATTTGACAGTTCGCGCACTTGTAATACAAGGCTTGTACCTTTCGAGAAACGGGCCCCAGGTATGTACCTACTACGTATAGGTATGGCGTGTCACAAATTATACACAAAGCTCGAGTACAATTCTTCACAAACACATAACCACTTACGAGCATGTTGGGTAAAGTGGGAGTTAGCGGAAGCCTGCGCATGCTAACACGCTTCGATGCGTATACACAGCTCCCAACTGACTTTAGAAGGTCGTAAGCGCCGTGTTACAGAAGGCACATTAAGCCCTTCTTCGGAAGATGTTCTTGAAATTACAGGTAAGGGTAAAGTTATGGAAGCAGTTCTATGAGTTCCAGAATTGGGCATAATAAACACGTGGACAAGCCTTCATCAGTTTAATAAAATAGCTATTGTATCTCAAGGGAAGGATAATTTATTTTTAGATATTGTTTTTGTTTTATACGTTATTGTTTTAATAAATTAACTGGTTTCGTCATTATTTTCGTAAATGATAATGCACTAACTAGCTTTCACCCGCGGCTTCGCCCGCGTAATAAAAGTATTCTTATTGAAACGTTTACAAATAATAAGATTTTCATTTGGATCCGTAGGTTTCTTTGACGGTACATCTCTGTCCGCGATTATTTCGATTAAGGTAACTGATCTATTTGCTGTACGGTCAGCCAAGAAAGTGGTTTTTTGGCTGACTGACTGACTGTGCTTACACATAAACACACACAGAGACAGAAATCGACAGAGGGCCAGGCCTTCATCGATAATGATGATTATAATTTTGCGAACCATCCCTAATACACAGTTTTACTCATACACTTGGAATGATATGCTGATATCTTCCGGCGATCTGGTAATCTGAGGGACTTCTGTTGAGGTTGTTCTATGGACGACGTTATGTCCGAAGCTAATCATCACGTTACACATGATGGATGGGTCTTACTTCACGTTGCGCCACGACGCGCTCGGCAGCGCGTGGCGCTCTGGTTAGGGTGTCCAGGAACATTCATTTAGCCAGGATATATCTTAAAAGGTTCTAAGACTCTTATGAACAATATAACTGAGGGGGGACTAAAATCTTCTCAAGGCTTAGGTGTAGGTTTAGAGCTGGCGTAGCTTTATTTGACGTTTATAAATACATTTTAATATGCCTACTTGAACATTTCAATATCCTTCCTTTCTTTATAAAAATACAGCAAGAAAAGATAATTTATTTTCACATTTAAAATTTTTAAAGTAACACTCACACTTACCCATGGCCATAAAGTACCGGAGGCAAACACATGGCCTACTCGATGGAGCGAGAAAAGGTGCCCGATTATTAAACTGACTGAGGTTGTACATACATATTATGGTCCGGAAATTTTACAGTAGATTTCATATGAAACTATGTATTACGTCTATTACGTAATACCTTTCTTTATTCATAAGTTTTGTGTAATAATTTAGCCTTGTATTCTTTGACATGTGTTGTTTTGGCATTAAATAGATTGAATTGTACTGATCTCTATAACAATAGGCAAAATCATAATACTTCACAAAATAAGTATTTTTAGTTGGTTTTTAAGCGTCATTTACCTACGACAATGGCTAACATCATATTTTTCAAAACAATTACAACTTTCAAAGTTATTTTTGCTGGTGCTAGTACATTAAATATTAATGGCTAAAAATTTACTGATAATTTTCTAAGCTAGAAATTAAGCTCAAACAACTCAACAGGACGAAACTAATTTCAGTATTCAATTTAAATTGTTAAAATCTTTTTTTTTTATTTCGATGACCACAGTCGTGAGCAACGCGGCAAAGCAACCGTCCTGAAAAATCCGTACTCATGGCCACAATAATAGGAACTCACTTGTAAGAATGATATCCAGCTTCAATCTAGAGCGTGCGAGTTTTTGCAACGCCTTCGTCTATACTCTGGTTTAAATTTAAAAGGTTATATATGGTAAGAAATTGCACATATATTGCTGCCTTTCTACTTGAGAATATTATGGGGAAATGGTAACTCGAAATTACAAAAGGTAGTAAGTTTAATAAGGGATAATATGCCAAAGACAAGTACCTAAACGATGGCTGCAATTTTTTTCAAACGTATTAGGTTTATATGATAAAATTTATATAACAAAATGTACTTCACCATTTACATGTTACCTTATAATCAGGCCTCGGATTATTTTTCGCATGGTAAGATGAAAGAAAACTATGGAGTCGATATTAAAACTAAACTTTAATTCATATTCATACTCACTAATTTTCTTAGTCCCGTAATACTTTTGTCCCTTGTGCAGGTTGACAGATCGAAAATGTTAATCGAAAATTAATCTTACTGAATGTAATTAAAATTATTTATGTGGTGTGATTTGGGAAGCCTTTTGCTTGGTAAAGGGTTACATTTACCCTGTAACTATATCAAATTAGTTACTATTTTGTTTGGTTCAGACTACTTTGTTGCGGTAAACGTAATGCTAAGTACTAGCTGATTTATCAAAAATCATTTGCATGTCAATGTCATGTCAATCATTCACGACGCGATGTGTCACTTAATTATTTATTGCAATCGGTGCGTGCAATAATTACGTAAACAATTATGTCTGATCCGCAAGTTTCTGCAATTTTATACTGGATAGAACCTTACAAAGATCTAAAATACGATCATGAGAAATGTGTTACTAGTACTTAGCATTACGTTTACCGCAACAAAGTAGTCTGAACCAAACAAAATAGTAACTAATTTGATATAGTTACAGGGTAAATGTAACCCTTTACCAAGCAAAAGGCTTCCCAAATCACACCACATAAATAATTTTAATTACATTCAGTAAGATTAATTTTCGATTAACATTTTCGATCTGTCAACCTGCACAAGGGACAAAAGTAATACGGGACTAAGAAAATTAGTGAGTATGGGTATGAATATGAATTAAAGTTTAGTTTTAATATCGACTCCATAGTTTTCTTTCATCTTACCATGCGAAAAATAATCCGAGGCCTGCTTATAATAAATGAAAAGGCACAAAAAGCTTAAACCAAGAGGAGTAGGATCGGAGACTAGAGCTAGACAAAATATTGCATTAATTTATATGAGCATTGAACGCCTCAAAATTTTACCACTTGAATGTCAAAACCTGCGTGCGTAGCCGAATGCACAAACGCTCACGAAACGAAACGCTCGTAGATATCTATCTCTATCGCTCTTGCGTATTGGCGCGAGATAGCGACTACCTTTCGCGGCTTTTTATTTTCGTAGAAATGCCATTCGGCTACGGGGCCAGCCCGGTTTCAGAGATTACTGTGCATATTTTTATTTGTCTCTGTATTGACTTATTACCTTTCTCGTTCAATCAGCTTGTGGGTAAATGTCTTGCAAGGTTTTCGGAATGACATTGTTCGATCCGTTATTAGCTAAACACAATGGATGGCGAAAAAGTCACAATGAGAATACTTGGATAAGTAACACTACTGTTTCCTGTCAAGTATTGGGATTGTACAAGTCTTTTGAAACTGACGAATTTTCACAGAAAATTATATTCATTGGGTCAGTTGCTAAAAGTGGCACTTGAGCTTGAGGAATTTCATGTGCTCTGCCTCCCTCTTTAGGGAATGTAGGCGTGAGTTTATTTATGTATTAAAATACGAGTATGTAGAACAATGCGATACAGATTCGCCAATGGTCAGTTACAAAACCACATTGTCATTATGCCCCCGTTAGGCAAATATTCGAGCAAACGGTTACATATGGCCAGTGTGTACAAACAATATCGAGCACGTGCGCTGTCGGTATTTGAATACAAACACAAAGTCGATTTCAAACCTGCATTGTGATGATCACAACCACAGAATAGATGTCATATATACCATAGATCAAGCAAACGTACATATCTACTTAGCGTGTCAAATGAACTCAGATAAATCCACTGACTTGTCCGTCTTTAATCGCAGCTTACAGTTTTCGGGCGACAATTTTTGTAAGTTAAAGTCAACAAAAACATTAAAAATGCCTCGTTACGTGATATTTAATTGCAACAACACATAAATTATGAACACTCAAGACACGTACCTGAGACATTTAAAATCACAGGTAAGTAACAACTTCAGTACAAAAAATAAGCGCGTTACAAAACACGGAGAAACTAAAAAGCCAAAAATAATAAACCTTTCAATTCAGATTTCTTATCGTATTGCAATAAGCTAAACATCCAAATTATAAACAAATCAATTATTTTTGTAGTCGGTACCAGACCTGTTCGTCGCCTTGCTATTGCCTGTTTGACCCACCCAACCATACACAGGCTGGTACCGACTCCAAAAATAATTGAATTGTTTATAATTTGGATGTTTAGCTTATTGCAATACGATAAGAAATCTGAATTGAAAGGTTTATTATTTTTGGCTTTTTAGTTTCTCCGTGTTTTGTAACGCGCTTATTTTTGAAGGCGGTTTTATTTTTTGTTAAAAAGTTTATTTATTTGTTGATTTTTAGTGGTTCCTAGTGATATTATATGTATCAGTCCGAATACATGTACAGTAGTGAAAGAATTATCCTTTAACTCCTAACCATTGAGGAGTTGACCTTCCATCATCAGCTCAGTTGATTTTTAGTGGTTCCTAGTGATATTATATGTATCAGTCCGAATACATGTACAGTAGTGAAATAATTATCCTTAAACTCCTAACCATTGAGGAGTTGACCTTCCATCATCAGCTCAGCCACATAAAATTATTACCATCAGACGTAAATACTGGTGTACCTTTGAAAAATATACTAAAAACATTACATGTGCCTATAACATTTGAAGAGTTCCCTCGATTTCTCCAGGATCCCATCATCAGACCCTGACTTGGTGCCAATGGGACCATCTCGGGGTTATACCGGTTCGATCAAAAAAAAAATTTTGAAAATCGGTCCACGATTCTCGGAGATATCGAGTAACATACATACAAAAAAATAATAAAAAAAAAAAACATTCAGTCGAATTGAGAACCTCCTCCTTTTTTGAAGTCGGTTAAAAATCTGACACGCGGCCATACAAATAGATGAACTTGTTTCTTCTAAATCTAATTCTGTGATCACGACTTAAGACGCTAACAACACCCAATGGCCTTGACGCTAGCGCACACTGTCTATTCGTGTGGGAGTAAGTGAGAGCGCGATGTCACTAAAAGAGGGCGGCTAGGTACGAAAAGTACGGAAAATATTAAATAAAATAGAAAGATGCATTATTTTTGCAATATGTTTTAGTGTTTTAGATATGTATATTTTTGTTATTGTAATTTTAATTAAAGACAACTAAGTGAATAATTAAACGACATAGAACCGTTTAATGACGAACTCGAGACCAATCTTTGCAATTTTTTTCTATCGAGCCGATTTCATTAAATCGTGTATCGAGTACGGCTATATGTTCGTTGAAATATAATGAATAATATAATTTACTTGTTTTACTAAAACTCATAGTTTGTCTTAAAAAACTGCGCAAGGCAATCAGGTGTTGTCAGCCCCTTAACTAAACAACTTATTTATTATATAAGCTTTAGTCGAACATGTTGCCCGAACCCTTTGAAATATATCTAACAACACAATGCATGATACAATTTTCTTTCCGCTATGGCATATGTATTATGTATAATTATGTATTACTCGTCTACCTATTATTATGTCTATCTATGTAAGAAACACTTTGAAGTATATGGGTATTTTTAACTAACTTCCAAATCTCAAACAGTTGTCAAGGCGCCTGTTTTCATTTAATATTTGTTTTTCGATATATTCTTAATTTCAACATTTCTTTTAATTCTAGCAGTCAAGCATAGGGATGTCTGGCTGTCTAGTTGTGCAAAATGAATATTTATTCGTTCGTCGGGACGAATTGTTGTTGTTATATAATCCGTTTCCATAGTTTTATTTCATGAGTACTAATTTAAAATTCATCCCGACGAATTCATTTTACGCGATTTAATCCGTTTCCATAGTTTTATTCGGGATACCCCCATTTGCCAGAATTTCATTTGCCATAATTTTATTTGCCACCGCCACATCATAATCATAACATCATAATATTGTTTCTCATAACATCTTATGCCATAATCATTGTTTACTATATTAATCAAGTGCCAGAAACTTTGTTTCCCATAAAGTCAGTTTCCATAATGTCATTTGTCAGAATCATCGAAATCAGTAATTACCACATTCCATACCATCATTTGTCATCCAAATTAGCGACCAGAAAAGTCAATTTCCATAATGTGATTTGGCAGAATCATCGAAATGCGTAATTATCACAGAGACGACACTACTAAGAAGTACTAGAGAATGAAACTGCTATCAGAAAATAGGTTAGGTTAGGTTAGAACTGTGACCCCCTGGAAAATGAAACTGCTATCAGAAAGTAGGTTAGGTTAGGTTAGAACTGTGACCCCCTGGAAAATGAAACTGCTTGAAAAGTAGGTTAGGTTAGGTTAGAACTGTAAGTTGCGGAGGAGTGCCGAAACGTGCCTGCGACCTCGTCCTGTAAGGCGGCAATCGAGGGGTTTTAGTGGGTACACCATGGGTCTCATTAGCCTATATGGGAGTCCCACATAACCATCCCAGGCCGGTCCCTGCGCCTGGGATAGTATGCGTAATGCATTTTCCCTCGTTAAAAAAAAGTTAGAACTGTAACCCCCTGGAAAATGCTATCAGAAAGTAGGTTAGGTTAGGTTAGAACTGCGACCCCCTGGAAAATGAAACTGCTATCAGAAAGTAGGTTACGTTAGGTTAGAACTGTGACCCCCTGGAAAATGAAACAGCTTGAAAAGTAGGTTAGGTGAGATTAGAACTGTGACCCCATGGAAAATGAAACTGCTATCAGAAAGTAGGTTAGGTTAGGTTAGAACTGTGACCCCCTGGAAAATGAAACAGCTTGAAAAGTAGGTTAGGTTAGGTTAGAACTGTGACCCCCTGGAAAATGAAACTGCTATCAGAAAGTAGGTTAGGTAATAATATGGGCAACAATTAATATGGCAATAATTGCTTATGGCGTTTGAATATTATATTAAACTAATTAACTTATTTTAATTAAAACTTAACTTAACTTATTTAAATAACAAAACAAATTTAACTTATTTTAATTATATTGATACCATTTTCTTTTACTTTTTTGACGATCACAATATAGATTCTTATAAATTGACATAAATGTAATTTGTACTGTAATCATGTTGTGAAATAAATATATCTAATCTAATCTAATCTATTAAACCATATTATTGCACTTAATAATATGGCTAACAAATAGTATGGCATTGTATGATTATGGAAGGTAATGTTCGGATAAACAACCAGTATGTCATACAATTTTTATGGTAAACAAATCATTCGGGCAAATGAAATTCAGGCAAGTTAGATTCGGGCATATGAATATTATGTTAAATGACTGTCGGGCAAACAATAGACAACCAGTTTTATTCCAACATCATAAGTTGTTTTTTGTATTCATTACATAGTTATATGCTTATACAATATCGCCGTGCCGTAGTTACCTACACTACGACAGTAACTCATGTCATGTGACGCAATCTAATAATCTTGTATAGCAAATTGCACTTTTCACGAGTGAACTAACATACAAATATGTAATTTGATTACGTTACAATTCATCATTATAGTTAACAAACTTAATTTTGTTGGCCAGTCAATTACGCTCGGTTTTTTCATACTTTGGCCGCAGTTGAGATAATAGCGTTTTTTAAGTTTGTACTTATAAATAATCGATTGGGAATTACGAATATATCAGCTAAGTAGAACGGAAGCACGCATAAAGTTAAATATTTTTATTATACCAAATAAATTGATTGTTAAGAAACAGTTGCCTTTTACCACTTGCGTATAAAATATGCTTGTAGAAGTGAGTGGAATAATTATTATTTTCAATTAAGGAGTCAGCATAAATTTAAAACGTAGGTATCTGTTGCCTTGGAACACTTTTAAAACGATACAGATGGCGTTTCTGTGTCGCTATCGTCTTGGATCGTCATATTCCCTTTTTAACCCCCGACGCAAAAACGACAGGGTGTTATAAGTTTGACGTGTCTGTCTGTCTGTCTGTTTGTCTGTCTGCAACCACAAAATTAAAATTTTGAAAAACCCCCGACCGAAACATAGCAGACCGATTTTCATGAAACATGGCTAAGAACACTCCCGATTAACTCAGCTTTCAGACAAAAAAAACTAAATTTTAATCGGTTCATCCGTTCGGGAGCTACGATGCCACAGACAGACACACACATACACACACACAGACAGATACGTCAAACTTATAACACCCCGTCGTTTTTGCGTCGGGGGTTAAAAAATCGAATTTAGCGAAAAGCGATATACAGGATGGTTCCAGATGATGAACCTAACTGCGTGTCGAATTTAAAGTAAAACAAAAAAAAAAACACGGTGTATAGATACTTTTTAGGTTTCTTTACTGCATCATTTTGTTACCAACCTATTGTCAAAATTTTAACTGTACAGAACAAAAAATGAAATCAGTGCACATCCAACAAACAGGTTTTTATACTCGCCCAATCAGTCAAAATTAATGATCCTCGGCCCTAAACCATTATTACATGTGTAATTATAAGTAAGACAAGCTTTGGAAGTGTGCGAAGGTCAGACTGACCAATCGTTTCAATGATTAATTCTTTCGATTTGATCTCTTTATGAATCCGATTGGCTATTTCAAATTGTATTCGTAACTTGAAGTGTTAATAAGACTATGTTGAAACAAACTGATCAAGTTATAAAGATATAAGTATTTGTAAAATCATATGACTTCCAAGTTCCAAATCAAATTTAAATAATAAGTTTAAGGAAACTTCAATATTTTACAAACACTAATTCACAGTTTCATATCTTGTTAAAACGTGGTGTTTTGTCATTTTTATATCAAAGTGCATTGGGGATATTTCGAATCACAGAAATGCTCGGGTAATTTCGGAAGGGGAATCTTGATATGATTGAAATAATAGTGATTTTTATGTGACTTTCGAAATCACCCCAATGCACCCTAAAAGAAAAAATAGCTTCCAACGCCACAATCCGTGCATTACTCTAATCCAACGTTGTCTATAATTTTTATCATAATTTATACAACTTATAATTATTTATGATTATTATTTTGTACTATTATGTATTGTGTGATTTTAAGTAGGTGTTATTATTATACGTCGGTCGAAATTTCTTTTCCTCCTATAAAACAAACACACCGAAAAAAAATGACTTTCTTTCTTATTCTTCACATTTTTTTAATTTAATGAAAGTATGAAGTACGATTAAAATTATGACTAACCTTTTTCACAACCCATCTGCCCCACAATTACCCCCTCCCAATCCCCACAGGTGCATTCCCCCTTGATATTTGCAACCCCTATTCCCCCCATGCGCCCGCGCACCTGTCACAACGGCTAAATGGCAAGTTACCAAAGTTCACGCAGCACTGTAGTATTGTTTCGGACTATTAAGTCTAAAGAACAGAGTTTCATAATGATAAGTAATTCGTAATATAATGAGAAGTGATCTAAGTATTTTTTTTTGCTGAGTGTTGCTGTTTGTTTTGATTTTTAACCCCCGACGCAAAAACGACGGGGTGTTATAAGTTTGACGTGTCTGTCTGTCTGTCCGTCCGTCCGTCCGTCCGTCCGTCCGTCTGTCCGTCTGTCCGTCTGTCCGTCTGTCTGTCTGTTTGTCCGTCTGTCTGTCTATCCGTCTGTCCGTCTGTCCGTCTGTCCGTCCGTCCGTCCGTCCGTCTGTCTGTCTGTCTGTCTGTGTGTGTGTCTGTCTGTGGCGTCGTAGCTCCCGAACGGATGAACCGATTTAAATTTAGTTTTTTTTGTCTGAAAGCTGAGTTAGTCGGGAGTGTTCTTAGCCATGTTTCATGAAAATCGGTCTACTATGTCGCGGTCGGGGGTTTTTTCAAAAATTTTATTTTGTGGTTAGGTTATTAAAGACGCTAAAGCCCATCATACATTTCCAAAAACGCCCTTTTTCAATATGGCACAAAAAAGGTGTTATATTCAAAATTGGTAACAATTAGCCAAAAATACTAAACGGTTCGACACAGATTATTTCATTGTTATTCAGATTCTCAAATTTCGTTCTGATTGATTAAGTTTTAGAGGAGGAAACAGTCGAGAGCGGCACCGCGATTTTAAAGATTTTTTCGCAATATCTTTTAACTGGGTTGTTCTTAATGGACTATTTTTTTTTTCGATAAATCTAGTTAATAACACGAGTATATTTAACGAAAATTCCCAAATTAAAAGAGGGGGTCCTTTCTATTTTAGCACTTTCGCGCCTGTTGCGTCTTAACAATGTAAATAAATAGATAATAAATAAATAAATATTGGGGACACCTTACACAGATCAACTTAGCCCCAAACTAAGCAAAGCTTGTACTATGGGTGCTAAGCGACGATATACTTACTTAAATAGATAAATACATACTTATATACATAGAAAACATCCATGACTGAGGAACAAATATCTGTGCTCATCACACAAATAAATGCCCTTACCGGGATTCGAACCCAGGACCGCGACTTAGCAGGCAGGGTCACTACCGGACTGAGCCAGACCGGTCGTAAATGATGGTACAGTCACCGTTAGTCAGTCAGTCACTCTAATTTCTTGGCATTCGAGGCGTGTTCCTATATTTATGACAGCTTTGACAACTCCGATATATGTATTTGACGGCGTATTTAACGAGTTAACTATAATAATGTAATGTATATTTAATGTATGTAATTAAAAAAAAATGTAACGTATTTTTTATTTATTTTTTAGTTAAAATATAAAAATTTTATACGTAGATTAGGATTATTAACTTAAAGTAAATTACAAGTAATACGAGTAGGTGTAGTCTTGAGGGCTGTCCGGACTCTGGAGGGTGTAAGCGGTTGGTGTTTTCCGGATTTATGTTTATATGGCCCATGGGGCTGTGCCGAGGGTTTAAGTAGCAGTTGAAGGTACTTCTTCAGTATTTATACTCGTATATTATCTCAAATACCTTCCGAGTACCGTTATGGTTAGGTAAGTACTAGAATTTCTTATAAGATTGGTTACAAGTTCCTACTTATTTATTTTTGATCTACGATCGATACTTTGGAAGCTACAAATTTTTTTTTATAGCTTTTGATTGTTCAGAAGAATATATTTTGTTTCTTAGTCACAGTCAGCTGCATGAATAATAGACCCTCGATATAGAAATGTTTACAACCTAAACATGTAGCTCGAACACAAGACTGGTACCCATTGACCCACTGTACAATTACCCACAGTTTTCTATCTGCTTATCTCAAGGTGCCCTATTATGTTATTAGCAAGGTGTTATTACGATAATCACGCGTTCGATATTATTTCGCATACTTTCGTTCAATGTGTTAGGGCTGCTCATTATTGGAACTGTTATAAATTATGAAAAAAATACTAAAAGTTTTCTATACGATGGTGTCAAGTAAAACTATTTTTTTGGGTGTTAAAAAATCTGAATATTATTTATTGCAAACCCTGCTCTATAGATGATAACAAACACTATTTTTAAGTAATGTACATTTTTATTATGTATATTTATGATAATACCTGCATATAAATTAATACAACAATAATTATTTCTAAACGATCAATTAAATAAAGATAATTGCGAAGTAGGTTTCGTGTGAAAAAGCATTAGATTTTTTTAATAAGAAAAATAAATATTTTTTTTAATGAAATATTATGTGATTTATCATTTCCCAAGACGCACCAAAAAGTCATACACTTATTTTCAATGAGCACTATAATTTAGTACATAATATTTTAAAAGAATAATTCATAAAAAAAAATATTTATTTTTCTTATTAATAAAATCTAATGCTTTTTCACACGAAACCTACTTCGCACTAGATCCATAATCTAAATGAATCATTAATCTCATTATGGCAGCCCTATTGCTCAAATGCGAGCCGTGCGGTAATTAGCGATACTTTTATGACGGATAGTTGATAGTTGCGTGCCGTGGCCGTGCCTAACATTACCGATAACTGGTACCATGAAATGCCTCCAGGCTCAGGGATGCCACAGTGTTATGCTTCTCCCGGCAAAGACAATGCAATAGATTTATACCACATACGAGCAATGCGCTATGTCATGCGGCACGATGTTGAACTGTCATTAAGACGATACAGGAGGGGTCAATTTTCCATACAAACGCTCTCGACTATTTCCTCCCTGGTTTTTGAAGATTGAGCAATGATTTCTTCAACACAAATTATTATTATTTTTATTTGTGTCGGAAGACTAGATCTCATCAAAAAATTCCAAATACCGCCTTATTTATTATGGCGCAAAAAAAGGTGTGGTATTAAAAATTGGTAACAATTAGCCAAAAAACCTAAACGCTCCGACACAGATTATTTCATTGTTATTGAGATTCTCAAATTTCGTTACGATTTATTAAGTTTTGAAGGAGGAAACAGTCGAGAGCGGAACCTCAAATTAATTTCCAAATTGAAAGGATCCTTTCCATTTTAGAATTTTCGCTCCTGTAGGGTCTTAATGATCAAAACCTAGAAAATGACTCGCATAGTCGCAACTGGGGCCCATTTCTCGAAGCTACAAGTCACAATTTACAAGTGGTCGTCAATGTCTAATATGACAAGTTGAAAAGAGACATAACAGAACAGGCTGGACTCCGTCGATATCGCTTTAAAGTTGAGATAGAACGGAAAAAATACTGTAGATATAAATATCTCGTTACTGAAACTTCATTGTAAAGTTACATTTATGTACCTACTGACACTTAAATATATTTCCTTATTATAGGGAAGTGGATCAGATCTATTCATTGCGATGTAAATAGAAACCATAAGCTGTCCACCCACGGTTGGGATTAGTGGGGCTTAATCGTTAACTATGTTTTCTAATGTACCTACTTAAGTTAATTCGTATGTACTTGAACTACTACATAACAGTCAAATGCACAAGTTTAGTGTTCTCTATCCATAAGCCTGTCTTTTGAGGCATTGGTGCTCCATGCATATTGCATATGAGCCAAATTAGTCAATTTAATTTAATCTAATTTTAAGGCTATGTAATACAATATAATAATAATATAATAATAATGTGATATAAATTTTAAATTTTAATTTAATTGAATGTAAAATTATATAATATGGATTTTAACTGATTTTTTATAGCCCATTTAAATACTTATACATAATATGTACTTACTGTACATATAATACCCATATACACAAAAAATGTATAATATCATCAATATCATAATCGTAATCTACATCATACATAAACTAACGCCTGTTATGCATTCCTAAAACTGGTAGACAGAAAAAAATATATTGTGATAATACAGTGCCAGGTTGCCAGCCGATCGCCCACACCATAATTGAACCCAATCTCACAGTCAACTTCTACGACACCTACGCGAGGAAAGGGGATGGTGAAATGCTTAACCCGTTACCACACGGGAATATTCATAACTATTTAACAAAAAAAAATGTCCTTTATAAGTCATTTTGGTCAGGATGAGGATTGAATACGAAGTCAGATTCCTTGGCCAACGCCCGGATCACTCCAGCCGGCGTATCATGCTGCCAATTTTATCACTTATCCACGTGGATAAGACATCTGTCACTCTCACACTGACATACTTGCTAAAGCGTGACAGATGCTTTATCCACGTGGATAAGTGATAAAATTGGCATCATGATACGCCGGCAGCATAAGTAGACAGTAAAGTAAAATAAGTAAAGTAAATTAACTAAAACATTGTGATAAAAATATATTCATAAGGAAATAACAAACACAAAATTTATGTCATCCACTTGTGTCACTGACTGTACAACTAACTAATTTCGTAGGCAGACTTGATAAACTTAAGCAGATTAGCACGATGGTATGTCCGTAATTCAAGTACACGAAATTAGCTTTTTTTTAACAAGTGAATGAAAAATCAATGAATTCATTTTCCTCCATGCAATAGGCTACTAGACTCATCTCGAATTTGGCACAATAAATGATTGCCGTCTGTAGTATTTTACATAAAAAAACAATATTTATAGATTTTAGGTATTCAAAGTGTATGATGACTACGTATTTTCGATTAAAAATGTGCGTAATTTTTTATTTATTTTGGCCACCGAAAACGCGTGTGACGTCATCGAATTCGAATCTTACTGCATGTCAAAACTATCACTGACATATTGAACTTTATGCCTTCATATTTAAAAAGTCAGAAAATGTGGTTTTCGAATAGAATGACTGGATGCATAGATAATCTATAGCTTAACATGACTGTGTTGTTTTCGCCTGATTTCGTAAAAGTATATTTTAAAAATATTTTTTGCTGTCTTTAAGTCATAATAAAATATGGTAATATTTTATTTCGGTTGATTGGACAGTACTTAATCATATAAGACAGACTTTATAAAAGGGTCAAGTAGCCTATTCTATTGTAGACATCTGTGGTACTTACACGCCGACATTGCAACTTGGCGTGCGTTCAAAACACAGACCGATTGAAATCAGAATTGTGTCACTTTGTGATGGTTTTGTGAGCTGCTGAAGTATTTAAATAATAAAATAAATCTTGCAAAAACTAGTATGATTTTATTTCGTTAGCCATTAGGTGACAGAACAGATCTATGACATGTAAAAATATAATATGTATAAACATACATACCTACATACATACATATAATCACGCCTGTAGCCCATAAAGGGGTAGGCAGAGCACATGAACTACTAAGTTTCAGTGCCACTCTTGGCAAAAAGGGGTTGAAATAAATCCAAATTGTGACATTGCAGTGACAGGTTGCCAGCCTCTCGCCTACGCCACAATTTAACCCATATCCCACAGCCGACTTCTACGACACCCACGAGAAGAAAGGGGGTGGTGAAATTCTTAACCCGTCGCCACACGGGATAAATATATAATAGGTAGTGGAGATATTATTGAACGAATTTCACGAAATCGAATGGCCGAGATGCAAAAATCGGTCCCCAGATTCTGACGTCCGTGTACGTTAGTAATATTTTATATTGTCCGTCTTTACTAACTGTGTAGATTTAGAAATAAATAAAATACAGTGTGACTCAGTGTGAGACAGGTGGCAGGTGACAGTGGTGACAATAGGGAACTTGACTGTAGTTAAAATAATAGTTATTTGTTATACAAGGGGGCAAAGTTGTATTTTAACGCCGAGTGTGAAATTGAAAAACGAGCAAGTGAAAGGATTCTATAGTTGAACCACGAGCGAAGCGAGTGGTTCGAAAATAGAATCCTGAACTTGCGAGTTTTTTGACACACGAGAAGTAAAATACATTTGCACCCGAGTGTAACACAAAACTTTTCCCCTCACTACAGCGAGGAAACTACAACGCAAAAAATGCGTTTTTCACTGCTTCCAGTAGTTTCACAGGTGGTAAATCATCTTTATTACTAGATTCACCTACTTTTATCAATTTTAAAGCAGTTAATTTGACTTTATTCAAGGTCAAATTACTTTACCCACTAGTGGATAAAATGCGTTTTTACCCGCTGGTATTAAAGGACAAAACACGTGTTTCCGAGCTAGTGAGGGGAAAAATATTTTATACCATGCACGAAATAAAGCATCAGATAATTATAAGAAAAACATGGACAGAAGTTATTTTTAAGTCCAATTTCTATTTAATGTCAGGTAGAAATATAAAAAGTAACTGAGTTAACCGTGACGTCACTAAATACGATTTCAAAAAAAATTCCATATTAGCAAGTCGTTCAAATTCGTTTTGACAGTTCTTAAAAAGAAGCTGATTTGACTACCCATATAACCATAATCGGTCGCCGTTCCTACGCAAATCCTCCTATTTTGTGTACACAGAACACCCATATAACCATAATCGGTCTTTGGGTCTCAATGCTTAGTCGCAGTACGGTCGACGTTTAGTAGCGGCGACCCAAATGGGGACGATTGGTAACAGGCACAAATGGTCACAGAAGTGACAGAAGTGTGCACTACGCGTGCACACATTGTTACCGTTTGGCGACTACTTTCCCAAAATCATTCGTTCATTTCATTCTTTTCAAATGGCGACTGTCAGAGACGTCTAAGTAAAAAAGAAATAAAATCATTTGACATTAAAATGTAATGGCGTAAGAATTTGTTAAAGATAAAATATTGTTTGCATTTGTAATATAATGTGGGCTAATTACCATGGCCAATTAAATTGCTCGAGTGATTTCATAAAATAAGTCTAAATTTATCAACGCGCCATCAATTTACCTCAGTTTAACCAGTAATAATATTATTGACTACTCGGTGTTTGCGTGTTATGTATATTGATTGGTGAAGTTTTAGTGCTCCGGTGTATATACTGAAATAATAAAAATAATGCCTAGAAAACCAATAAAGTTGTTAAAATATGGATTAAGACGGTAATATTCCATGTAAAAAACAGTCTCCAAACGGTCACCAAACGGTCGACAAACGGTCGCAAAATGGTCGCAGCGTACACGCGTGACCGAAAGCAGTGAATATTTATTATATTATCAAAATGGCTTCATGTATTATTTTTTTCCAGGTATCCTCAAACTTCATAAACAATTAAATATGCCGTCGTACTCAGTTGCCCTCACTAAAGAAGATTAAAAAAAAAATTGTAACGTGCGTACCGAGCTGCTGGGTTGTAAAGGATCGGGGATCATATTATTATGGTCTTCTATAGAGCAACTAGTATTTTGCGGCATTTCACAATTGACACTTGTTGAAGTAGTCGTCATTAATATTACTATCAACATTAATTTCAGCGATCTGTACTTCTTAAGTCAAGATACAAAAGATAAGTGTCTACAAATTTGTAATGTTAAAGAGACATAAATAAAACGTAGTAGAGTAAATAATGTGTTTTTTTTGTAACCCAAACAAAATACTTGTAGATACGAGTGCGGAAAAGAGGAAAATCAATACGAGTAGCGATAAATTAATACACGAACGAAGGGAGTGTTTTACTTCGACACGAGTTGTGAATGTCCTTTTCGCACGTGTAACGTACGACGATTTTCAGTACCTAAATCTAAGCTAAGAGTTTCGACCAGACAAGAAATGAATCATTGCTTGATTTGCTCGCAATACTGCGTTAGAAAAAGCAGCATCTGTACTGAAAAAAAAAAAACTATCATTACGCAACAGAAATTCTATTAATATCACAGTAAATACTCTATTTCATTTGATTCCTACTTTTATTGTGTAAAGCAACACTACACTTCATTTTTATCAATAAGAATTAAAAATTATATATTTAATACATTAAGTAACTATAAAGTGCTTATCTATTTGTATTATCATTCTGCACTTTTCTTAATTTTCCCACATTTCTATAAAATGTCGAAGAGTGCTTAAATGGTCGTCGTCGTTTATTATTATTTAATTCGCTCATATTTAAATGAAGCAACCAGTCCACAACTTCACAAGACAGTTTGCGAAACCTTCGTATTTCAGATTGTCATTTGCGGATACAGTGGTTTAGGAGCAGTTCGATAATCAGACCTACACATGTGTGTATAAATTCTGTCAATGTCAATGTCACTGTCAGAACGGTTTCTGACAGTGACAATGACAGCCACAAACTCGTCCACATGTTGTTACCGTTATGTGTGCAAACGTCGACTAATAAAGTGTCGTTAAAAGTCATTCTGACAGTGACATTGACAGCCACAAATTCGTACACATTTTGTTACCGTAACGAGTGCACACGACGACTACATTTTGTTATTGTATCAATACGGTCGCATTGTTTGCACGACGTTACCACGCGTTATGTCACATTTGACAGTTAGTTACTGATTTGAAGATTTTGCGACTGAAATGGTTGTATGGGCGTGTCATATTAACACTTTCGCTACCAAGAACCCGACTGTCGGGTACACCGCTCGTAGGAGCGTAGCCGATTACATGGGTTTCCCCGTATGTAGCGAAAATGTCGTAGCGCCGCGTAGAGCCCGGTTTCGAAAGTGTTAACATAAGGATGTCACTCGTAATGGTATCGTTATTTTACACTTTACTACAACCAACAGAGGAGGCAAGTTTATTTTGTGTTACTTACCCCTATTTCTTAAGATACCTATGATTAAGAACTACTTCTTCTACCTTCCTTTTTAGGGTTCGGTACCTACCTCAAAAAGGAAAAACGGAATCCTTACCTATAGGATCACTCGTGCGTTTGATTGTCCGCCTGTCACATACAACTTTTTCCGAAACTATTGAACCGATGATTATACCTTGAAAGGAACACATACTGTAAAGCTGTGACTCAAATGAAAGACGGACGAAAATAAATAAAGAAAATTAAATTTTTGGGGATGCAGATTGTAAGTCTTTGAGACCAACATGATGTACTGTAAAAATGTCGTGCGATACACGTGCGAAAAAGGAATTTGTAAGTCAGCTCGATTTAAACACTCCAATCGGTCTTTCCACACTTGTATATTATGGACTGATCGGCGATTGACCCAGTCACACCTGATGGGAAGTGAAAACAGAGTCTAAGATGGAACTCACCGATTCAGTAATAGCCTATTCACTCTACGTTTAAAGAGACCGAGGTCGTATTTTTCTGGCAACACCGATGCTGGGAGCGCATTCCATTCCTTTGCAGTCCTTTGTACTTAGATTCAATGTACACTATTTCACAAAAAAAATACGCTATTAAATAAACTGCATATTGCAGACAGCACTAAACACCAAAACAAACGGCTCAATAAAACGATGATACCATATTAGCATTGGTCAATGGACGCGCGCCCTTAGATGGCAAGAATTGCAGAGGCTTGCGCCTACGCACTTTTAGTTAAGTAAATATTTGGCTTGATTAGCAATAACGTAAAAATGCAACTCGTTTTGTTGTTCTGAGTCTTTGGAATGCCGACATCGACGTTCTCATGCTTTTAGATTGTCTCTTGTTTGAAAAATGTCCAATATTTGTTTTAATAGGATTGTGTCATTTAGGAGCCATCATTTTGTGCTGTATTAGTACTGGTGACAGCACCATCGGCAAGCTTCTCTCTCTTTACCACCGACTTCCATTGAATATACCATCGAGAAACTCATTATTTCATGACACATGGGGACAAAAGAGCTGGCAGCTTCCTCGCTCATCGTATAAGTATTGCGATTCAGCGAGGAAATGCTGCCAGCATCTTTGGCACTATGCCTCAGGGACTTAGATTCTCTTTAGACTTAGATTTTTATTTTTTTTATTGCCTAGTTTATAATATTTATTGTACCAAATTTTTATTTAAGTGTTATTAATAAAGAATATTATTAAGTCAAAAAAAATATTTCATTCACTTGTATTATATGTACGTTTTGGTTGTCTTTGTCCGTCAAAACAACAAATATCTGCAATTATCACAGAAATAAATTCGAACCTAGAACTATCGGTTTCATAGCCAAGATCACTATTTACTCAACTCACTAAGCCAAACCGATTGTAAAAAGAAAAACTTTCGCATAATAATTTGAATCTGTAAAAGTAATGCCAAGCGCGATCGAATGACGAACAATTCTGGTGATTTTAGTCGACCCAAACGCCGACTAGTCGGCCGAAAGTCGGCCTAGTCGCCTACATCAATACCTAATTGTCGGTCGGTACATCCCTAAAAACTCATGTTTGAGGCTCTAGTGATAATGATAACCGCTCAGTGACGCAACGCATTCTTTGCGAATAAAATTTTACCTAATATCTGAACAAAGCGAGGCTCTAAGAACCTTTTCTCATTATTCGATCCGATATCGGATTTAGGAAAGATTTCAAAGGAAAAAATCAAAGATTGCGCCTTCGATGTATTAGGATATCGGTCCTACATTCGATATCGGATCAGATAATGTAAAACGCACTAACTCAGAAGAACAATTTCAGAGTAAAACTGGAATATTTAACACTTTCGAAACCGGGCTCTACGCGGCGCTACGACATTTTCGCTACATACGGGGAAACCCATGTAATCGGCTACGCTTCTACGAGCGGTGTACCCGACAGTCGGGTTCTTGGTAGCGAAAGTGTTAATTATTAAGTGGTCATAAAACATACTAAAAGGTTGGCGTGCACGGCCGATCTCCGTTGCCCCCGTAATTGCGATAATTTCTTAGGAATTTTGTACCTGTGTTGAGTAGGTAAGTCAGAGCCAAATATTTACGAAATATATTTGCAAATCAAAAACATGTTATAAACCCGAGTATAAAGACGGAAATAAAGGTACTAAAGTTGATAAAATTGTTAGAAATTTACCCAGCAATCTGTAGCAAACTTTTACGAATGTGTCTTTTACCATCTTTGGATGGTAACTCAAGTTACCTTCGTTACCATTATAGTCTATGAATAATGATTTCAAAGAAGAAACTCACCGCTGTAACATGACAAAAAATCCAAATCGGTTGACGACCCGAAAATAGCTCTGCGTCGAGGATCCAGCTTCGAACAACTATCAGGCACAGGCACAAAACAACAGAAAATCAAAATACAAGAATCTAATGACTGCGTAAGTATGTATTTTATTATGCATAGACTAATTTATTATTAAACAAAATATAGGTATTTATGGTTAGTCTTCGTTTTCAACACAATTGGCGAGCAAAAAAAAATATCTGCTTTGTTTTCGAATCACGCACTGTTTGATATGAATCAGACTGATTAAGTATTTAAAACACAAAGTGCTTGGAAAACCGACACAGTGCACTTAAAACAGCACGGTAGACGCATATGGAGGTCAATTCGATCGTAATTTCTGACGTCAGAAATCATCTTCTTATCGATTTCGCCATTGTGTCTCACTGATGCGATGACAGAACAAAATTTCGGTGTTTACAAAGAACTTGCGTGCACGTGCAATAGCGAAAACGTCGTAATTCATAGAAACGTTTTAATCGTCCTCACGGTGCACAGAATACGCGCCCAAACACTGCAGTGCTGAGTTGAGTCAGACTTGGTGCAAACTGAACACATGTTTGGTTGGAAAGCGTGTGCAAGGTCCTGTCGTCGTCATTCCGATGTATGCTAGGAGTCGAGCCAGTGGAACTAGGTCTTTATTTTTTATTTAATAAGAATAAAGTCATTTTTGTTTGTATAGATAAAGTTCGTATAAAAGTAAATAGAGCCAAATATTTTCTTAATTATGTAATTGAAAATTAAAAATTAAAAATATTACATAAAATTGAACCAAATGAAATTAAAAAAATGAAATGACGAAAGATTAGAATAATAAGCAAGATCTAAATATAAATGAAGCCTGATTTTTGGATACAAAACTGCTAAGTTACCTACTCTTATTTGGTACAAAATTAGTTTAATATTGCCCGACTGTAGGTACGAGTAATTAATCTCTATAAATACGATATGGATACTGACTTATACAAGAAACTCATGAAATGAAACGATGGAAACAGATTATATTGCGTATAACGTTGTACAATAAAATTAACGTCGGGATAAATTGTAAATTCATATACGCGATAATCCGAATCCGTTTGCATAGTTTTATTTCATATACAAGAAACATTTTTTTAATATATTGTATCTCGAGGCCAACGCTCAGTAGCCTTGAGGCCAGCGATAATAACAAAAGTTGGCCTTCTCGCTTCCACGTATGCGCCGAAGTGTTTATCCTTGTCATGTTTTTTCGGGGTTCAAATTACGGGGTTGGGGTGTTTTTTGCATGTCTGCTGCACCGGAACAGGATTTTATGGTGTATTTGAACGGGCTCTTTTGGGATCAGGTACCTATCCGACGCCACAATCGTTTAAGTTTCGTAAGCGCGCCATAGCTACTTAACTCGCCGCTCTTCTGTAGTGGCGCGAGAGAGACAGACTGGGTTTCTATTGCCACGTAGCGTCAACGGTTGTCACTTCAGCTAGGCCGGCTGTGTTATACATGTTTAGTCTCAATGAATACCTTTTTTTATGTACTACGTCAGTGGCAAACAAGCATGCGGTGCGCCTGATGGAAAGCTGTCACCTGCAAGTCAAGGAGTGTCACATGAAACTTACTACACTCCTTTTTAGGGTTCCGTAGTCAACTAGGAACCCTTATAGTTTCGCCATGTCTGTCTGTCCGTCCGTCCGTCCGTCCGCGGATAATCTCAGTAACTGTTAGCACTAGAAAGCTGAAATTTGGTACCAATATGTATATCAATCACGCCAACAAAGTGCAAAAATAAAAAATGGAAAAAAATGTTTTATTAGGGTACCCCCCCTACATGTAAAGTGGGGGCTGATATTTTTTTTCATTCCAACCCCAACGTCTGATATATTGTTGGATAGGTATTTGAAAATGAATAAGGGTTTACTAAGATCGTTTTTTGATAATATTAATATTTTCGGAAATAATCGCTCCTAAAGGAAAAAAAAGTGCGTCCCCCCCCTCTAACTTTTGAACCATATGTTTAAAAAATATGAAAAAAATCACAAAAGTAGAACTTTATAAAGACTTTCTAGGAAAATTGTTTTGAACTTGATAGGTTCAGTAGTTTTTGAGAAAAATACGAAAAACTACGGAACCCTACACTGAGCGTGGCCCGACACGCTCTTGGCCGGTTTTGCTGTGTAAAATCATTGCTCTATCTTCAAAAACCAGGAAGGAAATAGTCGAGAGCGTTTGTATGGAAAATTGACCCCTCCTGCATCATCTTAAGCACAGAGTATAAAGAGCATTGGCATGCGGGCACTGCGTCGTTGACGTATGGGAAGCCAGCCAAGCTGGGATAGATATGAAGATATATGATCATATTTTTGGGCAAAAAATGAAGCGCATGCAGTTATTGAAAAGACGATCCAAGTGCAAAAGGTCGAAAGTTGACTCTTTCCGACTGAATATATCGGACCATCAAATCATTAGTTAATAACTTTAATAAGCTACTCGGTGTTTTGGAAGTATGTTACAATAACTACTGCAATTTAAAAGTCGAAGATTTTCAAACCGAAGCACGCTAAGCGCTGATTGGCCAATTTACTCAAACTAACATGTTTTCCTTATACTTACATTGTATAGGTACTCCGATTCATTATATGTATGAGTTATAAACGAACATTATAGGTAAGGTAATTCACGAGAAAGTGATGCAAGCTTCAAATCATGCAGGTAAGCATGGTCGCCTGATAAACGATGTAAGATTTGTAACGTCAGGGGGCCGATTTTTGAGTCTCACGGCGTTCGAATTCAGAAACTTGTCACTGAAGATAATAGGCAATTCACCGTTTTCAACCGGTATTTTAGTGAAAGTGAGATTCAAAAATCGGCCCCCAGGCCCTCCTTTTTAACCGACTTCAAAAAAGAGGAGATAACTATAAAGAAAAGTGTATAGTGTGCTAAGTGGCGCTACACTTCACGTTGTTTCTCGGCTCTAATATTAATATTTGACAATTTGAACACATATCAAGTTATATATGGGCCAAATTTTCAAAGCTGAGGTTCATAAGTTTTAATCCTGTGTCGAGAGATCAGTGGGGTTACCATGACGTACTAAAGACGTTCAGTTTAGGTTGAGAGAAAGGGACACAGCTATAGCAGTTACATAGCTCCGTCCCTGCCTCTCAACCTAAACTGAACGGCTTTAGCACGTCATGGTAACCCCCCAGTTTACTTAAGTATATTCTGTGCTACTACTATTGACAGTAGGTCAATTATCTATCTCTATTTATGTACATACACTACTTAGTACTCGATCCTGTTTAGAAATAGGTACAAATATGTAACAGAGTAGGTACTAACCAGGATATGTGGAGATTGTGGGCTCCATGACAGCGTTCGGGAGCGGTACTTGCTCTTGATGACCCATCTTCTGGAACAAGGCAGGAACAAGTTCATTACAATAATTGTGAACACCGACGTATTCAGGCATATTGTAGGGTGCATTGGGGTTATTTCGAAAGTCACATAAAAAACACCATTATTTCCATCATATCATAGGGTAAGTAATAGAACGTATACAAACGTATGGTATATTCGGTAGAAGGTATAATTTTTTCAATTTGTATAATTTTGTATGGTACAAAGTTCAATTAGTATAATTGCTGTTATATATAATTTTAGATAGCATAAATTCAAATTATATAATGTTTGTTACATATAATATTGTTTCCTATAAGTATAATGTGGTACCTATAACGTTGAAGTAATAGAATATACAAAACGAATACCATACAGGTGATATAAGCGCCTGCTGTTTTGTTTCGTAAAATGTATGTTTTATTTGTTTTATTATTCGTAACCTACTCTTTTGACAGGATTCGTTTCTGTGGGGTCACAATTCAAACCTAACCTAAACCTACTATTGTGACAGGATTAGTTTCTGCGGGGGTCACAGTCCAAACCTAACCTAAACCTACTTTTTTGACAGGATTCGTTTCTGTGGGGTCACAGTTCAAACCTAACCTAAACCTACTTTTTTGACAGGATTCGTTTCTGTGGGGGTCACAGTTCAAACCTAACCTAAACCTACTTTTTTGACAAGATTCGTTTCTGTGGGGTCACAGTTCAAACCTAACCTAAACCTACTTTTTTGACAGGATTCGTTTCTGTGGGGTCACAGTTCAAACCTAACCTAAACCTACTTTTTTGACAAGATTCCTTTCTGTGGGGTCACAGTTCAAACCTAACCTAAACCTACTTTTTTGACAGGGTTCGTTTCTGTGGGGTTCCCAACCTAATTTTGTGATTTATATGACATGTTGTTATATTTTTTAATATTTATATATTATTAAAGATATAGTAAATGTAATTAGTTAATATGTATATTATAGTATACGGTAGTATGTATATTGTATGTTATATGTATTATTTGTATCTTATACAAATTGAAATTATACCTTTTGTGCATTATACATAAAAAAAGTATACTTTTTGAGCGTTTGTAAATTGAGAATATGCCAAAAGTTTGTATTCATTATGTTACGCACCCCATATCATAACCCCTTTGGGATCATCCACATATTACGTCACACCAAATTTCAGGTATTTGGACCCCTCCCCCTCCTATGTCACGCTTTTTTGTATCCCTTTAACTGGGATTGTCACATTTAGTATGACCCCCCCCTTACATTGTGACGTAATATATGGATGACGCCTTTTCGAAATTAAACCAATGCACCCAACTAGTTTTGTACGAAACAATTATATGTATAAATTGTATAATGAATGAATTATTTGTAGTTTTTTCTATTTTGCGGGACTAATGCAGTTTTTTTATGCTGTATGCGAAGAATTTGTGAAAATAATAAACACACGCTTACAACATTGAGAATAACGCCATCTATACGTTAAGGTCTGAACACAGAACTAGTAAAAGTAAAGCATGATGCTTTCCGAGTTAGCACACGCCACGTTCGGAGTGCATTCCTAGAAGTTACCGAACGAGTGTATAGATGGCGTTACTTATCACAACTTCATAAAAAAATAAAATTCAGTTCTAGTCCTTTCATTTCACCACAATTGGTAAAGGCTAGTCTCTTCATCTTTCGTAAACTGATGAGAAAATTGTAATTTAGCCACATGAGTATAAAGTTCATAAGTGTTTAGACGACACTACGATGTTGCCACTTTTTAATTTATACTCTTTTTGGTCAGACTGTAACCACCTAAAATAATTAAAACCTTCATTAAAGGAAAGCATTATGAAAATAAATGGACTCACTTTTTCAGTGTCGTTGTGCGCGTGATCGAGAGTAAGATTGATGTTTTTAGTTTGCATTTTCCCCCCGATACCTGCAACAACAAAGACTTATCAATTTATCAGTATTCAGAACAGCGAAGGCCTTTCATAACTTTCACAAAAAACTCCAAAATACCTTTTGAATATTTATCAGGACTTACGCTTTTTATTGCAACGTAAAAAGTATTAGGTAACTTTTTTATTTGGAAATAAAGAAACAATTGAATGAGAAACAGACAAAAGAAGCGCTTTGAATTCGACACGACAGCGAAGTTTTTAGGTATTGTCGTGAAATATATTAAACTAGCTATTTCCCGCGGCTTCGCTCGCGTTAAATTCGAAAATTGCAGAATGCTCCATACAAACATTCACCCCCTATTTTAGGGAAGTGAGGGTTTAAAAGAGACATAAAGTAGCCTATGTCACTCTACATCTCTTTAATTATCTCCACTTAAAAAATCACGTCAATTGGTCGGTCCGTTTTGCCGTGAAAGACGGACAAAAAAAACAGACACACACACTTTCCCATTTATAATATTAGTTAGTATGGATTGTTACAAGTCCCACATTAAGAAATTTATAAGTAAAATAACTTATCTAGGATGCTCACACCATTCTTAAACTTTGCTACACCTACAACTAAACTATACAATGTGAAAACAATGGTCAAACTGTACAATGTTGCTTATCAAATAATTAGGTCAACCGGGAAATTTGCCTCTTGTAAGATAAATGCCCCAATTGTAGCTCGAACGGCTGGTTTTTCAAGAAAAAATAAACTTATATAACTTGAAAACCAATGAGTTTTGACCACTGGTTTGCAGGACTTAAATAACGCTTTTGAAGGAAAATGTCGAATTACCAGTAAACATTACTAAGTAGCTTTGATGTTAGAAAATAAATATTCTGTATACGATAAAATTTGGGTTTAAGTACCCATTACAATTCTGGACTTAAAGTTTAGATGCAAACAAGGAAGTAGGTTATATAAAAGTATAAATCCATATATGATAGGAATTAGGAATCCATACAGAACATCAAACATATTTGCATCCCATTTTGTCATACGACGCGACGTGGTATTTGGTAATCCATATCAGTATCTGAATCACAGGTCTGAATGATACGAAAAAGGTCCACTTTTCCCATTGAATCGAGTCCCATCGCGGACAAATCTAAATGTAAGTAGGTGCATTCAACTGATAAGACAAGATAATTCATCTTTTATTATTTGATGTAACTTGTTGGACGTGTCAGCCTGCTGCTGCCTCTTGGGCATCTACTGCATTAAAGCCTAACCTAACAACAAAATTAAAAATTTGAAAAAAAAAACCCTGACATAGTGGACCGATTTTCATGAAACATGGCTAAGAACACTCCCGACTCAAACAAAAAAACTAAACCTAAATCGGTTCTATTTTAGCAAATAAATTTCTGAATCTGAATCAAATCACGAATTCACGACACTGTAAAAATAACACATACACAAATTACCAATTCAAAACAGACAAAATCGCGGGCAAAACCGGGATTTAACAAAACGATTAAGTGGATCATTTTATGCTAGAACAATACGGTTAAATAAATAATTCTACTTGCAGCGCTCTACCACGGAACGGTAGATTTCTACTCTAGTTTTCACAGCATTCATTTTCCCCTCGAAGCCTGTAAGTAGGTATTTCACGCCATTGTGAGTCCGGAGCCGCAAGAATCACATCTTTTGTTTAACTAGCTCGTTTTAATCTTGTTTTTGTTAGCAGCTTCATTCATTTTCTGCATTTTCTCGATTAAATTTGCCTAAGTAGGCGCTTCTTTAATAGTTGAAAGAATATTCGAGCTGGAAGGATTTTGATAAAGATTTTATAAGACCTCTTGTAATAGTAAGTAAACGAGGAAGGTAAATAAATAAATACTGGACGACACCTTACACAGATCAACGTACGTATAGCCCCAAACTAAGCAAAGCTTGTACTATGGGTGCTAAGCGACGATATACATACATACTTATATAGATAAATACATACTTATATACATAGAAATCATCCATGACTCAGGAACAGATATCTGTGCTCTTCACACAAATAAATGTCCTTACCAGGATTCGAACCCGGGACCGCGGCTTAGCAGACAGGGTCACTACGAACTACGCCAGATCAGTCGTCGGGATGTATTTTATTTTTATGAGATCTAATAATAATAATAGTCGTGTAATAATTACAATATACATGTATAGCTATTTACATGGAATAAATTAGTTAACAGCTTAGGCTAGATACTAATAAAGTACTTTTCCCCTCACTAGCTCGGAAACACGTGTTATGTCCAATATGTCCTTTAATACCAGCGGCTAAAAACGCATTTTATCCACTAGTGGGTAAAGTAATTTGACCTTGAATAAAGTCAAATTAACTGCTTTAAAATTTATAAAAGTAGGTGAATCTAGTAATAAAGATGATTTACCACCGGTGGAACTACTGGAAGCAGTGATAAACGCATTTTTTGCGTTGTAGTTTCCTCGCTATAGTGAGGGGAAAAGTTTTGTGTTACACTCGGGTGAAATGTATTTTACTTCTCGTGTGTTAAAAAACTCGCAAGTTCAGGATTCTATTCTCGAATTCCTCAACTATAGAATCCTTTCACTTGCTCGTTTTTCAATTCCACACTCGGCGTTAAAATACAACCTTGCCCCCTTGTATAACAAATAACTATAATAAGCCGCGGCTACAAAATAGTTCAATGATTTTTTTTTTACTTAAGATAATTTCAAGGAAAGTAACAAAGCTCAAGAAAAAAAATATCTTGTATTGTAGATACTGGGTCAAGAATCTGGCTCTTACATTTTATCGTATTCCATATTATTTAATATTATAAATGGGAAAGTGTGTGTGTCTGTTTGTTTGTCGGTCTTACACGGCAAAACGGAGCGACGAATTGACGTCATTTTTTAAGTGGAGATAGTTGAAGGGATGGAGAGTGACATAGGCTACTCTTTGTCTCTTTTTAACGCGAACGAAGCCGCAGAAAAAAGCTAGTTTCAAATAATTCTTTCCACCTTTAAACAAGCAGAATAAAACGATTTTATCTACGGATGCGTTTCGTCGCGGTATAAATCTAGCAATAATTCACATCCATGGCTTAGGGCAAGTCAATAAAGCATCGCCGGATGTGGTCTGTGGCTTATTCCCTCCGGGCCATCGACCGACTTTGTGACTGCCATTCTTAAGTACTATCGATGGCGAACCCCCTGGACACCAGCTGCTACTCGAGGTTTTAGCGTGCGTGTTGTATTTATTGAAGCCTCCTTTTTTAGGGTTCCGTAGTCAACTAGGAACCCTTATAGTTTCGCCATGTCTGTCTGTCCGTCCGTCCGTCCGTCCGTCCGTCCGTCCGTCCGTCCGTCCGTCCGTCCGTCCGTCCGTCCGTCCGTCCGTCCGTCCGTCCGTCCGTCCGTCCGCGGATAATCTCAGTAACCGTTAGCACTAGAAATCTGAAATTTGGTACCAATATGTATATCAATCACGCCAACAAAGTGCAAAAATAAAAAATGGAAAAAAATGTTTTATTAGGGTACCCCCCCTACATGTAAAGTGGGGGCTGATTTTTTTTTTCATTCCATCCCCAACGTGTGATATATTGTTGGATAGGTATTTAAAAATGAATAAGGGTTTACTAAGATCGTTTTTTGATAATATTAATATTTTCGGAAATAATCGCTCCTAAAGGGAAAAAAGTTCGTCCCCCCCCCCTCTAACTTTTGAACCATATGTTTAAAAAATATGAAAAAAATCACAAAAGTAGAACTTTATAAAGACTTTCTAGGAAAACTATTTTGAACTTGATAGGTTTAGTAGTTTTTGAGAAAAATACGAAAAACTACGGAACCCTACACTGAGCGTGGCCCGACACGCTTTTGGCCGGTTTTTAATGTACGACACGAGACGCTCACCTCACGCCCGAGAAAACCTTGGCAGAAAGCTCATTCGTACAGCAGGAGGTTCCTCTTAGTTACATAAAACAGTGCGTGGCCATTAAAATTTTAGAATGTGAGGATGACAGATTTCATCCGTAAACGAGTACATGAGGCCTGTAACAAAAGCAAAAAAATAAACAGTAGGTAAAATAAACTGACAAACATTTGTTCAGCGATTTAAAAATTATGGTCTTCAATTTTTCATATAAAATAAATATTAGCTTCAATGTACACCATTATTGTTGTCATTGACATTGTCTGTCACACTTTAGACTTAACAGAATTCTCAATACATCAAATCGCAATCAAGGGTGATAAAAATCAGAATACAAATTATTTTTAAAAGTTGGTAAGTATAAGGACTATAAGGAACTGCCTAGTTTGTAATGTTTTGCTTTTGTTACAAGCCCCATCCTGTATAGATAGATCAAGTAATCGCATCTACATACATAGTGTGCCAAACGAACTCAGTAAAAACGTCTCAGGTAGTCCGTCCCTACTCACAGCTTGCAGCTTTCGCACTCCATTGATATTTCATTGCAACAACACAGAAATAAAGACTAGGAAGGGGTTTAAGGATGTCTGCACGACCATTTATATCTTTTAAACGAGCAATTCTTATAGAAGTAGATAAAATATATATTTATATACATAATTATATATGTACTTACCGGCGATCTCGGAAACAGATTCAACGATTTCGCTGAAATTTATTACCTGGGGGTTTTCTGGGTAAAAAGTAGATCTACCTTATTCTTACTCGTAGGTCCCGGGAAATGCGAATTTTCGAGTTTTCAGGTGTTTTCTATAAGGACATCACTAGTCGAACGTCCCCTTCACTAGCATCGCTGTCAAAAATGGCGGCAGACGGACTCAGAGCGTCGCTTGAGGGTGGCTTGTCATTGAACTTGTGTTTTGAGATTCCGTTTAATAGGCTGTATAATTGGTAGTGGTATCCTGGTGTTTTTACTCTAACAGTTTCAGAAGCGCGATATTAAGTTACCCATATACGCCCGTACTATGAAATTTGTCCGAAATTGACAATGTCATCATTCTCGCGCCGCGCTCGTAACCATTCATTGTCATCCAACAGTATTTAATTAACACCAGTCGATCTGATTCGACGAGTAAAGACACTAGCACCATATACTACAGTTAAAAGTCTAAGGCAAAGGCTTTGATCAAATACCTGTCCGTAATTGTGCCAACAAAGAGATAGAACATGCCTAGTGTGCTGGCGTGTCTTGTGTTTTCTTTCAGCTTATTCATTGCAGTTTACGAGATATTCACACTTTGGAGTAATAATTGATCATAATGAGTGTGAAATCGGAAGTAAAAGTGATCCAAACACAGTGTTCTGGGGCTGAAGTGATCAACATCCACTATTAGCCAATAGTGTGTTGTTTCTTTCTTTCAGATCAAATTATGTACATGTTGAAGAAGTACTAATACTTGCTCCCAAAGTGTATCACAATAAGTATCACAGTAACCCATGGACTGTGAGATATGAACCACATCCAAGTTGTCATTCACAAAAATGCTCCGGGCAAAGAATATTATTAGTATAATATGTGTAGAGGGGCCGCAGTAATGAATAATCATTAGCTCACTTGTGTGTTGTGTTTTTGTGCTTCCAGATGAGTTTCAGATTCATAATACATATTGTACTTGGGATATATTGACAATTGTCACAGTGAAACAGAGTATAAGATACAAGTACTTAGATCTAAATTACACCTAAATGATTCCTTATAACAGGTGACTTTATGAGTTTTATGATCTACAAAGAGAGATGATCATTATCTTGCCCTATTTGTCATATTAAATATAAGTTTGTCCGGAATGACATAGAATAAGGTATTTATCCTACTCAATAATATTGTATCATTGCATCTGGCTTATGTAAGTATACTGACAGTAAATACATTTTAAATTCACTACAGGTTGGTATAAAGGGATGAGTAAATACACCTACCTTTTCAATTAGTTTGTAAGCATGCCTGTGTACTTTTATAATGTACCTGTGTTCAAACTTTTGAATAAACGTCTTTATTATTATTATTATTATTATAAATAAGCATAAGAAAACTTTGACAACTGTCTTGTCTTGTTTGTGTTTTGTTATAAGTTCACTAACACTTCTCCGGGGACTGTATTTTGAAATCTGTCTTAGTGACATTCTTATGCATATAAACTCTGTATGATCTTGCATTCTTCTAAATGAGGAAACATGTTGCTATATTACATGGCACAAATTCATCAAAAATGTTGATAAAATAATAATAATATTTTGATGAGGTTAATTATGCATCTTGTTAAAACCATAATGTGTGTTAAAATTAAGGGCATAGCACTGAAGTATAGTGTATTGTTGATGCTGTTTTGTTTATAATAATGCTGGTTTAGCATTGCAAACATTTTTGACAAGAAATGTAATCAATGTAATCATGTTCTAAATTGAACCAAAGACAAATATATTACCTAGACAGACATTTGGAACATTTATTATCATGACATAGTCCAGTGTCCATTTAATGCATTATCAGTGATATAATTTGTTCCTTAATTACATTCCTTTCCAGATTAATTTATTGATTACAGTAGTTGCCTGCCGGTAACCTGGTGAATATTGACCATAAGTTGAAAATACTTGCATTGGTAAGGCATGATTCCAGAAGTTCCTGAGGTTAAATCTTGCTAAAAGCTGGAAACACCAAACTGGATATCTATTGAACTATTTATGACACTGGTAAAATTTGTCATAGCTAATGGTAAGAGATTTTGATATTTATAGACCCGATGGACTTTAACGGTCTACATGCTATACTTGTCTGTTACAACAAATCAGTTTGATTTGGAATTGGGCTTGAAACATGCCAATCAGTTAAGTTTTTAAAAGATGTGCAATAATCTGAGGTAAATAACTTAATTGGAGCTTCTAATAATTTTAACCACTTCACTGCGAAGGAATGTTTCCGAACCGAAGCATGACAAACAGGTTACCGTTTGAAGTTGACAAGTATTGTCTACTTTTAATATGTTCTGTTCCTTGAAATATAAAAATAACTGTACACTTCTATTGCTTTTTGATTTCACAAGAATATATATATTTTACATGTTTTGTGACTTTTGCAAGAATCGAAAATAATGATATTTTGTTATAAAAACTCAATCACCTGTACTAAGTATTCTTGCATATGCATAGTATTAACACAACTAACAAAATTATGTAGTTGTGCAGGTGGCAGCTATATGGATAATGTTGTGCTTTAAATTGCACATATACCTACAGCTGGAGCACCTCTCTAGTGTGTCTGGCAAGCTTGATGGTTTAATTATTAAGGTTATGCACCATGCCTGATGATGATATATAAATACCTTTGTCAAGAACCATTTGGTAAGTAACAATGATAGATAAAATATTACATTATTTGAATGTAGTGAAACCTCGATAAGTCAAGCCAAGTGCCATATGATTATTCTTGCTTAACTGGAATGTGTTTCAATAATGGTATATATAGTAAGCGTGTTACCTTAGGGGCACGGGAAAAATAAGACAAGTTGCACGCCGGATTGAGAACCGAGTGGTGTTTTGTCTTATTAGTCTCAGATTAAGAACTGAGTTGTCATTACATATATGCACGCCGGATTGAGAACCGAGTTGTGTTTTGTCTTATTAGTCTCAGATTAAGAACTGAGTTGTCATTACATATATGCACGCCGGATTAAGAACCGAGTTGTGTTTTGTCTTATTGGTCTCAGATTAAGAACTGAGTTGTCATTACATATATGCACACCGGATTGAGAACCGAGTTGTGTTTTGTCTTATTAGTCTCAGATTAAGAACTGAGTTGTCATTACATATATGCACGCCGGATTAAGAACCGAGTTGTGTTTTGTCTTATTACTCTCAGATTAAGAACTGAGTTGTCATTACATATATGCACGCCGGATTAAGAACCGAGTTGTGTTTTGTCTTATTACTCTCAGATTAAGAACTGAGTTGTCATTACATATATGCACGCCGGATTAAGAACCGAGTTGTGTTTTGTCTTATTAGTCTCAGATTAAGAACTGAGTTGTCATTACATATATGCACGCCGGATTGAGAACCGAGTGGTGTTTTGTGCTATTACTCTCAAATTAGGAACCGAGTTGCCATTGCATATATACACGCCGGATTAAGAACCGAGTTGTGTTGCCTATACATGATGTTAATAATATATTCTGTTCACAGGGTTTCCTGATAAGCACATTGTACCTGAATCTTGTGGTATCCACGGTAGTGTAACTAATGTGATATCCACAAGTAAAAATGAAGTGATTTCCGTCACTTAAAGTGTGAATCATAATTATAATGATTACTTTAATGTCTGCTATACATTTGTTACTTTGATTATTGTTTCTTAAGTAGTTCTGTTTATGCAATGTTGGTCTTTGGAGACGGGCCATCATGTGTTATATAGACTATCCTTGCGAGGTTAGTTCTGTTCTGGTATTTGTGGTGTAGGTCTTTACAGACGCCATCATGTGTTATATAGACTATCCTTAAGAGGATTGGTCTGTTTCTGTTATTTGTGATGTAGGTCTTACAGACGCCATCATGTGCTATATAGTCTATCCTTAAGAGGATTGTTCTGCTTCTGTTATTTGTGATGAAGGTCTTCAGAGATGCCGTCATGTGTTATATAGTCCTTAAGAGGTATATCCTTAAGAGGTTAGCTTGAGACCTTGTTTGTCAAAAGCATGTTTTATGACCTTAAAGAGTTGTGATCTCAAGGTTACCTTGAAAGGGTTGCTTGCACTAATACTTTCCAGAGGTTGCTGGTGGAATTACGGTTTCCAATAGAGTGCATGCTACAGGCTGCGCGACAACCTTGTCATGAAGGGCCAACGTCTGCGGTCGTTGCGCCGCCAGCCTCGAAAGCAGCCGTATCACCGTGGCTTGCGTATGAAGCTTTGATATGGTAATGTTTGTTGTCTTATAGCAAAATTGGTGGCTAGTACACATTTGATTATTACCTTTTATTAATTTTATCATGTTGATAGATAAATAATTAGCAGTTGTTAAAGGTCCTGCCAAGGAGCAGCCATGTATTCTGCTTAATATATTTTCATAAAAAAAAGATTACATGACAATATTTTCTAATATCTTCATTGTCATTGTTTATTACTAAATTATTTTACGGCTATGTAAGCCGGATCTGTATTTGAGAGCATCGACTATGCCAATTGTACATTAATTTCTCGTAACCTTATCATGTTGCTTGAACGACAGTTGTGTTGTACTGATTCTATCACCTACTGGCTTAGTTCCAAGGAAAAATTATCACGTTCTCGTTACATTAAGGAACTTAGTATTTCCCATGTATGTTGCAGAGCTTTTTAATAAGAGCTTTCTTGCTGCTTGCTGTGTTAGAAGGCGGCTATGCTCACACATGGAGTGTGTCATGTTCACCTCTCACGAGTTTGATGTACGCGTTGTTGCGCGTGCGGGGAACTTCACAGCCTACAGTGACGGAGCCAACTGTGAGTTTGTTCCATGTATTTGCTATTTTAACAACGCCAATCATCATTGTTATATTTAGCGGTTAGTTTGGAATGCACCGCTCACGTAAGGTCTTACTTAGAACATAATACTTGCCTGAAATGAAATGTATTGATGGGTAAAGATATTTACAAGCAAATATTGGGTGGTGCTTTGTACACCGGTAATTACCTGCCCGCCGCTATATGTCATATATTTTACATAATTAATTTGACTAATATATAGTATCGATCATGGCGGTAAAACATGTAGTTTTCGTACCATTGGCACCTTAATAGTTTTAAAGCCTTACTGGCCGTGGAATTGTTAAAAAAAAATGATCTGACTTACTTGTACTAGGCTAGTCTGGTCATGCAATCTTGAGTTAGTTATGTCATACTCTGATTCGACTATAAAATGAGACAAATTACATATCTTGGTGTAAGTTAGCCTTAAACTACACCGGCCGTTTCCAACGGTACTCGAGTTAATCACTTCAAAGGACCAGGGCCTGAGTGTATAGCTGGAGTATACAAAGTTCTTGTTCACTCCGCAGAAAAGAAAAGAACAAATGAACAGATGAAGTCTACCGACATCAGTTGGAGGCGCAGCCTGCTTCGGCTGTGTTGACTGCGGCAGTCATCAGTAGCAGCATGGATAGCAGAGACCTTCGGGACGAAAGGTCAAGGTCAGAATGGTCGAGTATAAGGACATCACTAGTCGAACGTCCCCTTCACTAGCATCGCTGTCAAAAATGGCGGCAGACGGACTCAGAGCGTCGCTTGAGGGTGGCTTGTCATTGAACTTGTGTTTTGAGATTCCGTTTAATAGGCTGTATAATTGGTAGTGGTATCCTGGTGTTTTTACTCTAACATTTCCTATACAATAAAATAGAATAACGAGCGAAGCTCGGTCGCCCAGGTACTGACAAATAAAAGTATATCCTTCTTCCTCGGTTCCTCAATAATGAGGTGGTTATTTTTCGCACCTAAGCTCTCCACTCCGCACGGTCTTCTGCAGTCCTCATAATAGGCGCCTGTGTTAACCCCTAGCAGGCCTTCTTAACGCTAAAAAAAAGTATATACGAGTAGAAAAAGTTGATAATTTACATTAGGTTAGGTACTCCGTTACGTGGAATTACACAAGAGATGAATAATTCATCGATCTTTAAGGATTAATCGCACAGAAACGCTCGCTCGTGCCGTTTACCGCAGCTCGTTAAAATTCAGGATACCTTTGCGAATTGCGTTGTTACTGTGTTAATTTGAGAACGAGGAGAGTGATTAATATTTAATTGACTACCGTACCACTAGCCTAGCGCGTAGTGACCCTGCCCTGCCTACTACGTAGCGGTCCCAGGTTCGAATCCCAATAAGGGCGTTTATTTGTGTGATGAGCACAGACAGATATTTGTTCCTGAGCCATGGATGTCAGACAAACAGACAAACAGACAGACAGACAGACAGACAGACAAGCAGACAAACAGACAAACAGACAGACAGACAGACAGACACGTGAAACTTATAACACCCCGTCGTTTTTGCGTCGGGAAACAAAAGGGGTCATACGAAAACGAAATCAAGTGCAATCAATTGCAGTGACAGGTTGCAAGGCCACAAAGCACACCACAAGTCCACAAATGAACCCATCATGGATAATAATAGTACATTGTGCAACAAGGGGAGGAAGTTGAATATTACTAACGAGAGTAAGTTAGATCGCGACGGCTTGCCGGAGCGACTTAAAGACTCGAGTTAGTAATATTCATACTCCCCGAGTTACACACAATGTTTTTCATCACACTCGCAATGTAAAAAATACGTAAATAGATGTAAAAAAAGTTAAGTACGGTACAAGAAATTTCATTATTCCCTTGGGAGAACGATTTTTCTATAACTCACGCTCCGCCTGCGTGCAATAGCACATTTAAAGTGCGGGTGTGATGAAAAATTGTTGTACTTCTTATCAAACATACTTCTTTATCTCAGTCTTAAGTAATATATACATTCCCATACTTCCGGAAACATCCATAACTCGATTAGTTACACCGTTCGAGACTATTGTAATACAATATCAACATTCAGTAGCCATCTCAAACGCTCCAGTATCAATAAACTATGTTCTAATGAGCAGTACATTTCTCAATACGGTTTCTATTGGGTAGCCAACGTCATCATCGCTTACGCGTCGCAAACGATTCGTAGCTAGCTCTCCCTGTCGCTCTTCTATAATGGCGCGACAGAACCAGCCTGCGTTTTAATCGCCACGTAGCATCAATAACTGCCACTTCGGCTAGACTGACTGCTTCGACTTTATTCTTAGAGCTACAAGAGGACGGGAGAGTTAAAAGCCAGAACAGGGGACCGATTGTTGAATTTCGAACGCATGAAATCGCCCTTCGAAAGTCTGTGGAAAACGACGTAATGCCACAGAATATATAATAGTACAAGTACAGAAGGCCCACTGCTTTGATGTTCACGAAATGCCGCCCTTTTAAATGCCTACAAAATTATTACAATGAAACGAGCCGCACGTGCGCGGCGTCCGGCGATAGGGTTGCCTATGGATTAAAACGAATTAATACTCAGATAAAATATATATTATATTCAAGTCTTGGGTACTTTCTAAGTATATATACAGTATTTATATCTTTTTGTTTAAATACCAACATCATAAACCTTGAACTTTTCCGTGGGACGTAATCAATAGTAGATCTGTTCTGTGTAAGATTGTCTTATGGTATTTATTTTATTGATGATGTCTATTTAACTAAGCATTATTAGCCATTCCACACGTGGACATCGCATATGAACCTTAAAAAAAACTAGCGACGTAAAGTAACAATAGAAAATGTGAACGTGCGTTCCGTGAGAACGCGCGCCACCCCTGAGTAGGCCGCGAACTCGCGGCCGCCAGCATGTACTTGTAGCGCGTCGATAGAATCGCGGAGTGAGCCGCCCCTAAGACTTTCGAACGGCGAATTCATGCGTTCGAGATTCAAAGATCGGTCCCCAGATCAAAGAATGTGTGAATTGAAAAGCTATAATAATACCTGTTCGCAAATGTCATGAGTGTCTTAAAAGAAATACGAAGTTGGTATGAGTATATTTCCTTTTTTTAACTCTTTAAACGCCACCGCTATTTAAAATGGTGTCATTTTTGAAGTCACTCACGGGTCGAACGCAATAAAATAACATTTTTTTTTTCGACGATTCAGCGGTTTCACCGCTCGTGGTCTCAGAAAAACGCGAGGATCTAAACGAGTCGCCATTTATCGTGTCTGCACAGCCAATAAAAATTAAAATTGTTATGGTGGACGCTGTCAAAGTGACTGTCAGTTAAGTTTTTTATTAATTCTTCATTAGTCGACATTTCGGCGTCGTCTACACTATTTTGACAAGGGAGGAGAAGCGTTTAAAAGGCTAAACGAGATACTGTGCGCGAAAAAATATGACAACTCTCCAGTAAGGTTTTATTATGCTGAAAGTCTTACTGATGCCACAGAATATATAAAGCTGATGCCCATAAGGCTGGTTAATTTTTCCTGTGAATTGTATGTATGGAGCCATGTCACCTATAATCAATCAGTAAAGAAAGTTGAAATAGTTTCAAAACACAATCGATTTCGTACAATCAATAATTTTATTATTCAGTAAGAGTATGAAATTAATTACGGACGGATTTTTTGTAAAAAAAAAACATACATAGTGTACTCGTATGTAAACGTACATACTAATTTTGCATACTGACGTGTAACAATGACCTTATCTGGTGCGGTGTTTTAAAAACTATTCAAAATAACCTAACCACAAAATTAAAACTTTGAAAAACCCCCGACCGCGACATAGTGGACCGATTTTCATGAAACATAGCTAAGAACACTCCCGACTAACTCAGCTTTCAAACAAAAAAAACTAAATCGAAATCGGTTCATCCGTTTGGGAGCTACGATGCCGCAGACAGACACACACACAGACAGACAGACGTACACATAGACAGACAGACGGACAGACACGTCAAACTTATAACACCCCGTCGTATTTGCGTCGGGGGTTAAAAATAGTAACATGATGGTCAGTTGGTGGGGGTCTCAGAGAAACTAGTCAGTAGAGCCAGATCTGGACCGATTGGTGAGTTACACAAGTCACGAATGTGCCATATAAGGGCGGAATAACCGCTTGATCGGTTACGTTACTGTCACTATGAGAGCATAAACTGTTGGTATGTGATGGCTGAGATCTTCTTTGTGTGCCGGTTCTTGTTTTTTTTTTTTTTTTAGTATGAATAGACGTTTGGCCACGATCACACCTGATGGTAAGTGATGATGCGGTCTACGGTGGCGCACGCTTACCTTTTTTTTTTTTTTTTTTTTGAAAAAAAAAACAACTTAAACTAATTTTGTACATGAATTAACTTGCCAAACTGTTACGTTTAATGGCAAGATGAGATGAGATACCAATGGCAATGTTGTCTAATAAGGGAATAGAACTGTGCACATACTTGATGCCTAATAGTATATTACGATACAAGTGCGTAAAGGAGGCAGTTCGAAACGAGTGGCGATGAATTAAAATACGACCGAAGGCAGTGTTTCAAATCGACACGAGATTTCCTTTTTGCACGTGTATCGTACTTTTTATTTTTAACCCCCGACGCAAAAACGACGGGGTGTTATAAATTTGACGTGTCTGTCTGTCTGTTTGTATGTCTGTCTGTGTGTGTATCTGTCTGTGGCATCGCAGCTCCCGAACGGATGAACCGATTTCGATTTATTATATTTTATTTGAAAGCTGAGTTAGTCGAGAGTGTTCTTAGCCATGTTTTATGAAAATCTGTCCACTATGTCGCGGTCGGGGTTTTTTTCAAAATTTTAATTTTGTGGTTATGTTATCTCAACTGCTACTACGTCATAATTCCGACATGACCACGACATCGCCGCATGTAAACCTCACTACCATCCGTTCCCATACTTTCCCAGTCATCCGACAACTTGGTTAGAAACTTGTTAGTTGTACGGAAGTCGTTGATTGAGACGAATAATTCAGTAATTACTCTCTAATAGTTTGTGAGAATCAGTCGATTGCAATCTATTCATTGAGTTTTGATATAGTGAATCTAGACACTTTTGAATCTAATTAATGATTTGATAACTTTAATAGTCTTTTTAACCCCCGACGCAAAAACGACGGGGACGGGGGAACGGGGTTTGACGTGTCTGTCTGTATGTTTGTCTGTCTGTCTGTCTGTGTGTGTGTGTGATTCAGTTTTTTTTGTTTGAAGGCTGAGTTAGTCGGGAGTGTTCTTAACCATGATTCATGAAAATCGGTCTACTACGTCGTGGGGGTTTTCTCAAAATTTAAATTTTTTGTTAGGTTATTAATATTGTCGATCATTATTTATTTCCGGACAAAACCACAATAAAGATGAAACTACCATTTTGTTTTAAAATAATACAATAGAAATGGTTTATGTCACTTAAAAATAATGTGTTTAACATAGTCCAACGTTTCGAACTCGTCACGGTGTCGTCGTTAATTTTGTTTTGCCCTTATCCACTGATGAACCTATTCTTCTTCCAACAGGATCTTCAAACTAAATAACTTCAAGGTCATCTCGAAAAGTGCAATGAACTACAAAATGTTCATAATCGCCGAACCAGAACGGAGTTAGATTTAAACCCCATCCAAAACACCACTATAATTCATCTAAACGATGGAACTATTAAGGTTATGTTCTTGAACGATTATATTGGTAGACTATTAGAATTTCGACTTAGCCAGTGTATGATGAACCCGGGCAAAAAGTAACAGCTACTGTAACAATTTGGGTATTTTTGTCTAAGCCCGAAGAATCCTGTGTAGCTGGTTCCCCTTGTTTTGCCATAATTTTACAATCAAGATTTTTTTTGGCATACCTAATCTATATTACAATTTAAGTTTTCACGCGTATTTACACATATTTAAAGTCACATACAGGTCGAACGCGATTAATTAACATTATTTTACCTTTTTTCCCAACGTTTCGGCCAGGTTGCACTGGCCGTGGTCGTGGTAAAATAATGTTAATTAATCGCGTTCGACCTGTATGTGACTTTAAATATAATCTATATTACATAATTCACCTTTCGCATTATCTGTTATTGCATTTTGTCTAGGCATATTTTTGTTTGTCTGAATATATTTCGTGCATAAAGGTTATTCGCCGAATGGTGTTTACTGTTTATGCATAAACTATTTGTGCATAACATTGTTTAGTCGAAAACGACGCAGCTTTTTTATCATAGGTAATACTATTACAATATATGTTACAGTTCTAACCTTTTTTTTGTTTAGGGGGGGAGGGGTGGGGGGGTGCGTTCTGCATACCACTCGGGTGCGAGGGGGGACCCGATTGGTTATGTGGGACTCCCGTATTGGCTAATGAGGCCACGGTATACCCACTAAAAACCCCCTTTCAGAATAAGTTTTCTGCCACATAAACATTCGTCGAAAATCGATTATTCGAAGTCTGTTATGCGAAAATCTTTTCGGACAATTAAAGGTTTGCCAAATAGAGGGAACCCTTGTTAGCTTTAGTTGATAAACTGTATTGTCGACCGATTTTTAACCCCCGACGCAAAAACGACGAGGTGTTATAAGTTTGACGTGTCTGTCTGTCTGTCTGTGTGTGGATCTGTACGTCTGTGGCATCGTAGCTCCCGATCAGAACCTACTTAGATTCCGTTTTTTTTTATTTGAAAGCTGAGTTAGTCGGGAGTGTTCTTAGCCATGTTTCATGAAAATCGGTCCACCATGTCGCGGTCGGGGGTTTTTTCAAAATTTTAATTTTGTGGTTAGGTTATTCTACTGTAAGTTATGCTCCGGTAAGTACTTATTGTAAATTCAGGGAGTGTAACTAGGAAAATTACATTATTATTTATATTTTCTTGCGACTTATTTATTTGTACAAAATAAATAACAACAAATAAATAAGTCGCACCCCGTAACCTAAGTTCGACTCAATCGTCCTCGAAAAGATAATCGAACACTATAAGGGCTAGTGTGTAACAGGGCAATTACGGGCAGTTTTGTGAATGAACCTGCCTCGTGTGGATTAGCTGAGTAGTTGGGCCATTTTTTTCAAAGTTGGCCACCCCTTTTTTTTGGATTTGGAAATTTTAATGTGGTTTCCACTCAGAATCGCGAGGCCTTTCAATTCTAATAGGAGAAAAAAAGTGTCCCAAGGTTTTTTTCCCATTCCGTTACCATTTTTTCATACATTTTGTATGGCGGTAACGGAATGGAAGGTTCGAAAAAATTAATGGAAATCTTAAGACATTTTTTTTCTCCTATCAGGATCGAAAGAGCTCGCGATTCTGAGTATTAATCGCGTAAAAAATACCCATGTCACAAAAAAGTGGGGTGGACAACTTTGAAAAAAAAAATGGCCTAGTTATTAGCCGCCTTTACGCCCAGTTATTAAGCGTACAGGATAGCTCTCCAACGAACGCAATCACGCGGTCTATCCCTGCCCCTCCCGCCATCTTTACACGCACATTCTTTCACACGCGATTGCTGTATCACGCACGAGAGAGCGACTGTGTAAAGGCGGCTATTGCCATCGCTGAAATACCCAATCTCAGTTCAGCCAGGATCAAGGACGGCTCTCTCCGCGATTCTTTCGCCGAGCTACAAGTACATGCCGGCGGCCGCGAATGCATGGCCCTTTCAGTGGTGAAGACCTTCTAGACGTTCTATTCTTACGCCCCGAGTTACACACAATGTTTTCATCACACTCGCAATGTAAAAAAATATGTTCATGTAAATAAAGATTTAAAATAACCTAACCACAAAATTAAAATTTTGAAAAAACCCCCGACTGCGACATAGTAGACCGATTTTCATGAAACATGGCTAAGAACACTCCCGACTAACTCAGCTTTCAGACAAAAAAGACTAAATCTAAATCGGTTCATCCGTTCGGGAGCTACGATGCCACAGACAGACACACACACAGACAGACAAACAGACAGACAGACAGACAGACAGACAGACAGACAGACACGTCAAACTTATAACACCCCTTCGTTTTTGCGTCGGGGGTTAATAAAATAAGTTAAGTACTGTACTAGAAATTACATAACTCCCTTGGGTCCTCCTTTTAACGCTCCGCCGATTTACTATTGTCTTGCAGAAACTTTTTTCGCAATAATTTAATTTGTATAATAGTTCTTGGCAGAAGTCACGTTTGGCAGAAACACCTTACGCAGAATATGCTCTGGCATAAATCATTTCGCAGATAATAATTAAGTATGCATGTATGTAGGCGGCATAAAGTTGCAATTTGCTTTTTGATAGCGAGTTGGATGTTTCGGGAATGCAAGATAACTAACACTCCTCCTCGCTTCACTCGTCGTCTTACCTAACGTGGGGCTGTATTTCCTTTTCGATAGCGTGTCATAATTCTGCACTTGTAATAGTATGCTATACGATTATTATGGTACATAAAATTACGCTAAATCAAAGTCGATCAAATTAATGTTCTGTAAAACAATATTCTGCCAAATGTGTCGTATGCGTGGTAGTAATAATGTCAACTAAGTTTGCTGCAAAATTACCATTCGACCTAAAGTGTTTCTGCGAAACATGTTATGCGAAGTGTGTTTCTGACCAAAATTATTCTGCCAGATGAGGGTAACCCCGCTCCGCCTGCTTGAAATAGCACAATTAGTCTTGTTAAGGTGACGAAAAGTAAATAATGTTATTATGGCGAAACCACGGTGAAACAGTCTGTAAAACTGTTAAAAATTGGCGCCAAACGCCCATCTCTTATTACATAACTTATTTTAACCTGGCACTTATTATTATAAAGTTAGTGTATAATTTCGTTAAGTCGTCAGTCTCTACTTAATGGATGCTCCCACAATTTAAGAGTGAGCAGTAATTGTGGAGCTCGCACCAAAAGGTCGTAAGTGCCGTAATTCTCTAAACCAAAAGTGCTCTTTTGTATCGAGTGCTGTAAATTGTAGGTGAGATTAGTTTTACAACCGCTTCGTTCTAATTCTAACTGCGAGCTTGAACGCGATTTAATTGGTCATTCATTGAATTTGAACCGGCGATAACCGGTTATTTGGATTTAATTGTTTGAGTCGGTAACTTCCTATGCATCTCGTTTTTGGTACATTTATCTTATTAAACCGAAATAACTTTTTACAAAAAACTTAAACCGAATTCACTTTCTGAGAATTTTTCAATTTCTTTGATTATTTTTATTTTTTGTTGTTGTCTTAATATTTATAATATTAATGTTGTTAATCATGATATTGATTGTTGAATTTTATATTGCAGTAACATATACTCTCTATGCTTTAAAATATTTTATTACTTTTTAGTTTGATCACGCCGGGCGGGGGTCTAGGTGGTAATGACGATTTGATTCCCGGCTCGGCCACCAGTGGGCATTGTCGTTTTTTTTCTTTCGTGTATGATTATCTATTTCAATTTGTAACAATATATAACCCAGGACTTTTACCCATTAACAATTCAAGAGATTATTAAATTGCTTGCCGTTGAAAGAGCACTTCAAAAAAATAAGTAAGTATATAGAATTTTCTTAACAAACTGTAAAAGCAGGCTTCAAACACCATACCTAAATTATTTTCAAAGACATAAAATCAAGTTGATTGCCTTAGAATTAAACATGTCACTATTTTACACTCCCGTGTGATTTAAGCGTTAGATAAGATGGTGTAACGACCGTAGGCTCTTACTAGGCAGAACACGTACGTTACTTGAAGATTTGGGCATAGTTTTATGTGTTATTTGATGTTTTCAATGGCATCGACAATGGATTGGAATTCTGTTTTAGATTGTACGTTTAAAACGCTACAGGAGGGGTCAATTCTCCATACAAACGCTCTCGAATATTTCCTCCCTGGTTATTAAACAATTTAAACATAGACCAATGATTTTTTTCAAGACAGATTATTATTATTTTTATCTGTGTCGGACCGTTTTGATTTTTTTTATATTCTTATTTTCAAAGACGCTAGAGCCCATCAAAAATTTCCAAAAACGGCGCTATTGATTATGATGGCGTAAAAAAGGTGTGGCATTCAAAATTGGTGTCAATTAGCCAAAAAAACTAAAAGGTCCGACACAGATTATTTCATTGTTATTCAGATTCTCAAATTTCTTTACGATTGAGGAAACAGTCGAGAGCAGAACCTTGATTTTAAAGATTTTTTCGCAATATCTTCTGAGCTGTTCTTAATGGACAACTTTTTCTTCGATAAATCTAGTTAATAACACTAGTATATTAAACTAGAATTCCCAAATTGAAACCCTCTTTCCATTTAAGCATTTTCGCTCCTGTAGCGTCTTAAACATCGGTTGCGTATTATTTGTTTTACCAAAGGTTTTACTGACTGAATAAGTAAGGTGGAACTAGAACCCGACGCTGTCCCAATACTTCATAAGTGCCAGGTATTTTTGCTGGCGGCCCTAATAGATGTCATATCAGTGTTTGTGGTATTCAAAATAAGGTCAATCGCTGAAAATACCGATAAAAAAATCTTTTGATATATTACCCTATAATCAGTCCCAGGAATGTAGAACGGTACAGATTCCCAGTCCCCGCTTATTACATACAAAATAGATTGTAATTCTTTATTCCCTTGAACAATATCTTCGCAATTAGGGCGGGGACCAAACAATTATTCCTGCTACTTGATTTTAAAACTGGTACGTCAACTGGGTACCTAGCCAACGTTAAACGTATCGTTAGCTAGCTCTCTGCAGTGGCACAATATAATAAAGAGTACTATCGTACAGTATGGCCATTCCCGCTCCCCGTTGAAAGTGCCGCCCACCCCCTCTCGGTTACCTCACAGTTACCGTCTGTCAAAAACGCGAACAATGGACTTGTCATATTTCACTCATACAAGCATAGTTCGCGTTCACCTACACTGCTTAGACTGTGTACTAAGGAACGCGCCTCTTTCATATATTTGATCGCCAGTGTCCGAGGTGTGGCAGTGGCGTGACAGAGCCAGACTGAGTTCCGATCGCCACGTATCGTCAACGATTGTCACCTCGGCTAGGCCAGCTGGGATTCTTGCTGTTAAACTGGTTTGCTATAAAATAGAAACTGTTGTTCTTGTAATAAGTAAGTACTTTAAAAAGATAATTACGAGTGAAATTGAATAATTATTAGATGTCACTTAATTCAATTGGTATTAAGATATTTACATCCATATTGTGACAGTTTTTTTTATAGAATCTTTGCCATCTTTGAAATAACAAGGGCGGAACGGAATTTCCTGAATTTATAAAAGTACCTATAGTATTATAGTGTACCTACTTGTAGTGTTCAACAACCCATGTGTTCAAGACCCTTCCCATAAATATAACGGAAATAAAAAATAACACGTTCTTTATTGCAAAATAAGTTTTGAAAAATGTTTAAAATGAATTCCTTTCCACGAATTTTTGAAGATTATTTAAATAAGACATTAGATTTAGACCCTCCGGAAACATAAAAACGAAACGTTACACAAAAACTCGTCGCAATCCCTCACATGTTGTGCTTGATGACGCTCGATATTCAGATTTACGCCATTTAAAAAAGGTACATAATAATTTGCATTAAACTAAAAAAATAATACGTAACGAAAAAACTTGGCTAGTTTTTAATTTAAAAAAATGCTGAATTAAAAAACGAACAGACCTGAAATTATTGGTACAGTCAAGTGTAAAAATATGAGGGTCCAAAATTGCTTTAAATTAGAAATAGGCCGAATATTCGGTATTCGGCAAATTCGGCAAGTTTTTCAATGTTCGTATTCGACCGAATAATTCGTTTACATTGCCGAATATTTACCGAATAAACAATGTAAATAAATAGCGTAAGTTGTTTCGTAATTCATCGCATAATAACATCCTAATTCAGCATTCTAAGGAACTCCAAAGGGAATTAAAAATGCGTGCAAAAAATATACATACAATCACGCCTGTATCCCATGAAGGGGTAAGCAGAGCACATGAAACTTCTCAAGTTTCAGTGCCACTCTTGGCAAATAAGGGGTTGAAAGAAAACGAAACTGTGACATTACAGTGACAGGTTGCCAGCCTCTCGCCTACGCCACAATTTGCCCCATATCCCACAGTCGCCTTCTACGACACCCACGGGAAGAAAGGGGGTGGTGAAATTCTTAACCCGTCACTACACGGCAAAAAATATAAAATACAATAATTTGGTAAAATGGCATAATCAGAGATGATGGCAAGAGGCCTGATGGAGTGTCCTTGGTCCCTTGGAGTATGGGACGAATGTTAGTGTGGGATGCTACCTGCGTAGACACATTGGCACCGTCTCACCTCCAACGGACCAAGATAAATATGGCTCAACCGAATATTCAGCTAAATGTTCGGTTCAGTAACAGCTGAACCAAATATTCGTATTCGGCAAAGTCAGCATTCGGCTCATCTCTACTTTTAATATTTCCTATGGCTCTTCTTTCGACTGACTAAGAAAATGCTTTTTCAGTACAGATGTTGTTTTTTTTTACGCATTAGTGCGAGAAGTGGTTTATAATATGCCAGGTCGAAACTTCGTAGGCTCATCTGTACTGAAAAACGTCGTACGATACACGTGCGAAAAAGAAATTCGTAACTCGTGTCGATTTAAAGCACTCCCTTCGGTCGTGTTTTAATTTATCGCCACTCGTTTCGAACTTCCTTTTTTACGCACTTGTATCGTAATGTAATATTTCAGTACAGATGGTGTTTTTTTACGCACTAGTGCGAGAAGTGGTTCATTATATGTCATATCGAAACTTCGGAGACTCATCTGTACTGAAAAACGTCGTACGATACACGTGCGAAAAGGAAATTCGTAACTCGTGTCGATTTCAAACACTCCCTTCGGTCGTGTTTTAATTTAACCCCACTCGTTTCGAACTTCCTTTTTTACGCACTTGTATCGTAATGTACTATTTCAGTTGACTGTAGGTACCTACATCAGTCAAGTGCAAAAATACGTATCGATTTTATCCGCTCAAAAATATGTACCGAGACCTTATTCCGCCGACATAAAGTGCTATGGGACATATTTTTGATAAGTTGTACGCACCCATATTTTTACACTTGACTGTACATAAGGAATGGAAGCATCCCTTATTAAGAAAATAAACTAAGAAAAGAAATTAAGGTCTACAAGTGTACAAGTACAAAAGTTTATAATGGGTTGACAACGCGCATTGCAGGCGTCCATAGGTTACGGTGACCGCTTTCCATCAGACGGATAGTATACCTGTTTGCCACTGACGTGGTATAAAAAAGATAATGGTGGCTTCTACATCGTACCCAGAATAAACAATACTTATAACTCTTATAAGACAACAGTACTTAAATAAATAATTAAGTACCTACCTACCGAGAGACATTGCGATACAAGTGCGAAAAAGAGGAAGATCGAAACTAAATAGTGGCGATAAATTAAAACACGATCGAAGGGAATGTTTTAAATCGACATGAGTTACGAATTTCCGTTTTCGCACGCGTATCGTACGACGTTTTTCAGTACGGCCCTCTGAAGTTTCGACCTGAGAATAGTTATTTGTTATACAAGGTTGTATTTAAACGCCGAGTGTGGAATCGAAAAACGAGCAAGTGCCACGAGCGAAGCGAGTGGTTTTGAGAATAGAATCCTGAATTTGCGAGTTTTTTAACACACGAGAAGTAAAATAAATTTACACCCGAGTGTAACACAAAACTTTTCCACTCACTATAGCGAGGAAACTACAATGCAAAAAATGCGTTTATCACTGCTTCCAGTAGTTCCACAGGTGGTTAATCATCTTTATTACTAGATTCACCTACTTTTATCAATTTTAAAGCAGTTAATTTGACTTTATTCAACGCCAAATTACTTTACCCATTAGTGAATAAAATGCGTCTTTACCCGCTGGTATTAAAGGACAAAACACGTGTTTTCGAGCTAGTGAGGGGAAAAAAAAATAACCACTTAGCCCACTACATACCATACTTAATATTATAAATGGCAAAGTGTGTGTGTGTCTGTTTGTTTATCAGTCTTTCACAGCAAAACAGAGCAACAAATTGACGTGATTTTTTAAGTGGAGATAGTTTAAGGGATGGACATAGGCTACTTTTTGTCTACAAAAGCTAGCACATTATAAAGTTAATTAACCCTAAAAGAACACTTACCGCTCACTTTTTCAAATCCACTTTATTTAGCACATTATATTAATTGACACATGTCGGCGATATTGTAAAACCAACTAAAAAAGTTCGTAATTCATCTATTTCGTGAACAACTGAACAACAGACTCTTGGTAGATCTAAAGTCACAAAAACAGTTTTAAATTGTAGGTATTTTGGTACCAACAGTCCTTCCTCAAAAAAGTCAAAACTCTCGCTAGCTAAAAAGTTCGTAATTAGTTATTCAACACGTATAGATTTCGAGTCGCAAAAAAGAAGACTTAAAATTTGACCAACAGTCAAAATGGAATTCAAAACTTCGCTTGTAACCGTCATGATTCGTAAATAAAAAAGGCACTGGCACTTGACTTGACACAGCGTTGCGCGTTGGTTGCGCGCGCATTCGGCGCAAGCGCATCAGTGTGCGAGTCACGGGGCGGCCGGCGCGCGATTCGTGGAACGCGTGCGTCGGGCGCGCGGCCGGGGAACGATGTGGTTGTGGGTTGTGGGGCAAGGACTTTGGGAATCATAACTCTACAACGTGTTTTATTGATTTCCGTTAAAAAATTAAGCAAGTAAATATTCTTTATTGCACCATTTAACATGTAAAAAATATACAGAATGTTGAGTGAGAATATAACTAGGTAACAACAGGCGGTCTTATCGCTAAAAAGCGATCTCTTCCAGACAACCTTAGGGTAGCTGGAAAAACGGAACAGAAACAAAAGCTAACAGGCAGTGCAAGAACAAAAAATATTGAGAAAACCAACACAGACACACATACATATATACCCAATACATTAAATAAATATACCTTACATACACATAATACATACACATACATAAATACAATAAATAAAACTGGTAACTTAATATAGAGATAGATAGTATATATAATCTGATTTTTGAAAATTGGAAGAGACTTTGCTCATCACTCATCACTCATCACTCATCAACTCTCATCTCTGTTATATGTTAAAAGTATAATTACTGAACAATTGTGTGGCTTTCTTTACCACTTCCTATGTTATTTGTGTTGCTGCTGTTAACATGTACCGTACCGCCAGGCACTTGACACTAATTTATAATGTTATTATTAAGGTATTGCACACAATTAACTAATTTATTATGTATGAAAACAAAAGAAAAACCTTTGTTTTTTCAAATTGAATTTAAGTAATGGAAAACAAAAAAAAACTGTGTATAAAGCGCATCGGGAAAGTAGCGTACAAATTGTAACTAAAGTTAGGTGCATACCTGAATACGGTTATAGGCTTACACATACATAATAACCGTTGTAAAACCAATAACCAGTTATTGTAACCTAATAATATTTTGCTCAAAATATTCACCCAATAACCTAGTTAGTGGTTCGAGTCAAGGATAAGAAATGAAATAGGTAAATATTTTATTAAGGGAATCAAAGAAATGATGATAAATCTTATAGGCAACATTTCCTAAGATTTATTGTTATTATTCGTTGTCTTTCTTATATTTTATTTACTTTCTTGGAATTCAAGAGCCTCTGTTCTGAAGTATAATGTACTTACCAAAAATGTGGTAAGAAAATAAAATAGGAATAGATTAGGGTAAACTCGCCTCATTCGGTGACACGCCTAATTCGTTGATACAAGCTTTGAAGCACTATTCCGAAAGACGATTTTTGGTTGTTTCACCGAATTAGGCGTGTCACCGAATGAGGCGAGTTTACCCTAGTTAAGAATTGAGAGATTGCGATTTGTGATGTTCAAGTGAAAAGCAATTTCATAATTTCCAAAAAAATACCTAATAAATTTCTGAACGTTTTCTCTTATATTTTTTATTTTATTTTGTTCTGGATTTTTATGGACTTATACGAATATCCATGTCCGTAATGACCACAAATAGTCTACAATTTCATGAGTGGTATTTTCAGGTGAATTCATTTCAGTACAGATGGTGTTTTTTTACGCACTAGTGCGAGAAGTGGTTCGTTAATTGTATGTCGGGTCAAAACTTCGGAGGGCCATCTGTACTGAAAAACGTCGTACGATACATGTACGAAAAGGAAATTCGTAACTTGTGTCGATTTAAAACACTCTAATTAATAAATAATACTATTAACAAGTAACATTTTATATTGCAATCAACCGGCCGCGGCCTAGCCAAAGTGGCAATTCTGACGCTAGCGATTAAAACGCAGTCTGGCTCTGTTGCACCACTACAGAAAAGCGATAGGGCTAGCTATATTACTTTTACGGAGAATAAGCGATTGTGATGGTGGCTAGGTGCCTAGAATACGCGCCCCAGTAGGTATGCAAGCGGAAAATTGTCAGGTCAAGGTCGTCCCAGGGACCCAACAAAATGGTTGTCTATTGTTTGCCCGACAGTCATTTAACATAATATTCATTTGCCCGAATCTAACTTGCCTGAATTTCATTTGCCCGAATAATTTGTTTACCATAAAAATCATATGACATACTCGTTGTTTATCCGAATATTACCTTCCATAATCATACAATGCCATACTATTTGTTAGCCATATTATTAAGTGCAATAATATGGTTTCATAGAATATTCAAACGCCATAAGCAATTATTGCCATATTAATTGTTGCCCATATTATTACCTAACCTAACCTACTTTCTGATAGCAGTTTCATTTTCCAGGGGTCACAGTTCTAACCTAACCTAACCTACTTTTCCAGCAGTTTCATTCTCCAGGGGGTCACAGTTCTAACCTAACCTAACCTACTTTCTGATAGCAGTTTCATTTTCCAGGGGTCGCAGTTCTAACCTAACCTACTGTCTGATAGTATTTTCATTTTCCGGGGGTCACAGTTCTAACCTAACCTAACCTACTTTTCAAGCAGTTTCCTTTTCCAGAGGTTCACAGTTCTAACCTAACCTAACCTACTTTCTGATAGCAGTTTCATTTTCCAGGGGTCACAGTTCTAACCTAACCTAACCTACTTTCTGATAGCAGTTTCATTCTCTAGTCCTTCTAGTACCTATTATAGTAGTTTTCGATTCTGCCAAAGCACATTATGGAAATTGACTTTTCTGGACGCTAATTTGTATGACAAATGATGGTATGGAATGTGGTAATTACGGATTTCGATGATTCTGACAAATGACATTATGGAAACTGACTTTACGGGAAACAAAGTTTCTGGCACTAGATTAATATAGTAAACAATGATTATGGCATAAGATGTTATGAGAAACAATATTATGATTGTTGAATAGGATGGCAAATAAAATTATGGCAAATGAAATTCTGGCAAATGGGGGTATCCCCAACAAAATAAATGACCAACATTTTGTATCGCTTGAGCTAATAATTTCAAGTCGATATCCGCTAAGCATTGACTCGGAATTTATGGCTGAGCTAAATCATCTCAATAGAAAGCATTTTGGACATTTTTAACCCCCGACGCAAAAACGACGGGGTGTAATAAGTTTGACGTGTCTCTGTCTGTCTGTCTGTCTGCGTTTGTGTCTGTCTGTGGCATCGTAACTCCTGAACGGATGAACCGATTTAGATTTAGTTTTTTTTTTGTCTGAAAGCTGAGTTAGTCGGGAGTGATCTTAGCCATGTTTCATGGAAATCGGTCTACTATTTTAATTTTGTGGTTAGTTTATTCACGAAGTCAATATGATCAACACTTACCTACCTACAAGACATTAACAAGAGACATTTGCATTTACAATATTAATAAGGATTAATCTGGATAATCTACAAAGAAATCACTTTCATTCTAATAGCTATGAAAAAGTGTAATATACATTTTCCTGTTTAGGGAATAGTATGATCAAGGATGATTTATATATAGGATTAACAATCTTCATACTAAGAATCGTACCTCAATATTTTAGCGCCACCTATTAAATACTATCATAACTACACTGATAATGCCTACAAATGTATCTCTTTAAAAAGGTGTGTTGACGTGATATCATGATATTAAAAAAACCGGCCAAGAGCGTGTCGGGCCACGCTCAGTGTAGGGTTCCGTAGTTTTCCGTATTTTTCTCAAAAACTACTGAACCTATCAAGTTCAAAACAATTTTCCTAGAAAGTATTCATAAAGTTCTACTTTTGTGATTTTTGTCATATTTTTTAAACATATGGTTCAAAAGTTAGAGGGGGGGGGACGCACTTTTTTTTCCTTTAGGAGCGATTATTTCCGAAACTATTAATATTATCAAAAAACGATATTAGTAAACCCTTATTCATTTTTTAATACCTATCCAACGATATATCACACGTTGGGGTTGGAATGAAAAAAAATATCAGCCCCCACTTTACATGTAGGGGGGGTGCCCTAACGAAACATTTTTTTCCACTTTTTATTTTTGCACTTTGTTGGCGTGATTGATATACATATTGGTACCAAATTTCAGCTTTCTAGTGCTAATGGTTACTGAGATTATCCGCGGACGGACGGACGGACGGACGGACGGACGGACGGACGGACGGACGGACAGACAGACATGGCGAAACTATAAGGGTTCCTAGTTAACTACGGAACCCTAAAAAAGAAGCATAATAAGGAAAATATGATTTTGGCCACTTCCAGGCTGCAAAACAGCGCCATCTAGTTTTAAGCCTAAAAGGCCCATAAATTTCAGGGATACGCTTTTTTGTATCTGCTTTGTCTGTCTCAGTATTATATCGTCCTTGGTAAGATAAACTCAATAAGTAACTAACCAAGTTCGCTAGTTTTTACGCGATCACGCAAGGCAAGGAAATCCGCACCCGCACAACCTGTTACGCCATGTGAGTCATGTGACAGCAACGCGCTTCACTCTACCGCGCTTTACCTACTCAATAAGAAGCCATTTAAAACGGATATTATGATATTTAACATTATTGACATTTTTTTTTTGATCACATATTAATAGACGTTTATTATTAACTCTTCTGCTGACATTTAAATGTGTCGTTTTACGGTAGATTATGTATAAAATTACATAGAATCTGAAAAAGAATCAACCTTATAGTAGAATGGATTTAACCGAGTTTGAAGTTAAGCGACACATTTGACAGTTATTAAAGTAAAAATTGAACTCTTTTTTTTATTCACCCAAACGCAGAATCTACGTGTGGGCAAAGGTAAATGGATCATGGATCACAGTCATGATCCATGACTTTCCATGTTTTTCCATGGCTCTTAGAGCAATAGGCTCCCTTTCAACTGAAATTACAACATAAATAATGTTATGAGCTACTAAATACAAAAGCATACATATTAATCATAAGTACTCTAGGCATGAAATGCCGCATATAGCTATAGAAAGTGGTACATGTATGGGAAGTGTTATGTGAGAATCTTATGTATGAATATGGCGATAGATTGGATTACGTACAGTCAGTATGTATAAAATGTCGTTTTGCTCCCTGAGACTAATAAGATCTGTCGGCATCGTTCGACTGTTTAGTTTATTTGAGTCTGGAAACATAATTTACCCTCTTCGTTACATCTTATTGTTAGCTTTGGGGAAAATCTTGGAAGTTTCCCGATTTCTGATTGGGGTGAAAAGCATGAATCTTGGTTAAAGATGCAATTATGTATCATGGTTATGTGTGTATGGATATTCACTTTATGGTAGGTACAAGACCCAAAATACAAATAGTTATGGTACAAGATAATATAAGGCTATCTACAAAGGCAAACGTTTCTCCATAAGAACAAGTTTAGTAATGATAATTTTATTACGGGCCGTTGGGTACTCTGCAATAAAATAACCTAAGAAAACAGCTTTTTTTAAATATGGGGCATCAGTTGTTTGGGGCAAAAAAGTACAGTCAGCGATAATATAACAAAATTGAAAAGTATATAAATATGTATGTATTCATATTCATATTTGTTGCAGACCGCGTCCGCAATAGCTCCCTATCGACGGCTCGAGTGGAGAGAAGGTGCTGGAACTCGTGGGTCTCACTCGTTCGTCCCGGGTTTGTACCTGAGACTCCGTCGACGTCCACAGCAATCAATTGTACCGATTTGAATTTTGTAATTAAACTAGCTAAAGCGAATCAAATCAAACTATTTTATTTACATTAATTTTTACGACTCTAATATTACGCGATTATAAAAAGGGTGGTATTTAAACGAAAATCAAAAAAATTACTTTTTTTACGCAAATATAGTCCAAATTCATATCAAAAATACTAATTGAACAGCAAAATTTGCAACTCAAAATATTACTAAATACACTTCAATATATATTCGTGGCGTGCATCTATTTTAACTTTTAGTAAAGCTTTTTCATGATTGCATCGCTAATAATTACTAACGCACAGTATACCTAGCAACGCTTTTTTTTTAAATGTAGCTTCTATTTTTACATAATATACAGCAGTTTAATCTAAATGACACAGCATTTTATTCTAATTGCAATCATTTTTTTTATTAATTACAACATAAAGTGACCAGCAAAAAAAAAAAATTTAAAGCGCATTCAGAAAAGAACGGCTTTTTTAACCGCCGCCTAAAATATCTTAAAAGAAGGTGGTTCTCTATTAGTTTGTATTTTTTCTTAATGTTTGTTCCTCGATATCTCCGTCGTTACTGGACCGATTTTGAAATTTTTTTTGATTGGTTGTATATACATACAGATTGGTCCCATTTTTCTCAGAACCCAGTTCTGATGATGGGATCCTGGAGAAATCGAGGCAACTCCTCAAATCTTCAGATCTTCTTCTGCCTTTCAAGGCATATAATTATATGGCGATTTTTGTGTTTTTAAAAGAACAGCATGCATTTACGTACGGAACAGTGACATTTGGTGCAGTGGAACTGCTGATGATGGTCAGAACGGAACTCCTCAAATCTGAACGGCACGCTTATAGTGACTTTGGTATTTTTATAAGAACAGCATGCACTTGTAAGTCCAGAAAAGTGACATTTGGTGCAGTGGAACTGCAGATGATGGTCAAACCGAACTCCTCAAATCTGAATGGCACACTTATAGTGACTTTGGTATTTTTATAAAAACAGCATGGATTTCAGAACAGTAACATTTATTTTGCATATTGACTTTTCAAGTCAAATTTTGTCAAGCTTCTATTTCTTATAATCGGATTCATGAGGAATTGAGGAAACTCCTCAAACCCCGGTATACGTTATATTGATTTTTGTTGCCATCAAATAATTAAAGCATTAAAAGCAGTTTAAAAAAATACCTACACATTTCTACATAATCCAACATTCGCAAGTAGCTTTCACCAGAACCCCAAAGGCGGCAGTTTTTTCTCTTAAAACTTATTGACTACTTCTAACCTAACCTAACCCACTTTTCTCACAAAAGTTTGTTTCCGTGAGGGTCAAAGTTCTAACCTAATCTAACCCACTTATCTCACAAAAGTTTGTTTCTCTGAGAGTCGCAGTTCTAACCTGGATCCCACTGGCCCGGGAAAGACAAGTGGGTATGTCCGACTCCCATGGACTCCCTTGGGGTGTTCCGACGCTCGCCTTGGGCGGGGTTTCGGGAACACGGTTGTAGACCACCGTTGCCCCGCCAGCGTTGCCCTTGCGGGCCCGGCTCTTGCGGCTCTGTGTAAATAAATAAATAAATAAATAAATAAATAAATCATTTATTCAGAAAAAATAACCTGGCTACATTTATCAACGTGCCCGCCAAACTGTAAAAACAGTTTGTTGGCGGAGACATGCTCTCATATAACTAAGCCTATTTATAAGCTATAACAGGTTTATTACGTAAAATAAATAGTTTAGGTAGGTGTCCGATCCGACTAACATTTCCGCTCAAAATCAATCCTGTAGTGCAGACAACAATGTCTGTGAAGTTGGCATATCAAAGTCTAGCAAATCAAGTTTTTATTGGAGTTCTATTAGCATGCACAATAGTTCTAGAGTTCCTGATACTTTATAACAATAGTTCTGGCATATTTAGACAAAAAATCGTTACTATGGATTTTGACAAATTGATATGCTAACTTCCCACTCCAGCATATCATTTGTTCCCGAATGGATTAAAATTTAGTACACAGCTCCGCCACACGAAAACCAGGAGTTCCTGACAAAAATAAACCAAAGCACTGACCATCACCAGGATTTGGCAGTTATTTTCAAATAAATTGATATGCTAACTTCACACATGCTCTGCTGGTGTAATTTATAAACACACAAACGTAATTTTGGACCCAAATAAAAGATCTAGCTCCATCGTTTACAGAACTCACGAGTTCTAGGCTCTTACTCAAGTAACAAATCCAAAAAAAAACAAAACATTAATAATATATAATTTTTCAAACATAATACAGTGCTATGCTAAAATATTTCATGGAGTTCCAGGCCGTAATTAGGTCTTAAATGATAGCTGTGGCCCTAGACTGTACAGAACAAAAGAGTTCTAGGTATTCAGGACGCTTTTAGATTTTTTTTTAAATCAAGTTTGAAATTTCGATTTTGTCAAGTTACAGGTGTGATCTGCTAAAAGATTTTCACGAGTTCCAGGAAAGAACTAGGTCCTAAATGATAGCTGTGGCCCTAGACTATACAAAACAAAAGAGTTCTAGGCATTCAGGTTGCTTTTAGTTTTTTTTTTAAATCATGTTTGATATTTCGATTTTGTCAAGTTACAGGTGTGATCTGCTGAAAGATTTTCACGAGTTCCAGGAAAAAACTAGGTCTTAAATGATAGCTGTGGCCCTAAAATATACAAAACAAAAGAGTTCTAGGCATTCAGGATGCTTTTAGATTTTTTTTAAAATCATGTTTGAAATTTCGATTTTGTCAAGTTACAGGTGTGATCTGCTGAAAGATTTTCACGAGTTCTAGGAGAGAACTAGGTCTTAAATGATAGCTGTGGCCCTAGACTGTACAGAACAAAAGAGTTCTAGGTATTCAGGACCCTTTTAGATTTTTTTTTAAATCAAGTTTGAAATTTCGATTTTGTCAAGTTACAGGTGTGATCTGCTGAAAGATTTTCACGAGTTCCAGGAGAGAAATAGGTCTTAAATGATAGCTGTGGCCCTAGACTGTACAGAACAAAAGAGTTCTAGGCATTCAGGATGCTTTTAGATTTTTTTTAAAATCATGTTTGAAATTTCGATTTTGTCAAGTTACAGGTGTGATCTGCTGAAAGATTTTCACGAGTTCTAGGAGAGAACTAGGTCTTAAATGATAGCTGTGGCCCTAGACTGTACAGAACAAAAGAGTTCTAGGTATTCAGGACCCTTTTAGATTTTTTTTTAAATCAAGTTTGAAATTTCGATTTTGTCAAGTTACAGGTGTGATCTGCTGAAAGATTTTCACGAGTTCCAAGAAAGAACTAGGTCTTAAATGATAGCTGTGGCCCTAGACTGTACAAAAAAAAGAGTTCTAGGCATTCAGGATGCTTATAGTTTTTTTTTAAATCAAGTTTGAAATTTCGATTTTGTCAAGTTACAGGTGTGATCTGCTGAATGATTTTCACGAGTTCCAGGAGAGAACTAGGTCTTAAATGATAGCTGTGGCCCTACACTGTACAAAACAAAAGAGTTCTAGGCATTCAGGATGCTTTTAAATTTTTTTTTTAACTTAGGTATTAAATTTCGATTTTGTCAAGTTACAGGTGTGATCTGCTGAAAGATTTTCACGAAATCCAGGAAAGAACTAGGTCTTAAATGATAGCTGTGGCCCTAGACTGTACAAAACAAAAGAGTTCTAGGCATTCAGGATGCTTTTAGTTTTTTTTTAAATCAAGTTTGAAATTTCGAGATTGTCAAGTTACAGGTGTGATCTGCTGAATGATTTTCACGAGTTCCAGGAGAGAACTAGATCTTAAATGATAGCTGTGGCCCTAAACTGTACAAAACAAAAGAGTTCTAGGCATTCAGGTAGCTTTTAGATTTTTTTTAAATCAAGTTTGAAAAATCGATTTTGTCAAGATACAGGTGTGATCTGCTGAAAGATTTTCACGAGTTCCAGGAGAGAACTAGGTCTTAAATGATAGCTGTGGCCCTAGACTATACAGAACAAAAGAGTTCTAGGTATTCAGGACCCTTTTAGAATTTTTTTTAAATCAAGTTTGAAATTTCGATTTTGTCAAGTTACAGGTGTGATCTGCTTAAAGATTTTCACGAGTTCCAGGAGAGAACTAGGTCTTAAATAATAGCTGTGGCCCTATACTGTACAAAACAAAAGAGGTCTAGGCATTCAGGTAGCTTTTAGATTTTTTTTTAACTTAGGTATTAAATTTCGATTTTGTCAAGATACAGGTGTTATCTGCTGAAAGATTTTCACGAGTTCCAGGAGAGAACTATATCTTAAATGATAACTGTGGCCCTAGACTGTACAAAACAAAAGAGTTCTAGGCATTCAGGTTGCTTTTAGTTTTTTTTTTTAATCATGTTTGAAATTTCGATTTTGTCAAGTAACAGGTGTGATCTGCTGAAAGATTTTCACGAGTTCCAGGAGAGAACTAGATCTTAAATGATACCTGTGGCCCTAGACTGTACAAAACAAAAGAGTTCTAGGCATTCAGGATGCTTTTAGATTTTTTTTTATCAAGTTTGTAATTTCGATTTTGTCAAGTTACAGGTGTGATCTGCTGAAAGATTTTCACGAGTTCTAGGAGAGAACTAGATCTTAAATAATAATTATCTGTGGCCCTAGACTGTACAAAACAAAGGAGTTCTAGGCATTCAGGATGCTGTTAGATTTTTTTTAATGTCATGTTTGAAATTTCGATTTTGTTAAGTTACAGGTGTGATCTGCTGAAAGATTTTCACGAGTTCCAGGAGATAACTAGGTCTTAAATGATAGCTGTGGTCCTAGACTGTACAAAACAAAAGAGTTCTAGGCATTCAGGATGCTTTTAGATTTTTTTTATCAAGTTTGAAATTTCGATTTTGTCAAGTTACAGGTGTGATCTGCTGAAAGTTTTTCACGAGTTCCAGGAGAGAACTAGGTTTTAAATGATAGCTCTTGCCCTAGACTGTACAGAACAAAAGAGTTCTAGGTATTCAGGACTCTTTTAGAATTTTTTTTAAATCAAGTTTGAAATTTCGATTTTGTCAAGTTACAGGTGTGATCTGCTGAAAGTTTTTCACGAGTTCCAGGAGAGAACTAGGTCTTAAATGATAGCTGTGGCCCTAGACTGTATAAAACAAAAGAGTTCTAGGCATTCAGGATGCTTCTAGATTTTTTTTAAAGTCATGTTTGAAATTTCGATTTTGTCAAGATACAGGTGTGATCTGCTGAAAGATTTTCACGAGTTCCAGGAAAGAACTAGGTCTTAAATGATAGCTGTGGCCCTACAATATACAAAACAAAAGAGTTCTAGGCATTCAGGATGCTTTTAGATTTTTTTCAAGTCATGTTTGAAATTTCGATTTTGTCAAGTTACAGGTGTGATCTGCTGAAAGTTTTTCACGAGTTCCAGGAGATAACTAGGTGTTAAATGATAGCTGTGGCCCTAGACTGTACAGAACAAAAGAGTTCTAGGCATTCAGGATGCTTTTAGATTTTTTTTAAAGTCATGTTTGAAATTTCGATTTTGTCAAGTTACAGGTGTGATCTGCTGAAAGTTTTTCACGAGTTCCAGGCGAGAACTAGGTCTTAAATGATAGCTGTGGCCCTAGACTGTACAGAACAAAAGAGTTCTATGTATTCAGGACCCTTTTAGATTTTCTTTTCAATCAAGTTTGAAATTTTGATTTTGTCAAGTTACAGGTGTGATCTGCTGAAAGATTTTCACGAGTTCCAGGAGAGAACTAGGTCTTAAATGATAGCTGTGGCCCTAGACTGTATAAAACAAAAGAGTTCTAGGCATTCAGGATGCTTTTTGATTTTTTTTAAAGTCATGTTTGAAATTTCGATTTTGTCAAGATACAGGTGTGATCTGCTGAAAGATTTTCACGAGTTCCAGGAAAGAACTAGGTCTTAAATGATAGCTGTGGCCCTACAATATACAAAACAGCAGAGTTCTAGGCATTCAGGATGCTTTTAGATTTTTTTTACACTATGATGCTTCGCAGTTACAGAATGTGTACCAAGAGTTGGTAAGCGGTGAAACACAATTGAGTAGGGACTCCAAACACATAGTATTCTTTAATAGTAGTAATAAGTTAAAAAAGTACATTAAGATTAATAGGTATATTAGGAGAACCCAAAAGCTGATCAAAGGCCAGGCATGTATTAAAAAATATAGTAAATTAAAACACACGTTAACAGTTATGAAAAACAGGTTTCAAGACTGTCATTCAGAGCTGGAAGTCAAGGAATCAAATTTTCTGAAATTAAATGCCGACATTAACAGGCTGAAAGATGAGCTTTTGGCAGTATCCACCATGTATGAGACCACTAAAAAACAAGTTGAGGAGCACATACAGGCTTTTAATAAATTGCTGCTAGAAAATAGAGATTTGGAGGAGCGGTGTAAAGCATTATTAAATGGAAAACATTGTAATTGTGGCCAAATGCCACCAGCAAAGATTATTCAAGCCGATGTGGCCCACGACACAACTAGGCATGCGGCAGTAGTTAAACAGCCCCCTAGAGCAGTCAGTAAGACTGTTGTTTTTTCAGATCAGATTGGGTTAGGAATGGGCCCATTATTAAGCTACCAGTTAGAGCAACAAGTGACAAATTACTGTTATCAAAACATTACTTTGTCTCATTTATGTGACCTTATTTCAAAGGGATGTTATGATAGCAGTACTACATTAGTAATTTTATTAGGAAATAGTCTTAATGTAGATAAGCTTAGCATAGATAAATTGATGTCCTCTATATTCTGCTCGTTCTGGTTCGGAGAGCTCGTTCTGGTTCTGGCTAGTCAAGTAGATTGTGATTCTACCGCTGTCCGTTTGGTTAGTATGGGCGCTGTTGGAGGCTCCGTTCTGCGCTGTTATGACTTCTTCTTTCTTCTCGTCCTTAGTGCATGCGCTGCCCATGTTGTGCGGTGGTGCTGGTTAAGATGTGGCTAACGCGGTTTAACGTGGCTTGGTGACTTGGCGGCGCTCGGCTTACGCATGGCAACGTGGTAGCTGGGTGATACAGTCTCAGAGCGCGCGCTGTGGAGGCTGATGTGGCGCGGTTGTAGTTCAGAGTGTGCGGGCGGGGTGGGCTGCCTCGAGCAGATGGCTAGTGCTCGAGCAGCCCGACTGGCAGGATCGCCATGAAGTGTGGAGCGTTCGAGGCTTTACGGGAGAGTAGTGAAAGGCGTGACTGTCCAGTATAGAATCCTTTATTAAAGTAAATGGTTTCCCTTATATACTATGTTAGTTCTTTGTTCATGTGCAGTCACGTGTAAGATTGGCCTTGACATAGTTTAATAGAAAATAGAATTATAATTAAATGCATATAATATCAAGTTACAGGTATATCGGATTACAGATGCAGGTGCATTACAAGGTTATTGGAAATGTACAATGTAGGCCAAGGTTAGCTGATGCAACCTACATACCTATCCTTCGTGGGTGGTCTATGTACGTATGTGTGTGTGTACCTACACCTCAAACGGCTATGTTTGAGAAATAATCTTCGAATGCCGAGGCAACATCGCTGTTCGACACTATTTGTTGATTATCTGATACAATGTTGACTTGACAATCGCGTGATTTACATTTACCAGCTTCTTTATTTATAATACTCCAAGTTGTTTTCACTTTGTTGTCCGACACTTTCAATTTAGAACTAATAAAGTTTTTCTTGGCAGTTAAACACACTTTCTTGAAGATTCTTGAGTAGTTTCTTACATAGTCCAGGAATTCTGAATTCTTGTTCAGCTCTCTCTCACCATAAAGTTCATAAAGTCTTTTTCTACTTTTGTGAATACCTACAGTAGCCCATTCACTAAACTTTGTTTTAACTTTTGACCCACTAATAGATTTCACTTTGAAATTGTTATTAAATTGATTAAGAATTACATTGAAAACATCTTGATACAAATGATTACAGTCATAATGCGAAAATGGTATTATAGACAAACTATGTAGAATTTCATTTTTGAATGATTCCAAGCGAGATCCAGTAATGGGTCTATATGTTATTGTTTGTGGAGTATCATGAATAACGTTTAAGAAAGCTGCCCTTTGGCCGCTGTGATCGGAATGAAAACAGTTAAATAATTTCTTATCTATACATTCACAGTTACAAAAAATATTATCTAGGCATGTTGCACTAGTCACACCTACCCGGGTAGGTTCAAGAAATAAATTAAATAAATTAAATGATTTAAACAAACAGAACATTTTAACAGTATTACTAGATGACTCGAGCAAGTTAACATTAAAATCTCCACATACAATAACATGTTTTTGGCCCTTGCATACTAAATTCAGAACATTTTCCATTGTAGATTCAAATATGCTGAAGTCAGCTGATGGTGGTCTATAAACACATACAATAATATATCTGTCTAATTCAACACATGAAATTTCTATAGTTCTTTCTATGGAATATTTAGGTATATATAGCTATATGGAATATATAGCTATATTAAGGCTGCTTTCAAAAAAAAACGTCAAAATAATGTAAAATTGATAGTTTGAGTCGGTAAAATACTACACTTTCCGTTATCCAATACATTTATTGAATTCAAATTACAGTTAGAGCATCTTATAATCTTGATATTTATAAGACTGGATTTTTGAAAACCCAGTCACTAAATTAATTATGATTTTTTTTTCTAATGCACGTTTAGAAAAACACACGTATAGAGCTGAGTTAGTCGATCTTATTTGTAAAATTTGGACAATTTTGATTACTAAAACAGGTAAATTTATAATTCGTTTACCCTGTATTACAAACTTCTCAGACTACATTTTTATTATAAGGTTTAAAAAAAAAGAGTAAACAAAGCTAAGACGAATTCAATTTTTTTTTTCAGAAATTACCTAAAATTAATTGACAATTTCTATGAAAATCTACATCACATCGAAATAATTTTGTACTAAATTAATCAGCAACGTTTACTTAAATTATTGTTAGGCCTTAGTGATTATAAATTGCTATTATTTATTTTTGGCAATTCTTTTGAAAACTGGCTGGCTGTTTTTCACACGAAAGCCCTCTTAATGCCATTAGTTCTTTTGATCCATGATGTGAGTAATTGAGTATTTCGTACAACCAAGTGTAACTTAATATAAAAATGTGTGGAAAATAATGACCAATATTCAAAATTTATACGAACAATTAAAAACTTTACAAGAACAGATTAGAAAATTAGGGCCACAGCGCAGACAAGAGGCAAACTAGAAAGATCCCAACTTACCACCGTACCAAACGTATTTATTATTAAGTATTTAATAATCAGGTAGGCAGTTTAAAAAAAAAAACTGACATAGCCTAAATCCAGCAATCACTTAATATTCGTAAAATAAAAAAGTGATGTATAGATATAATTCATTTTCTCTCTCTCAGTAGTAGCGAGACCGGACAGATCTCAGGCTGTAAGGTACTAAGGACAAGGACAATATCAATATATAAAAAAAAAAGAATTTTAAACTGCTGATATGAAAAATTAATATTATTTAATGACAGTAAAAAGAGGATAATATAAATTGTATAAACTTAAATAAATAAAAAATTAAATAATTACATAAGTATATTTACAAGTAACTGAAAAAAAAAAACATAAGATAAACGTCTTGTCGGGAAAGCAAAATCAGTTAAGTGTCGCAACCAACGATTAGCCTGATCACCTAAAAGTTATTGTGACTCTTAAATGCTTTTATGTTTTCAAACCGACATTATTAACAATACTGGGTAGCTAGTAAATTATAATGTAAGCAGAGTACACCAGGATACAAACCAGACATAGACCCCCTTGAAACCAAAACCGATTCGAGCGAGCTCTCAATTGTGAAGGTCCTTGGGCACACGCAAAGCTATTGCGTTCTAATGTGTGAAAGCATATGTCTGGAAAAACATACTACATTTATTGAGTATGTATCAGCGCGCTATAATAAATATATTTTTTTTGTATCCTTAATATTTATGTATTGTAATGTAGGGTCGGCCGACCGGATGCGCTAAAATGCGCAGTGTACTCTTTAAAAGAAAAGTGAACTTTATGTATCACGAAGAAGCTTACATTATTTCCCAATGCAGACATTAAGGTTCTATGGCTCATGGGAATTGATTTCTATATAATACAAGCAGGTATGAAATCCTTGACGGCTGACCATGATTCGATCGAGAATCAATCGTGGAGACTCTTGGACACACAAAATAGTGCGATGCTTAAAAGCAATGCCTGAATGTATGAACAATACTAAAAGTATAATTGTAATCGCCAGTAGTAAAAAAAAAAAAAAACCACCTCTAACAAGTTTAGTAAGCAGTTTTTATCTGCGAAAAAGAGGTGTAGGTACTAAAAAAAAATACTTTTACCCCAAAAACAAAATTAATATCACAAAACGACATAGGTATAAAAATTTATTAAAATAGGAATACAAAAAAAAACACTTTAAAAAAAGAGGGGATAAGAATATGAAAAATAAAAATAACCACAATACTCACTACATCAATCGCTATACGTACAACAAATTTTTTTTTAAACTCAAATCACAAGTCAGAATTGCTGCATACACAACTCACAAAAGTAGCCAAAATACAAATATCATATAATATATATTATAACCGCAAAATTAGAAAGTTCAAATAAACTAATTTATTATATTTTATCTCGAGCACAAAAAAAATAATATGAACTACCAAATAAATTAACATCTCTTGGCATTTTCTTGTTAAAAAAAAAACTATAGCGTGATTACGCTATACAAAATAGTTTAAATCATCTATAAAAATACCACAAATAATCAGACCTTACTAAAATAAAATGACAAAAATATACATAACTCGAATACAACTCACGTACAAACACGTTAAAAAAAAAATCAACCAACTTAATACAAGTAAAAAGCAGCCAACAATAAATTTCAAATTAATCGGTAAAATTAAATATCATATAAATTATCAAAAAAAAAAAATTGATTTGTTGAGTTAAATATCATATTACACATCTCTAAAAAAAGCAAACAGCACTCGTGTAATAATGTAATTATTAAGCAACTTTTGAATCAAATGCTATACAATAAATAGGCTCGTAAGCATAAAATAATAATATCATCATTTAGGAATAAGAACAATATATCCTATACCATATAAGGACCATCTCATGTAAACATAGAATAAGTAAAACAAATAGATACTGCAATTTTGTAACCATTATGTTAACTTTGTCAGAAAAATATATATAATGTAATTTTAATATTGTAATTTTATAACCATTTCTGTTTACATAATTAAGATTTATAATTTTTTTTGTTTAATCATATTAAAATACTTATTTCATTTTAAGAAATAACATGTATAACGCTCCACACTTCACGTTAACACCACAAAATGTTTACATTCTTCTGCGGCTCAAGCCCATTCATTACTTTGTGCTAATGTTAAGAAATGTAATAATTCATTTGAATTTAGTCAAGTAGACTCTGTAAATATTGTTAAAACATTCAAGTCACTCAATTTAAAGAAAACGGAAGACTTATGGGGAACATCAGTTAAAGTAATTAGTCATGTCATAGATATAATAGCACCTTACTTGGCCGTAATATATAATATTTCAATTTCACAAGGCACCTTTCCAGATCTTATGAAATGTAGCAAAGTCATACCGCTTTTTAAATCGGGTGATTCGAGTGATATAACCAATTTCCGTCCCATATCAATACTTCCTGTTCTAAGTAAAGTCTTTGAGAAGCTAATGTTAAATGATCTACTGGGACACTTCAATAGACATAGATTACTTACAAGCAAACAGTTCGGTTTCACAAGGGGCCGTTCCACGACCGATGCTGCTTCGGTACTCATTAAACATATATATAATATTTGGGAAAATTCTTGTGATGCAATTGGCATATTTTGTGATCTTTCAAAAGCCTTTGATTGTGTGGATCATGGAACGCTCATTTTGAAATTAGAACACTATGGTTTGTCTATAAATGCCCTAAACTTTATGTCTTCTTACCTTAGCAATAGAACACAAACAGTAGTTGTTAACAAAACTCGCTCTAGCGGGACTGTTGTCCAATTAGGAGTGCCACAAGGCTCAATTTTAGGTCCATTCCTGTTTTTGGTTTATATAAATGATTTGCCATGTATAGTAAAAAACTTTTGTGAAATAGTACTTTTTGCTGATGATACATCACTGCTTTTTAATGTTGACCGAAAATCTACGGATTACAATGTAATTAATAAGCACGTTAGCTGATGTACTGCAGTGGTTTACTGTCAACAATTTACTTCTTAATTCTAAGAAAACCAAATGTATTCGATTCTCTCTGCCGAATGTTAAACCAATCGATACAAAAATACTTTTGAATGATGAATGCTTAGAGATGGTAGATACAACACTGTTCCTTGGCTTAACATTGGACAAAAATCTACAATGGAGTCCTCATATAAGGAAACTAGCAAGCAAATTAAGTTCAGCCGCATACGCCGTTAGGAGAATTAGGCAACTGACTAATGTTGAGACAGCTCGCCTAGTGTATCATAGTTATTTTCACAGTGTAATGTCATACGGTATTCTGGTTTGGGGCAAAGCAGCTGACATACAGACTATCTTTGTATTACAAAAGAGAGCCATTCGTTCTATTTACAACTTAGGAACACGTGAATCAGTAAGAGAACTCTTCAAAGAAATTAATATCTTAACTGTAGCTTCCCAATACATTTATGATAGTATAATTTATGTTGTTAAGAATTTAGACTGTTTCACTAAGAATTCTGATATCCATAATTATAACACTAGAAACAAAAATAAACTTGCCATAAAGAAGTTTCGTGTCCGTAAAGTACAGAAGTCATTTGTTGGGCAATGCATTCATTTTTATAATAAGTTACCTGACACTGCTTTGATATTACCCCTCCCAGCTCTTAAGAACTACTTAAAAAAATCATTGATGTTAAAGGCTTATTACAGAGTCGAGGACTATTTGACACACAAACATGCATGGCCCGAACCAGAAACTACAAAAAACGAATAGCAATTAAAATAATTGTATTATGTATAGAGGACACAGTTCAGATAAGAAAGCACATCAAATATTTTATATTTTATGTTGTGTAGGTAAATTACATATTTAATGATATTGAGATTCATATTATCTTTTTCTTCTGTGACAATTTGATATGTTTTCTCTGAAGAAGAACGACGTATTATTAAGCAATAATATAATTTATTGAAATTAATTTCCATAGAGTACCTAGTCTGTTCATATTCTTTGATGAATACTATTGCATGTTAAATTGTATCTTGTTATTTAATGCATGTTAGTTATAAGATGTAATGTTTTGAAAAGAAGTTGCCCGCCGAGTTTCTTGCCGGTCCCATAGTGGATACCCCCCTCCCAACTGAGGGGGGACTGAAATCTTCTCGAGGCTGAGGCGTAGGGTTAGAGCCGGCGTAGCTTTATTTGACGTTCATATGCGCATTGTAATATGCCTACTTGACAAATAAATATTTCATTTTCATTTTCATTTTCATTTTCATTTTCATTTTTTTAAAATCATGTTTGAAATTTCGATTTTGTCAAGTTACAGGAGTGATCTGCTGAAAGATTTTCACGAGTTCCAGGAGAGAACTAGGTCTTAAATGATAGCTGTGGCCCTAGACTGTACAAAACAAAAGAGTTCTAGGCATTCAGGATGCTTTTAGATTTTTTTTAAAGTCATGTTTGAAATTTCGATTTTGTCAAGATACAGGTGTGATCTAGAGGCCACAGCTATCAACCTAGTTCTCTCCTAGAACTCGTGAAAATCTTTAAGCAGATCACACCTGTAACTTGACAAAATCGAAATTTAATACCTAAATTAAAAAAAAATCTAAAAGCCACCTAAATGCCTAGAACTCTTTTGTTTTGTACAGTCTAGGGCCACAGCTATCATTTAAGACCTAGTTCTCTCCTAGAACTCGTGAAAATCTTTCAGCAGATCACACCTGTAACTTGACAAAATCGAAATTTCAAACATGATTTAAAAAAAAATCTAAAAGCATCCTGAATGCCTAGAACTCTTTTGTTTTGTATATTCTAGGGCCACAGCTATCATTTAAGACCTAGTTCTTTCCTGGAACTCGTGAAAATCTTTCAGCAGATCACACCTGTAACTTGACAAAATCTAAATTTCAAACTTGATTTAAAAAAAATTTTAAAAGGTTCCTGAATACCTAGAACTCTTTTGTTCTGTACAGTCTAGGGCCACAGCTATCATTTATGATCTAGTTCTTTCCTGGAACTCGTGAAAATCTTTCAGCAGATCACACCTGTGTCTTGACAAAATCGAAATTTCAAACTTGATATAAAAAAAATTCTAAAAGGGTCCTGAATACCTAGAACTCTTTTGTTCTGTACAGTCTAGGGCCACAGCTATCATTTAAGACCTAGTTCTCTCCTGGAACTCGTGAAAATCTTTCAGCAGATCACACCTGTAACTTGACAAAATCGAAATTTCAAACTTGATAAAAAGAAATCTTAAAGCATCCTGAATGCCTAGAACTCTTTTGTTTTATACAGTCTAGGGCCACAGCTATCATTTAAGACCTAGTTCTCTCCTGGAACTCGTGAAAATCTTTCAGCAGATCACACCTGTAACTTGACAAAATCGAAATTTCAAACTTGATTTAAAAAAAATTCGAAAAGGGTCCTGAATACCTAGAACTCTTTTGTTCTGTACAGTCTAGGGCCACAGCTAACATTTAAGACCTAGTTCTTTCCTGGAACTCGTGAAAATCTTTCAGCAGATCACACCTGTAACTTGACAAAATCGAAATTTCAAACTTGATATAAAAAAAATTCTAAAAGGGTCCTGAATACCTAGAACTCTTTTGTTCTGTACAGTCTAGGGCCACAGCTATCATTTAAGACCTAGTTCTTTCCTGGAACTCGTGAAAATCTTTCAGCAGATCACACCTGTAACTTGACAAAATCGAAATTTCAAACTTGATAAAAAAAAATCTTAAAGCATCCTGAATGCCTAGAACTCTTTTGTTTTATACAGTCTAGGGCCACAGCTATCATTTAAGACCTAGTTCTCTCCTGGAACTCGTGAAAATCTTTCAGCAGATCACACCTGTAACTTGACAAAATCGAAATTTCAAACATGATTTAAAAAAAATTCGAAAAGGGTCCTGAATACCTAGAACTCTTTTGTTCTGTACAGTCTAGGGCCACAGCTATCATTTAAGACCTAGTTCTTTCCTGGAACTCGTGAAAATCTTTCAGCAGATCACACCTGTGACTTGACATAATCGATTTTTCAAACTTGATTTAAAAAAAAATCTAAAAGCATCCTCAATGCCTAGAACTCTTTTGTTTTGTACAGTCTAGGGCTACAGCTATCATTTAAGACCTAGTTCTTTCTTGGAACTCGTGAAAATCTTTCAGCAGATCACACCTGTAACTTGACAAAATCGAAATTTCAAACATGACTTTAAAAAAAATCTAACAGCATCCGGAATGCCTAGAACTCCTTTGTTTAGTACAGTATAGGACCACAGATATTATTTAAGACATAGTTCTCTCCTAGAACTCGTAAAAATCTTTCAGCAGATCACACCTGTATCTTGACAAAATCGAAATTTCAAACTTGATTTAAAAAAAAATCTAAAAGGGTCCTGCATACCTATAACTCTTTTGTTCTGTACAGTCTAGGGCCACAGCTATCATTTAAGACCTAGTTCTCTCCTGGAACTCGTGAAAAACTTTCAACAGATCACACCTGTAACTTGACAAAATCGAAATTTCAAACATGACTTTAAAAAAAATCTAAAAGCATCCTGAATGCCTAGAACTCTTTTGTTTTGTACAGTCTAGGACCACAGCTATCATTTAAGACCTAGTTCTCTCCTTGACAAAATCGAAATTTAATACCTAAATTGAAAAAAAAATCTAAAAGCTACCTGAATGTCTAGAACTCTTTTGTTTTGTACATTCTAGGGCCACAGCTATCATTTAAGACATATTTCTCTCCTGGAACTCGTGAAAATCTTTCAGCAGATCACACCTGTAACTTGACAAAATCGAAATTTCAAACATGATTTTAAAAAAAATCTAAAAGCATCCTGAATACCTATAACTCTTTTGTTCTGTACAGTCTAGGGCCACAGCTATCATTTAAGACTTAGTTCTTTCCTGGAACTCGTGAAAAACTTTCAACAGATCACACCTGTAACTTGACAAAATCGAAATTTCAAACATGACTTTAAAAAAAATCTAAAAGCATCCTGAATGCCTAGAACTCTTTTGTTTTGTACAGTCTAGGACCACAGCTATCATTTAACACCTAGTTCTCTCCTGGAACTCGTGAAAATCTTTCAGCAGATCACACCTGTAACTTGACAAAATCGAAATTTCAAACTTGATTTAAAAAAAATTCTTAAAGGGTCCTGAATACCTAGAACTCTTTTGTTCTGTACAGTCTAGGGCCACAGCTATCATTTAAGACCTAGTTCTTTCCTGGAACTCGTGAAAATCTTTCAGCAGATCACACCTGTAACTTGACAAAATCGAAATTTCAAACTTGATTTAAAAAAAAATCTAAAAGGGTCCTGAATACCTAGAACTCTTCTGTTCTGTACAGTCTAGGGCCACAGCTATCATTTCAGACCTATTTCTCTCCTGGAACTCGTGAAAATCTTTCAGCAGATCACACCTGTAACTTGACAAAATCGAAATTTCAAACTTGATTAAAAAAAATTCTAAAAGGGTCCTGAATACCTAGAACTCTTTTGTTCTGTACAGTCTAGGGCCACAGCTATCATTTAAGACCTAGTTCTCTCCTGGAACTCGTGAAAATCTTTCAGCAGATCACACCTGTAACTTGACATAATCGATTTTTCAAACTTGATTTAAAAAAAAATCTAAAAGCATCCTGAATGCCTAGAACTCTTTTGTTTTGTACAGTCTAGGGCCACAGCTATCATTTAAGACCTAGTTCTCTCCTGGAACTCGTGAAAATCTTTCAGCAGATCACACCTGTAACTTGACAAAATCGAAATTTCAAACTTGATTTAAAAAAAATTCTAAAAGGGTCCTGAATACCTAGAACTCTTCTGTTCTGTACAGTCTAGGGCCAGAGCTATCATTTAAGACCTAGTTCTCTCCTGGAACTCGTGAAAATCTTTCAGCAGATCACACCTGTAACTTGACAAAATCGAAATTTCAAACTTGATAAAAAAAAATCTAAAAGCATCCTGAATGCCTAGAACTCTTTTGTTTTGTACAGTCTAGGGCCACAGCTATCATTTCAGACCTATTTCTCTCCTGGAACTCGTGAAAATCTTTCAGCAGATCACACCTGTAACTTGACAAAATCGAAATTTCAAACATGATTTAAAAAAAATTCGAAAAGGGTCCTGAATACCTAGAACTCTTTTGTTCTGTACAGTCTAGGGCCACAGCTATCATTTAAGACCTAGTTCTTTCCTGGAACTCGTGAAAATCTTTCAGCAGATCACACCTGTGACTTGACATAATCGATTTTTCAAACTTGATTTAAAAAAAAATCTAAAAGCATCCTCAATGCCTAGAACTCTTTTGTTTTGTACAGTCTAGGGCTACAGCTATCATTTAAGACCTAGTTCTTTCTTGGAACTCGTGAAAATCTTTCAGCAGATCACACCTGTAACTTGACAAAATCGAAATTTCAAACATGACTTTAAAAAAATCTAACAGCATCCTGAATGCCTAGAACTCCTTTGTTTAGTACAGTATAGGACCACAGATATTATTTAAGACATAGTTCTCTCCTAGAACTCGTAAAAATCTTTCAGCAGATCACACCTGTATCTTGACAAAATCGAAATTTCAAACTTGATTTAAAAAAAAATCTAAAAGGGTCCTGCATACCTATAACTCTTTTGTTCTGTACAGTCTAGGGCCACAGCTATCATTTAAGACCTAGTTCTCTCCTGGAACTCGTGAAAAACTTTCAACAGATCACACCTGTAACTTGACAAAATCGAAATTTCAAACATGACTTTAAAAAAAATCTAAAAGCATCCTGAATGCCTAGAACTCTTTTGTTTTGTACAGTCTAGGACCACAGCTATCATTTAAGACCTAGTTCTCTCCTGGAACTCGTGAAAATCTTTCAGCAGATCACACCTGTAACTTGACAAAATCGAAATTTCAAACTTGATTTAAAAAAAATTCTAAAAGGGTCCTGAATACCTATAACTCTTTTGTTCTGTACAGTCTAGGGCCACAGATATCATTTAAGACTTAGTTCTTTCCTGGAACTCGTGAAAAACTTTCAACAGATCACACCTGTAACTTGACAAAATCGAAATTTCAAACATGACTTTAAAAAAAATCTAAAAGCATCCTGAATGCCTAGAACTCTTTTGTTTTGTACAGTCTAGGACCACAGCTATCATTTAGGACCTAGTTCTCTCCTTGACAAAATCGAAATTTAATACCTAAATTGAAAAAAAAATCTAAAAGCTACCTGAATGTCTAGAACTCTTTTGTTTTGTACATTCTAGGGCCACAGCTATCATTTAAGACATATTTCTCTCCTGGAACTCGTGAAAATCTTTCAGCAGATCACACCTGTAACTTGACAAAATCGAAATTTCAAACATGATTTTAAAAAAAATCTAAAAGCATCCTGAATACCTATAACTCTTTTGTTCTGTACAGTCTAGGGCCACAGCTATCATTTAAGACTTAGTTATTTCCTGGAACTCGTGAAAAACTTTCAACAGATCACACCTGTAACTTGACAAAATCGAAATTTCAAACATGACTTTAAAAAAAATCTAAAAGCATCCTGAATGCCTAGAACTCTTTTGTTTTGTACAGTCTAGGACCACAGCTATCATTTAATACCTAGTTCTCTCCTGGAACTCGTGAAAATCTTTCAGCAGATCACACCTGTAACTTGACAAAATCGAAATTTCAAACTTGATTTAAAAAAAATTCTTAAAGGGTCCTGAATACCTAGAACTCTTTTGTTCTGTACAGTCTAGGGCCACAGCTATCATTTAAGACCTAGTTCTTTCCTGGAACTCGTGAAAATCTTTCAGCAGATCACACCTGTAACTTGACAAAATCGAAATTTCAAACTTGATTTAAAAAAAATTCTAAAAGGGTCCTGAATACCTAGAACTCTTCTGTTCTGTACAGTCTAGGGCCACAGCTATCATTTCAGACCTATTTCTCTCCTGGAACTCGTGAAAATCTTTCAGCAGATCACACCTGTAACTTGACAAAATCGAAATTTCAAACTTGATTAAAAAAAATTCTAAAAGGGTCCTGAATACCTAGAACTCTTTTGTTCTGTACAGTCTAGGGCCACAGCTATCATTTAAGACCTAGTTCTCTCCTGGAACTCGTGAAAATCTTTCAGCAGATCACACCTGTAACTTGACATAATCGATTTTTCAAACTTGATTTAAAAAAAAATCTAAAAGCATCCTGAATGCCTAGAACTCTTTTGTTTTGTACAGTCTAGGGCCACAGCTATCATTTAAGACCTAGTTCTCTCCTGGAACTCGTGAAAATCTTTCAGCAGATCACACCTGTAACTTGACAAAATCGAAATTTCAAACTTGATTTAAAAAAAAATTCTAAAAGGGTCCTGAATACCTAGAACTCTTCTGTTCTGTACAGTCTAGGGCCAGAGCTATCATTTAAGACCTAGTTCTCTCCTGGAACTCGTGAAAATCTTTCAGCAGATCACACCTGTAACTTGACAAAATCGAAATTTCAAACTTGATAAAAAAAAATCTAAAAGCATCCTGAATGCCTAGAACTCTTTTGTTTTGTACAGTCTAGGGCCACAGCTATCATTTCAGACCTATTTCTCTCCTGGAACTCGTGAAAATCTTTCAGCAGATCACACCTGTAACTTGACAAAATCGAAATTTCAAACTTGATTAAAAAAAATTCTAAAAGGGTCCTGAATACCTAGAACTCTTTTGTTCTGTACAGTCTAGGGCCACAGCTATCATTTAAGACCTAGTTCTCTCCTGGAACTCGTAAAATCTTTCAGCAGATCACACCTGTAACTTGACATAATCGATTTTTCAAACTTGATTTTAAAAAAAATCTAAAAGCATTCTGAATGCCTAGAACTCTTTTGTTTTGTACAGTATAGGGCTACAGCTATCATTTAAGACCTAGTTCTTTCTTGGAACTCGTGAAAATCTTTCAGCAGATCACACCTGTAACTTGACAAAATCGAAATTTCAAACATGACTTTAAAAAAAATCTAACAGCATCCTGAATGCCTAGAACTCCTTTGTTTTGTACAGTCTAGGGCCACAGCTATCATTTAAGACCTAGTTCTCTCCTGGAACTCGTGAAAATCTTTCAGCAGATCACACCTGTAACTTGACAAAATCGAAATTTCAAACTAGATTTAAAAAAAAAATCTAAAAGGGTCCTGAATACCTAGTACTCTTTTGTTCTGTACAGTCTAGGGCCACAGCTATCGTTTAGGACCTAATTACGGTCTGGAACTCCATGAAATATTTGAGCATAGCCTGTATTATGTTTGAAAAATTATATATTATTAATGTTTTGTTTTTTTTTTGGATTTGTTTCTTGAGTAAGAGCCTAGAACTCGTGAGTTCTGTAAACGATGGAGCTAGATCTTTTATTTGGGTCCAAAATTACGTTTGTGTGTTTATAAATTACACCAACAGAGCATGTGTGAAGTTAGCATATCAATTTATTTGAAAATAACTGTTAAATGCTGGTGATGGTCAGTGCTTTGGTTTATTTTTGTCAGGAACTCCTGGTTTTCGTGTGGCGGAGCTGTGTACTAAATTTTAATCCATTCGGGAACAAATGATATGCTGGAGTGGGAAGTTAGCATATAAATTCTGGACAAACTACTGTTGTGGAATTGATGGGGAGCTCAGCGAAGACGGGGCTCTCAGTGATGATCGGGGCATCGACGACGACGGGGGCATCCACAATGATGGGGAGCTCAGCGAACACAGGGCTCTCAACGATGGGGGTGTCGACAACCACGGGGCTCTCAACGATGGGGGTGTCGACGACGACGGGGCTCTCAACGATGGGGCTCTCAACCAGGGCGGGTCCAACGGAGATGGGGCTCTCAATCAGGGCGGGTCCAACGGAGATGGGAGCATCGACGATGGGCGCGGAGCCACCACCGGGGGTGACCAGAGCGCGGGTCGGGCCAGCGACGGCCACGGCGACGACGGAAGCGACGATCAGCAGGAATTTCATGGTTGCTGCAAACAAAAGTGTGTTTTACTTGCAGGCGTGGAAAAGACAAGGTTTCATTGCAAGTTGATTATTTAAAACAATCTTTTACTTAAAGATGTTGCAAGCACAACGATGATTTTAGACGAAAACAGACACATTTAGACACATTTAGACAGATTTTAGAGGTTTATTTGTATTGGTACTTACTATGAAGTAATTACATAATAGTACATGAAGCACCGAGCTCAATAATTTGAATTCGTTTCAAGTATATTATAATTTTAATAACAGTATTTTTCCGGTATTACGCGATCTCGAATAGCGGATTGAATAGGAGATTGTGAAATACGGATATTTGATTGAAATACTAATAATTTTGTATGTATTTGAAACTCACCTGTTTGGTTTGATGTTTTAAACTATGCTTTTGCTAAAAAATATCCTAGTTTTATACCAATTTCTTATCATCGTCTGGAACTACTGCATATCGTAATCGTTAAGTAATCTTAATATACTTTAATCCAGTTGTTTACAACCATTTATACCATTTATTTACTTTTTTTACACAAGATTTGCTTACAAACACATGAGTCATCTAGACTACTAAAAGATTACACGGCCTTATCACAGAAACGCGTCTTTAACCTGCCCACCCCAAGAGTTAACTCAGCTTTTGGCAAACGCTTTGGGGATCGCATCCGTGCGTCTACATACAACGCAATTAATAAATTATGTAACCTTAGGGTCTGTAGTCTAAAGGAGGCAAAAGTATTACTCTGGAATTTTTTGCATTCACAGAAATATGCTGAGACAGAAGATTTCGTAGCTTCAACCTTTTAGTTTCAACTTAAGCCTTGGTTGTATAAATTTTACTTTTAAGTATAGGTAGTTTTATTTAAAATTGTAACTAATTCAGTAACACAATGTAAATGGTTCCCCGCGACACAGGCACAGCCTAGTGCGAGGACCCCTGGAAATGTAGAAACCGAACTCTGTTAATAAACTTTCTTTCTTTCTTTCTTTCTTTCTTTATTTATGGTTAAATTTGAGGTGAAGATTAAATTTTGGCAAATTGTATAAGTAATCAGCCGCTTTCTTTTTCTAATCCTTAGATTATTGAGAAATGAGGGAAACGTTTGAAAATATTTCAATGAAGTTATTCAATTTTATCTTGTGCAATAGGAGAAATAAAATTTGGACTATGACAAGAGCACTTGTGTGACCTTCAAGTGACTGAGTGGCATCAGATCGCACAGGATAGGAGCGAATGGCGGAATATTGTGTCGGAGGCCAAGATCCACTTCGGGTCGCTGAGCCATCGCAGTAAGTAAGTAAGTATGACAAGAGCACCAAAATTCAAAACCCTTTTTGAGGTTTGGCAAAAATAAACGCATTTATCATTCATCTTCATAAAATATACATATCTACATATTTAGAGACCACATGAAACTGCTCAAGAGGTTGAAAAAAAACATAATTGTGACATTGCATACTCTTGCCAGCCTCTCGCCTACACCACAACTGAACCCATATCCCACAGTCGACTTCTACGAAACTCAATGGTGGAAAGGATTTGTGATATTCTTAACCCTTTCCCTAAATGAAAAAAATACGGATGTATGTCCGTATAGTAGGTCCTTTGTACTACATTTAGAATTTCATGTAGGTACATATTCTAAGTTTTTTGCAAATAAATTATTGTTTGTTTGTTTGTTTGTTTATTGATAATAATTATCAATAAACAAACAAATTATTTGTATTTAGTACTTGTACTTGGTTTGGTCTGTGGTGTCTTAATTGACAGATTAAAGTCGACGAGTAGAAAAAAAGCTTCTTTTGTACTTTGAATAACCACACTACTTTCGGTGCTAAAATAATTTTGTTGTGGCGCCGACATTTTTTACGAGTGAAAAAGGTAAACAAACACGGCCAAAGAAACTATTCTACGAAGTGCCCGCTATAGAGCTAGGAATATCGACGAATGCGTTGCTTTAATCGATCTGCCGTGTTGTTTATCAGACACATCGTGATATTCCTGGAGAACTTTTAGGCATTTCATGATTTGGTGCCGTTTCTCGATATGCCTAGGAATCTCGTGATCTGGCGGATTGTACGATCGGTCGTCGACATACATATTTAATTTGGACTATGTTGATCAAATAGTTACTAAGAGACGGCCATTCAAAGGTTTGCACAATTTCTACAAAAGAAAAAACAAAGCCAATTATGACTAAATCGATTATGCATAATAGAATTATTCATAAAAAAATTATGCCACAACAGGGTGAACCGGAAGATTCACTTCCACCTTGTAAGCAATATAGCTCTGGCACCACATTTTGGACGGCCGGCGGCCAGCAAAGGTGAAAGTCCTGCGGCCCGTTCCTACTCCAACCGGTCAAAGAAGGTATGCTGGAGAAAGGTTCCTGACGGACTAATGGAGGCATGGAACCCAAGGGACGCCACTTTACATTCAGCTTGCCACAAGTTGCCTTGCCCTATAATTATATTAAATACCAAATATTTATTATTTATTTATATTGTTACCGTTTTATTTTATATTACTATGTTCCACAAACTTGGCTTAATTTAGGGCTACGTCTGGGGATAGGATATTTTTAGGGTCCCGTAGTCAACTAGGAACCCTTATAGTTTCGCCATGTCTGTCTGTCCGTCCGTCCGTCCGTCCGTCCGCGGATAATCTCAGTAACTGTAAGCACTAGAAAGCCGAAATTTGGTACCAATATGTATATTAATCACGCCAACAAAGTGCAAAAATAAAAAATGAAAAAAATGTTTTATTAGGGTAGCCCCCCTACATGTAAAGTGGGGGCTGATTTTTTTTTTCATTTCAACCCTAACGTGTGATATATTGTTGGATAGGTATTTAAAAATAAATAAGGGTTTACTAAGATAGTTTTTTGATAATACTAATATTTTCGGAAATAATCGCTCCTAAAGGAAAACAAAAGTGCGTCCCCCCCCTCTAACTTTTGAACCATATGTTTAAAAAATATGAAAAAAATCACAAAAGTAGAACTTTATAAAGACTTTCTAGGAAAATTGTTATGAACTTGATAGGTTCAGTAGTTTTTGAGAAAAGTACGGAAAACTACGGAACCCTACACTGAGCGTGGCCCGACACGCTCTTGGCCGGTTTTTTTAATCATATGCTGTCAATTCTACTAGCCAAGTAGATGTCGTACAGTAAAATGGCTCCAATATTATTAAGGTTATCTTTTAACGTGATTAATTAAACAAAGTCTTACTTAATAAACAATTTATTAAGAATATGTATCACTTATCACAGTTTATTGACACTGCACCAAAGGTAAAAGGTTGGTTAGCTTATGTATATAAATAAAATAAAAGCGCCGTTTCCGGTTTAGTTCAGGATGTCGGGGAGGGTGATCAAGGGGCGACCTCGACTTTGATAATCGTCATCGCAACCACGTTTACAGTTTATTTCTGTTGAGAATTAAAAAAAAATTGGGTTAAAAAACTATGAAAAAGGATTTTTTCATGATGAAAGTATCGCGCTAACCGAAGACAATATTAATTATTAGGTGAAAATGTAAATAACTTAAAAACACGTCTGAATTAATGATAACATTAACGATTTCTACGTCTGGTTTATTTTCGCCCATATAATATTTTTCATTTCAGCCCTTTTTCATTGTGGAACATCCCACATTACAATACAACTTACAAACTAAATGCAGAAGTCAAAATATTGCAAAGAATTTTTTTATTGCACTGCAATGGACTTTTGCATTTACAATTTCTGTCAACTAAATTAAACTAAAATGTTCCTTTTGGCATTAACAAATGATGTCACATAAAACAAAAGACTGCGGAAGAAAACATTAAAATCGCGAGATAACGAATTCCTCGGACTTTAACTCGTTTATTGGCGTTGTAAATAAATATAAAACCGTAATAAATGTAAATTCGGCCGCCGATACGCCGCTGATAACTTGTGTTTTGACACGTGATCCTGATAATGTTGTGTCACTATTGTGTGTTAATTTTTGAAGACTGTAAAAACAAAAAAATCCAATCGTCTATGTTTTCCAGCTCATATAGCCCAACAATCTTCAAATCAAGGGTGAACAGACACCTTCTGAGCGAGCTCCATCGTAGGCCACGTCTTCTGTGTCCATCATTAAGCCCATTTATATAAATATAAAAGAGACAAGAGTCATAAAAATATTCTGTAATATAGCCCAAAAAAACGTAACAAATCATTGGATCACGGCTCGCCGTCACTAATGATGTTTTAGAACGAGACTATCTTTGACTGTACGGTTACAGTTTAGTCTACACAGACACAAGACCGCAGCTAAATAGCACTAGACCCTACTCATAGTGTTGTGTTCCTGCCGGTGAGTAAGGCTGCCAGAGCTCAACGAGGGTGCGGTGTGTTGGTTACGGAAGGACCTATGGAACTAATTTGTTCCGTCTATTGTCCTTTGAGTCGTCGGCAACCCGAACCCTCCTTAGAACTTGTACACTCCTTTTTGCTGTGTACTTAACACAGCAAAAGGGAGTGTACAAGTTTATAATAGGTTGGCAACGCGCATGTGACACTCCTTGAGTTGCAGGCGTCCATATTTTGGTTACGGCGACCGCTTTCCATCAAGCGGACCGTGTGCTTGTTTGCCACCGACGTAGTATAAAAAAAAAAGTCTCTGCAAGATGTTTTTGTGAAACCAATACTGAAATCGCGAAAAAAAATTTTGCTGTCCCATATCATGACAGTCGAAATGTAAGAAACAGCCAACTTTTTTTGCGAATTCAGCGTTGTTCCCATAATAAAAGTTGTTCATTATGACCTCAATAGTCACTATGCAAAATTTGAACGGTCCGTTTTGTTTCACCCTGTATAGCCTGTATTTTCATCTAACTGTGTTGAGTAAACTAAAAGGGCTAGACGAAGAGTAATTTTATGCAAAGATATTTCAAAGGCCACTTTCCTTACAAGTTTCAAGCACTGGTCATTTGCATGGAAAAGTGCATCTCAGGGGTAGTTTTTATAACGTGTTTATGTTTAAGTACATGAAAATAAAACCAAGGACGATATAATACTGGGACAGACAAAGCCCATACAAAAAAGCGTACCCCTGAAATGTGCCTTTTAGTCTTAAAACTAGATGGCGCTGTTTCGCAGCCTGGAAGTGGCCAAAATCATATTTTCCCGAAATATTTTTTTGCATGTCTTTATTTTTTACTAGCTTTTACCCGCGGCTTCGCCCGCGTAGTAAAAGTATTCATTAAGATTTTCATTTGGATCCGTAGGGACCGTAGGTTTCTCTGTAGGTATATTTATCTGCGATTATTTCGATTGCACGTAATACTTTTGCTTGCAATGATTGTAGAAATATTACACATCGACCACAGCGTAGGTAATTCTATATACGCTGGGGAAACCTTTATAAACATCCCACATAGCCCGTATTTCGACACTATGATCGGTAAAAAGTACTTTTTTCTATTATCCCTTACAATTTTTTACATTTTGCTTATACTTATCGCAAACGTAATCTTCAAGCAAGCAAACAACGATCGTCTTAGAGCACATTGATTGTAAGAGACCGCCGACCAATTATCCGTATGCCTCTAACGATACCCATATCCGTATCCGTATCCGTATCCCTATCGCTATCGCTATCGCTATCGCTAACGCTATCGCTATCGCTATCGCTAACGCTATCGCTATCGCTGTCGCTATCGCTATCCCTATAGCAATCCCTATCGCTTTCCCTATCGCTATCCCTATCGCTATCCCTATCGCTATCCCTATCCCTATCGCTATCCCTATCCCTATCCCTATCCCTTATCAAGATGTTTAATGATATAACACTTTAAGTTCTCACGCATTGTACACATATTTAAAGTCACAACATACAGGTCGAACGCGATTAATTAACATTATTTTTACCTTTTTAGGGTTCCGTAGCCAAAATGGCAAAAACGGAACCCTTATAGTTTCGTCATGTCCGTCTGTCCGTCTGTCCGTCTGTCCGTCTGTCCGTCTGTCACAGCCGATTTACTCGGAAACTATAAGTACTACAGTGATGAAATTTGATGGGAATATGTGTTGTATGAACCGCTACAAAATTATGACACTAAATAGTAAAAAAAAGAATTGGGGGTGGGGCCCCCCATACATGTAACTGAGGGATGAAAATTTTTTTTTCGATGTACATACCCGTGTGGGGTATCAATGGAAAGGTCTTTTAAAATGATATAAAGTTTTCTAAAAAACATTTTTCTTAAAGTGAACGGTTTTTGAGATATCAGCTCTCAAAGTCGTAAAAAGTATGTCCCCCCCCTCTATTTTTATAACTACGGGGTATAAAATTCTAAAAAAAATAGAGGTGATGCATGCTAATTAACTCTTTCAACGATTTTTGGTTTGATCAAAGTATCTCTTATAGTTTTTGAGATAGGTTGATTTAACTGTAATTTTGGTTAAGTTATTGTGCTTACACTGAAAACGATGGCTGAACCTTATAAGATAGATCAAAAAATATACTACAGTATTGTACACCTTTAAAAATCCGAATAAGTTTATTATATTTGCTGCTACGGAACCCTTTGTGCGCGAGCCCGACTCGCACTTGTTTCCCAACGTTTCGATTTAAAGTCACATACAGGTCGAACGCGATTAATTAACATTATTTTTACCTTTTTTCCCAACGTTTCGGCCAGGTTGCACTGGCCGTGGAAGACTGACGTCCCAGCAAAATGTCACCGGAGATGTAAACAACACAAAACTACCCGATATTAATTTATATAAATGTTCGGGGTAGACAAATAAATATAATCTACCCGCTTTTAGTTAATGTTTATTTCCCACCATGTTTATTTTAAAGGTAATAATCGCGTTCGACCTGTATGTGACTTTAAATATATGTTTAATGATTTCTTATCAAGTGCTAAAATATAAAGTTTCATGGTTTTATCTTTTAAAATTAAGAAATACCATACAAACTTTCAACCTATTTTTCAACCCCTTCATCCCTTTTTTTCGAAATAAAAAGTAGCCTATGTTCTGTCTCAGGGTCTAAAGATTGTCTGTTCCAAATTTCATCAAAATCGGTTGCGTGGTTTAAGCGGGAAAGCGTAACAGACAGACAGACAGAGTTACTTTCGCATTTATAATATTATAGTATATAGTATAGTATATAGTATATATAGTATATTATAGTATATATGGAGGATAATAACAAATGACATGCTTCTTTATTTTAATATCACGTCAATACACATTTTGAAAAAAATAAATTTGTAGGCATCATCAGTGTAGTTATGATAGTATTTAATAGGTGGCGCTAAAAAATTTAGGTACGATTCTTAGTATGGAGATTCTCCTCCTTCTTCCTCCTACCCTTATCCCACGTTATGTGGGGTCAGTACAACATGTCTTCCTCTTCCATTCTCCCCTATCTTTCGTCATCTCAACACTCACATCTTTCTTTCTCATGTCCTTTTTCACACAATCCATCCATCGTTGTTTGGGTTTACCCCTCCCTCTCCATCCAATAACATTCATCTCCAACATTCTTAGTATGGAGATTGTAAATCCTATATAAAATACTAGCTTTTACCCGCGGCTTCGCCCGCGTAATAAAAATATTCTTATTGAAACGTTTACAAAAAATAAGATTTTCATTTGGATCCGTAGGTTTCTTTGTAGGTACATCTGTCCGCGATTATTTCGATTCAGGTAAAGCGGGGCAATTTTCGACTGGGGGGCCATTGTAACTGATCTATTTGCTGTACTGTCCGGTTTTGGCTGACTGTACCTTACACATATTACTATCGTTTTTAAAGAAATTCTTGCAATGATTGTAGAATTGTTACACAGCGACCACAGCGTAGGTAGTAGGTACGAATATGTATGAATTTTACCTATATAAATATTTATACTGGGGAAACTTCATACAACCCACATAGCCAGTATCTCGACGCTATGGTCGGTAGGGTAAAAAGTACTTCCTTGCATTATCGCTTACAATTTTTTCCATTTTGCTTATATTGCAAACGTAATCATATAAAAGGCAAGCAAACAACGATCTTCTTACAGCACATTGAATGTAATAATTATTACGGATGCAGGATACTCACCGATGCCTACTTACTAATCCCTTCCCACTGAGCCACCTGCATTTTACACTGCCTATATATCGATTGCCGACCGATTATTCCGACCCCAATCCCTATTCTTATCCTCGTCCCTATCTCTATCTTTGTCCCCGTCCCTGTCCCTGTCCCTGTCCCTGTCCCTGTCCCTGTCCCTGTCCCTGTCCCTGTCCCTGTCCCTGTCCCTGTCCCTGTCCCTGTCCCTGTCCCTGTCCCTGTCCCTGTCCCTGTCCCTGTCCCTGTCCCTGTCCCTGTCCCTGTCCCTGTCCCTGTCCCTGTCCCTGTCCCTGTCCCTGTCCCTGTCCCTGTCCCTGTCCCTGTCCCTGTCCCTGTCCCTGTCCCTGTCCCTGTCCCTGTCCCTGTCCCTGTCCCTGTCCCTGTCCCTGTCCCTGTCCCTGTCCCTGTCCCTGTCCCTGTCCCTGTCCCTGTCCCTGTCCCTGTCCCTGTCCCTGTCCCTGTCCCTGTCCCTGTCCCTGTCCCTGTCCCTGTCCCTGTCCCTGTCCCTGTCCCTGTCCCTGTCCCTGTCCCTGTCCCTGTCCCTGTCCCTGTCCCTGTCCCTGTCCCTGTCCCTGTCCCTGTCCCTGTCCCTGTCCCTGTCCCTGTCCCTGTCCCTGTCCCTGTCCCTGTCCCTGTCCCTGTCCCTGTCCTGTCCTGTCCCTGTCCCTGTCCCTGTCCCTGTCCCTGTCCCTGTCCCTGTCCCTGTCCCTGTCCCTGTCCCTGTCCCTGTCCCTGTCCCTGTCCCTGTCCCTGTCCCTGTCCCTGTCCCTGTCCCTGTCCCTGTCCCTGTCCCTGTCCCTGTCCCTGTCCCTGTCCCTGTCCCTGTCCTGTCCCTGTCCCTGTCCTGTCCCTGTCCCTGTCCCTGTCCCTGTCCCTGTCCCTGTCCCTGTCCCTGTCCCTGTCCCTGTCCCTGTCCCTGTCCCTGTCCCTGTCCCTGTCCCTGTCCCTGTCCCTGTCCCTGTCCCTGTCCCTGTCCCTGTCCCTGTCCCTGTCCCTGTCCCTGTCCCTGTCCCTGTCCCTGTCCCTGTCCCTGTCCCTGTCCCTGTCCCTGTCCCTGTCCCTGTCCCTGTCCCTGTCCCTGTCCCTGTCCCTGTCCCTGTCCCTGTCCCTGTCCCTGTCCCTGGCCCTGTCCCTGTCCTTGCCCCTGTAAAATTATCATGCTAGGAGGTGAACTTTGAAAAATCCTTTCTTAGTGCTCCTCTAAGGAACTTCCGTGTCAATTTGAAATCTCTTGAACCAGAAGTAAAGATAAAAACTAAAGCTATACTTATGGCTATTTTGGATATTTTAACCCCATTGCACAACAACAGGGGAGAAAATTTCTTTTCCACCTCATTAGATTTTAAAATCGTTGTATTTATCGTGATCAGCGACCCGATAAACCATAAAAACGATACCCTTATTGTGTTTTTGACTTTACCCCCTTTGCACCCCTTTAGGGGTCAAATTTTCAAAAAACCTGAAACATGTATTTAGTCATATGTCTTTAGGAATCCTCCTGTGAAGTTTCGAATAAAATAGTCAAACTAATCTTGTTTCCCCATACAAACTTTGAACCCCCATTTCACCCTTTTAAGAGGAAAATTTTGAAAAATCCTTTCTTAGTTCTCCTCTACACCATATAAGGAACCTATATGCCAAATTTGATATCTCTAGGACCAGCGGTATCGGCTGTGTTGATATGTCAATCAGTCAGTCAATATCTTCTTTTATATATTTAAACCCCATTGCACCACAACAAGGGAGAAGGTATTTCACTTCCGCCTCGTTAGATTTTAAAAACGTTGTATTTATCGTGATCAGCGACCCGATAAACCATAAAACCGATACCCATATTGATTTTTTTACTTTATCACCCCCTTTTCACCCTTTTAGGGGTTAAATTTTCAAAAAACCTGAAACACGTATTCAGTCATATGTATTAAGGAATCTTCCTGTGAAGTTTCGAATAAAATAGTCAAACTAATCTTGTTTCCCCATACAAACTTTGAACCCCCATTTGACCCCCTTAGGAGGTGAATTTTGGAAAATCCTTTCTTAGTGCTCCTCTACACTATATAATTCCTTATAGGTTCCCCTATGTGCCAAATTTGAAATCTCTAGGACCAGCGGTTTCGGCTGTGCGTTGATATGTCAGTCAGTCAGTCAGTCAGTCAGTCAGTCAGTCAGCTTCTTCTTTTATATATTTAGATAGAAGATAAATCATCCTTGATAAAACTAATTTTATGGTGTATTCTTTACAAAATGAGGCTAGAAGTACCAAGCTGGGTTGGCACCGATGAAACGTAAATGTGATGTTACTGTGACAGGTCACAAGCCCTTCGCGGGGATTATGAATTTTCATAAATGTTCCTTTTTTAAAGTACCTACCTAATTCAAAAAATAACCCTTTATTTTTTTGGTTTAATACTTTGTTTTAGCTATTTGAAAAACTGCTCAATTCAGCAATCTCTAGAATGGCTAAAAATGCGATCTCATGGAAACTTTATTCATAAAACCGTAGTTCATAAAAACTGCAGTTCATACTTCATTGCAACCGCGTTTTAAAAGCAACAAAAACAAAAGACGGATGCTTGCAAACCGAGCCAGTTGTTCCCGATGCTTACAGAGCTATTTATTATTACTTATTGTCCCGGATTTATAGGTTCACATTTTTGACACATTTGTTTTGAAGTATGTTGCGATGTGGCTAAGACGTATTGTTTGCCAAATCTAACGATTAATTTCGAATTGGTTGAATCGATTAGGCTCTATGTACAAGGAGGCGCTTAAACAAATATACCATTTCTATCAACTTACTGAAATGTCATTTGAATCGAAATGACAGACTCTGCCACAGCACTAGTTTAAAAATAAAAATGAATGATAAAAATGACGTAATAAGTAAATCCTGCGAGATAAATTAATATCGTAATTAAAATACTCACTAACGAAGATCCGCAAAAATGTAACATGTGTTAGATTATGTTTAAAGTAAGCGAAATATTGTTTTTAAGTGCTTGATTTTTTTAAATATTATTACAGGATTTTATTTAAAATTTCATTAGGTTGCGCGAGTTTACGTTTTGTGGACGCTGTCATGTGTCAAAAAGAGGTTCTTACAGCTCTGGGACAATACATTGATATGATTTGGATATCTGGGTAATGCACTAACGCTTACAATATCATCGTTATCATTATATCTCAATCGCTCCCTATTGGCGCAACGGAGCAAAACTGAGCATTTCTTTTTTTTTGCCATTTTTTTTATTTTGATTAATTTAGGGAATTTTAGGTCAATTGTACTCAGAATCACGAGTACTTTCAATCTCACTGGGAGACAAAAAGTGTCTCAGAATTTCCATACATTTTTGTTACTTTCCTCTTTTGTTACCCCACACAACATGTACGGAAAATGGTAACAAAGTAAGAAAACATCGTATGGTACAATTTTTTTAACTACTAGGATTGAAAAAGCTAGTGATTCTGAGTAGAAATAGCATAATTTTTTTCAATAACATCACATTTCATAAAAGTGGCGAAAAAAAAAAGAAATGCTCAACTGGGTTTCGAACGGCGTCTAGTTTCAACGATTGACAATTCGTAAACTAGAACATTCCTTTACTAATCCGCGAATTAATAACGTTGCACGTTAATCAGTGCTAACCCGTCATACTTACTTGCGTATTTTTTTTACATGCAATTAATTTTCCCACCCTCCCACCGCGAAAATAAAAATAAATAAATATAACAACCCACCACAAAAAATACAAAACTCGACACGTGTTTCGCCTCTCTACGAGGCATCCTCAGGAGCTGATGCCAATGGGGGATGTCTGAAAATTTTAAAATCGCCTGATATTTTTTCTGTTAGATTTTTTTTTAAGTCATGTTTGAAATTTCGATTTTGTCAAGTTACAGGTGTGATCTGCTGAAAGATTTTCACAAGTTCCAGGAGAGAACTAGGTCTTAAATGATAGCTCTGGCCCTAGACTGTACAGACCGAAAGAGTTCTAGGTATTCAGGACCCTTTTAGATTTTTTTTTAAATCAAGTTTGAAATTTCGATTTTGTCAAGTTACAGGTGTGATCTGCTGAAAGATTTTCACGAGTTCCAGGAGAGAACTAGGTCTTAAATGATAGCTCTGGCCCTAGACTGTACAGACCGAAAGAGTTCTAGGTATTCAGGACCCTTTTAGAATTTTTTTTAAATCAAGTTTGAAATTTCGATTTTGTCAAGTTACAGGTGTGATCTGCTGAAAGTTTTTCACAAGTTCCAGGAGAGAACTAGGTCTTAAATGATAGCTGTGGCCCTAGACTGTCCAGAACAAAAGAGATCTAGGTATTCAGGACCCTTTTAGATTTTTTTTTAAATCAAGTTTGAAATTTCGATTTTGTCAAGTTACATGTGTGATCTGCTGAAAGATTTTCACGAGTTCTAGGAGAGAACTAGGTCTTAAATAATAGCTGTGGCCCTAGACTGTACAAAACAAAGGAGTTCTAGGCATTCAGGATGCTGTTAGATTTTTTTTAAAGTCATGTTTGAAATTTCGATTTTGTCAAGTTACAGGTGTGATCTGCTGAAAGATTTTCACGAGTTCCAAGAAAGAACTAGGTCTTAAATGATATCTGTAGCCCTAGACTGTACAAAACAAAAGAGTTCTAGGCATTCAGGATGCTTTTAGATTTTTTTTTGAATCAAGTTTGAAAAATCGATTTTGTCAAGTAACAGGTGTAATCTGCTGAAACATTTTCACGAGTTCTAGGAGAGAACTAGGTCTTTAATAATAGCTGTGGCCCTAGACTGTATAAAACAAAGGAGTTCTAGGCATTCAGGATGCTGCTAGATTTTTTTTAAAGTCATGTTTGAAATTTCGATTTTGTCAAGTTACAGGTGTGATCTGCTGAAAGATTTTCACAAGTTCCAGGAGAGAACTAGGTCTTAAATGATAGCTGTGGCCCTAGACTGTACAAAACAAAAGAGTTCTAGGCATTCAGGATGCTTTTAGATTTTTTTTTAAATCAAGTTTGAAATTTCGATTTTGTCAAGTTACAGGTGTGATCTGCTGAAAGATTTTCACGAGTTCTAGGAGAGAACTAGGTCTTTAATAATAGCTGTGGCCCTAGACTGTATAAAACAAAGAAGTTCTAGGCATTCAGGATGCTTTTAGATTTTTTTTAAAATCATGTTTGAAATTTCGATTTTGTCAAGTTACAGGTGTGATCTGCTGAAAGATTTTCACGAGTTCCAGGAGAGAAATAGGTCTTACATGATAGCTGTGGCCCTAGAATGTACAAAACAAAAGAGTTCTAGACATTCAGGTAGCTTTTAGATTTTTTTTTCAATTTAGGTATTAAATTTCGATTTTGTCAAGTTACAGGTGTGATCTGCTGAATGATTTTCACGAGTTCCAGGAAAGAATTAGGTCTTGAATGATAGCTGTAGCCCTATACTGTACAAAACAAAAGAGTTCTAGGCATTCAGGATGCTTTTAGATTTTTTTTCAATCAAGTTTGAAATTTCGATTTTGTCAAGTTACAGGTGTGAGCTGTTGAAAGTTTTTCACGAGTTCCAGGAGAGAACTAGGTCTTAAATGATAGCTGTGGCCCTAGACTGTACAGAACAAAAGAGTTCTAGGTATTCAGGACCCTTTTAGAATTTTTTTAAAATCAAGTTTGAAATTTCGATTTTGTCAAGTTACAGGTGTGATCTGCTGAAAGATTTTCACGAGTTCCAGGAGAGAACTAGGTCTTAAATGATAGCTGTGGCCCTAGACTGTATAAAACAAAAGAGTTCTAGGCATTCAGGATGCTTTAAGATTTTTTTTTATCAAGTTTGAAATTTCGATTTTGTCAAGTTACAGGTGTGATCTGCTGAAAGATTTTCACGAGTTCCAGGAAAGAACTAGGTCTTAAATGATAGCTGTGGTCCTAGACTGTACAGAACAAAAGAGTTCTAGGTATTCAGGACCCTTTTAGAATTTTTTTTATATCAAGTTTGAAATTTCGATTTTGTCAAGTTACAGGTGTGATCTGCTGAAAGATTTTCACGAGTTCCAGGAGAGAACTAGGTCTTAAATTATAGCTGTGGTCCTAGACTGTACAAAACAAAAGAGTTCTAGGCATTCAGGATGCTTTAAGATTTTTTTAAAGTCATGTTTGAAATTTCGATTTTGTCAAGACACAGGTGTGATCTGCTGAAAGATTTTCACGAGATCCAGGAAAGAACTAGATCATAAATGATAGCTGTGGCCCTAGACTGTACAGAACAAAAGAGTTCTAGGTATTCAGGAACCTTTTAGATTTTTTTTAAAATCAAGTTTGAAATTTAGATTTTGTCAAGTTACAGGTGTGATCTGCTGAAAGATTTTCACGAGTTCCAGGAAAGAACTAGGTCTTAAATGATAGCTGTGGCCCTAGAATATACAAAACAAAAGAGTTCTAGGCATTCAGGATGCTTTTAGATTTTTTTTTAAATCATGTTTGAAATTTCGATTTTGTCAAGTTACAGGTGTGATCTGCTGAAAGATTTTCACGAGTTCTAGGAGAGAACTAGGTCTTAAATGATAGCTGTGGCCCTAGACTGTACAAAACAAACGAGTTCTAGGCATTTAGGTGGCTTTTAGATTTTTTTTTAATTTAGGTATTAAATTTCGATTTTGTCAAGTTACAGGTGTGATCTGTTGAAAGTTTTTCACGAGTTCCAGGAGATAACTAGGTCTTAAATGATAGCTGTGGCCCTAGACTATACAAAACAAAAGAGTTCTAGGCATTCAGGATGCTTTTAGATTTTTTTTCAAGTCATGTTTGAAATTTCGATTTTGTCAAGTTACAGGTGTGATCTGCTGAAAGTTTTTCACGAGTTCCTGGAGACAACTAGGCCTTAAATGATAGCTGTGGCCCTAGACTGTACAGAACAAAAGAGTTCTAGGTATTCAGGGCCCTTTTAGATTTTTTTTTAATCAAGTTTGAAATTTCGATTTTGTCAAGTTACAGGTGTGATCTGCTGAAAGATTTTCACGAGTTCCAGGAGAAAACTAGGTCTTAAATGATAGCTGTGACCCTAGAATGTACAAAACAAAAGAGTTCTAGGCATTCAGGATGCTTTAAGATTTTTTTTAAAGTCATGTTTGAAATTTCGATTTTGTCAAGACACAGGTGTGATCTGCTGAAAGATTTTCACAAGTTCCAGGAGAGAACTAGGTCTTAAATGATAGCTGTGGCCCTAGACTGTACAAAACAAAAGAGTTCTAGGCATTCAGGATGCTGTTAGATTTTTTTTTAAATCAAGTTTGAAATTTCGATTTTGTCAAGAAACAGGTGTGATCTGCTGAAAGATTTTCACGAGTTCTAGGAGAGAACTAGGTCTTTAATAATAGCTGTGGCCCTAGACTGTATAAAACAAAGGAGTTCTAGGCATTCAGGATGCTGTTAGATTTTTTTTTAAGTCATGTTTGAAATTTCGATTTTGTCAAGTTACAGGTGTGATCTGCTGAAAGATTTTCACGAGTTCCAGGAGAGAACTAGGTTTTAAATGATAGCTGTGGTCCTAGACTATACAAAACAAAAGAGTTCTAGGCATTCAGGATGCTTTTAGATTTTTTTTAAAGTCATGTTTGAAATTTCGATTTTGTCAAGTTACAGGTGTGATCTGCTGAATGTTTTTCACGACTTCCAGGAGAGAACTAGGTCTTAAATGGTAGCTGTGGCCCCAGACTGTACAGAACAAAACAGTTCTAGGTATTCAGGACCCTTTTAGATTTTTTTTAAAATCAAGTTTGAAATTTCGATTTTGTCAAGTTACAGGTGTGATTTGCTGAAAGATTTTCACGAGTTCCAGGAGAGAACTAGATCTTAAATGATACCTGTGGCCCTAGACTGTACAAAACAAAAGAGTTCTAGGCATTCAGGATGCTTTTAGATTTTTTTAAAAGTCATGTTTGAAATTTCGAATTTGTCAAGTTACAGGTGTGATCTGCTGAAAGATTTTCACGAGTTCCAGGAAAGAACTAGGTCTTAAATGATAGCTGTGGCCCTAGACTGTACAGAACAAAAGAGTTCTAGGTATTCAGGACCCTTTTAGAATTTTTTTTATATCAAGTTTGAAATTTCGATTTTGTCAAGTTACAGGTGTGATCTGCTGAAAGATTTTCACGAGTTCCAGGAGAGAACTAGGTCTTAAATTATATCTATGGTCCTAGACTGTACAAAACAAAAGAGTTCTAGGCATTCAGGATGCTTTAAGATTTTTTTAAAGTCATGTTCGAAATTTCGATTTTGTCAAGACACAGGTGTGATCTGCTGAAAGATTTTCACGAGTTCCAGGAAAGAACTAGATCATAAATGATAGCTGTGGCCCTAGACTGTACAGAACAAAAGAGTTCTAGGTATTCAGGAACCTTTTAGATTTTTTTTAAAATCAAGTTTGAAATTTAGATTTTGTCAAGTTACAGGTGTGATCTGCTGAAAGATTTTCACGAGTTCCAGGAAAGAACTAGGTCTTAAATGATAGCTGTGGCCCTAGAATATACAAAACAAAAGAGTTCTAGGCATTCAGGATGCTTTTAGATTTTTTTTTAAATCATGTTTGAAATTTCGATTTTGTCAAGTTACAGGTGTGATCTGCTGAAAGATTTTCACGAGTTCTAGGAGAGAACTAGGTCTTAAATGATAGCTGTGGCCCTAGACTGTACAAAACAAAAGAGTTCTAGGCATTTAGGTGGCTTTTAGATTTTTTTTTAATTTAGGTATTAAATTACGATTTTGTCAAGTTACAGGTGTGATCTGTTGAAAGTTTTTCACGAGTTCCAGGAGATAACTAGGTCTTAAATGATAGCTGTGGCCCTAGACTATACAAAACAAAAGAGTTCTAGGCATTCAGGATGCTTTTAGATTTTTTTTCAAGTCATGTTTGAAATTTCGATTTTGTCAAGTTACAGGTGTGATCTGCTGAAAGTTTTTCACGAGTTCCTGGAGAGAACTAGGCCTTAAATGATAGCTGTGGCCCTAGACTGTACAGAACAAAAGGGTTCTAGGTATTCAGGGCCCTTTTAGATTTTTTTTTAATCAAGTTTGAAATTTCGATTTAGTCAAGTTACAGGTGTGATCTGCTGAAAGATTTTCACGAGTTCCAGGAGAAAACTAGGTCTTAAATGATAGCTGTGGCCCTAGAATGTACAAAACAAAAGAGTTCTAGGCATTCAGGATGCTTTTAGATTTTTTTTAAAGTCATGTTTGAAATTTCGATTTTGTCAAGACGCAGGTGTGATCTGCTGAAAGATTTTCACAAGTTCCAGGAGAGAACTAGGTCTTAAATGATAGCTGTGGCCCTAGACTGTACAAAACAAAAGAGTTCTAGGCATTCAGGATGCTGTTAGATTTTTTTTTAAATCAAGTTTGAAATTTCGATTTTGTCAAGAAACAGGTGTGATCTGCTGAAAGATTTTCACGAGTTCTAGGAGAGAACTAGGTCTTTAATAATAGCTGTGGCCCTAGACTGTATAAAACAAAGGAGTTCTAGGCATTCAGGATGCTGTTAGATTTTTTTTAAAGTCATGTTTGAAATTTCGATTTTGTCAAGTTACAGGTGTGATCTGCTGAAAGATTTTCACGAGTTCCAGGAGAGAACTAGGTTTTAAATGATAGCTGTGGTCCTAGACTATACAAAACAAAAGAGTTCTAGGCATTCAGGATGCTTTTAGATTTTTTTTAAAGTCATGTTTGAAATTTCGATTTTGTCAAGTTACAGGTGTGATCTGCTGAATGTTTTTCACGACTTCCAGGAGAGAACTAGGTCTTAAATGGTAGCTGTGGCCCCAGACTGTACAGAACAAAACAGTTCTAGGTATTCAGGACCCTTTTAGATTTTTTTTAAAATCAAGTTTGAAATTTCGATTTTGTCAAGTTACAGGTGTGATTTGCTGAAAGATTTTCACGAGTTCCAGGAGAAAACTAGGTCTTAAATGATAGCTGTGACCCTAGACTGTACAGAACAAAAGAGTTCTAGGTATTCAGGACCCTTTTAGAATTTTTTTTAAATAAAGTTTCAAATTTCGATTTTGTCAAGTTACAGGTGTGATCTGCTGAAAGATTTTCACGAGTTCCAGGAGAGAACTAGATCTTAAATGATACCTGTGGCCCTAGACTGTACAAAACAAAAGAGTTCTAGGCATTCAGGATGCTTTTAGATTTTTTTAAAAGTCATGTTTGAAATTTCGAATTTGTCAAGTTACAGGTGTGATCTGCTGAAAGATTTTCACGAGTTCCAGGAGAGAACTAGGTCTTAAATGATAGCTGTGGCCCTAGACTGTACAGAACAAAAGAGTTCTAGGTATTCAGGACCCGTTTAGAATTTTTTTTAATCAAGTTTGAAATTTCGATTTTGTCAAGTTACAGGTGTAATCTGCTGAAAGATTTTCACGAGTTCCAGGAGAGAACTAGGTCTTAAATGATAGCTGTGGCCCTAGACTGTACAAAACAAAAGAGTTCTAGGCATTCAGGATGCTTTTAGATTTTTTTTTAAATCAAGTTTGAAATTTCGATTTTGTCAAGTTACAGGTGTGATCTGCTGAAAGATTTTCACGAGTTCCAAGAAAGAACTAGGTCTTAAATGATAGCTGTAGCCCTAGACTGTACAGAACAAAAGAGTTCTAGGCATTCAGGATGCTTTTAGATTTTTTTTAAAGTCATGTTTGAAATTTCGATTTTGTCAAGTTACAGGTGTGATCTGCTGAAAGTTTTTCACGAGTTCCAGGAAAGAATTAGGTCTTAAATGATAGCTGTGGCCCTAGACTATACAGAACAAAAGAGTTCTAGGTATTCAGGGCCCTTTTAGATTTTTTTTTTAATCAAGTTTGAAATTTCGATTTTGTCAAGTTACAGGTGTGATCTGCTGAAAGATTTTCACGAGTTCCAGGAGAGAACTAGGTCTTAAATGATAGCTGTGGCCCTAAAATGTACAAAACAAAAGAGTTCTAAGCATTCAGGATGCTTTGAGATTTTTTTTAAAGTCATGTTTGAAATTTCGATTTTGTCAAGATACAGGTGTGATCTGCTGAAAGATTTTCACGAGGTCAAGGAAAGAACTAGGTCTTAAATGATAGCTGTGGCCCTACAATATACAAAATATCAGAGTTCTAGGCATTCAGGATGCTTTTAGATTTTTTTTAAAATCATGTTTGAAATTTCGATTTTGTCAAGTTACAGGTGTGATCTGCTGAAAGATTTTCACGAGTTCCAGGAGAGAAATAGGTCTTACATGATAGCTGTGGCCCTAGAATGTACAAAACAAAAGAGTTCTAGACATTCAGGTAGCTTTTAGATTTTTTTTTCAATTTAGGTATTAAATTTCGATTTTGTCAAGTTACAGGTGTGATCTGCTGAATGATTTTCACGAGTTCCAGGAAAGAATTAGGTCTTGAATGATAGCTGTAGCCCTATACTGTACAAAACAAAAGAGTTCTAGGCATTCAGGATGCTTTTAGATTTTTTTTCAATCAAGTTTGAAATTTCGATTTTGTCAAGTTACAGGTGTGAGCTGTTGAAAGTTTTTCACGAGTTCCAGGAGAGAACTAGGTCTTAAATGATAGCTGTGGCCCTAGACTGTACAGAACAAAAGAGTTCTAGGTATTCAGGACCCTTTTAGAATTTTTTTAAAATCAAGTTTGAAATTTCGATTTTGTCAAGTTACAGGTGTGATCTACTTTGCGTTCGTTTTAAGGGTAAAAGGTTAACTCCTATAATGGGTAATTTACCTACAGAGCGATTGGAACCCGGGTTCGCATTTGTAAATTGCGCTGTGGACTACGGAGGTCCATTTTATATTTTAAACCGGAAAGGTCGGGGAGCCACGACTATCAAGGCGTATTTATGTATATTTATAATATGCTTTGCTACGCGCGCAGTTCATTTAGAGTTGGTTACCGATCTCTCTTCAGAAGCATACCTACTGGCGTTGAAAAGGTTCATTTCGCGTCGCGGTAAACCTTCAAAAATATTTTCCGACAACGGACGGAACTTCGTAGGTCTCATGAACGACTTTTCAAAGTTTTTAAAATCGTGTTCTGGCGAAATAAAAGAGTACGCACTCTCGCAACAGATTGAATTTATTATGACGCCACCTTATGCTAGTCATTTTGCTGGTCTAGTCGAGGCTGGTGTTAAGAGTTGCAAACATCACTTGCGACGTGTGATAGGTGATGTTAAATTAACCTATGAACATTTTAGCACGATTTTGACCCAATGCGAAGCCATCCTTAATTCCAGGCCCTTAAGCCCTTTGTCCTCTGACCCGCAAGACTACACTCCTTTAACCCCCGCTCACTTCCTGGTTTATTTATTTATTTAAACTTTATTGCACAGTAAAAAAATGTACAAAAGGCGAACTTAATGCCAGAAGGCATTCTCTACCAGCTAACCATTGGGCCAAACAGAGATCTATAAGAGCTTAATAGGTGCAGGAAATGTCGCAATGACGAGAAAAGGAATACCTACTAAATAACCATAAATGATTATATATATCAAACAGCTTACTATTATATATATTAATAAAATATACATACTTAAAATAATATAGATACCTACTTACAAATACACATAAATATACATACGTAACATTATATATACATAAATAAATATATATATCTGCCTTATAATTATTACGACTCTTAGTTATGAGACTTTTCTAAAAGATGTCTGCGCAACTTGATCTTAAACAGAGACTTGGTCTGACTTTGCCTTATGTCAAGAGGGAGATCATTCCAAAGACGAATCGCATGCATAGTGAAAGAGTTGGACATGGATCCGGAGCGATAAAGAGGCACTGACAAAATGAGTTTCCGGGAGGAACGAAGCTCACGGCCCGGCTGTGCGGTGACAAACTGAAATTTAGACCGCAGGTACTCCGGTATTGCTGGGTCATTTAGTATACTGTACAGCATACACAGCACTCTGAGGCTCCTGCGGTCCCGTATTCGGAGCCAATTAAGTTTCCGGCGATAGATGGAGATATGATCGTACTTGCGGAGGCCAAAGATAAACCTTATGCAACTATTTAGAAGTCTATCTAACCTGTCTAAGAGTCCTTGTGAAAGATTAGTAAGGCACACATCACTATAATCAACGATTGGAAGCACAAGAGCCTGTATGAGTAGAATTTTAGTGCTCGTCGGCAAGAAATGTTTAAATCTGTATAATGATCTTAATGTATTTGTAACTCTGCGACATACGTCAGAAACTTGTGGCTCCCAGGTCAAGCCCCGATCGATGATCAACCCCAGGTTCCTCACTTGCGATGATAGTGGTATTACGGTACTCTCAAAGAGAATGGGTCTTACATGTGAGAAGTCAGAGAGTAAAACAGAACGCGGAGTCCCGAGAACGATAACTTGACACTTAGACGGGTTGACATCGATCCCAAAATCTTTCGACCAGGATGCAATGCTAGAAAGGTCGTTATTTAGCCGCGTTATAGCCTCGTCCTGGTTGGACGTCCGCTGACAGCTCCTGCGTGCGCTGACCTCGTCGACGCCCCCGCACAGCGCCTGTCACGATACCAGCAAGTGGAGCAAATGCGACAACATTTCTGGGCCCGGTGGTCGAAGGAGTTCATATCCGAGCTGCAGGTCAGGACAAAATGGACGAAGAATATGGACGACTTAAAAGTGGACACCCTCGTTTTGATCAAGGAGGACCACACTCCGCCCCTCAAGTGGAGCTTAGGGCGGATCACCAAGACTTTCCCGGGCAAGGACGGCGTTTCCCGAGTAGCCGATATACGCACCTCTCGCGGCACTGTACGCCGAGCCTTTTCGAAAATTTGCCCGCTACCTACGCATGATGACTGACGTCGCTGCCTCATCTTCACGTTGGAAGCCAGCACTTCCAAGGCCGGGAGCTTATGTTACGGCCATACCTAAAACGCATTCAACTGACGGCGGCGCGTGACCTTCATCCTGGCGCGCGCATAGCGACCCGCGCAGCACATCCCCGGCTGCGCTGCCCTACCACGAGTCAACCTACGTCACAATACGTCACATGCATCATCATCGCGCCATCTCACCGGCAGCCAATGACATGCATGTACGCGATATGTCGTGATCGCCAACCAGTGGTGTCGCGGCTCGTCATCTCTTCGAGCCCCAATGAAGATCGACGATGACATTCACTTTCGCTTTCTCACCTTTGCTACCACATAGCACATACCTAATTTCTACTTTGCTCATTTTTTATGTAAATTTTAATTAAGTAAAAAAAACATGTAAAAATCCCGGATTAAATCACTTAATTCGAAGAACCCGCTGCCTTCGTCATTTCATCAACCTGCCATCCACATCAGCGCAAATCCTGGCCATCAGCCCCAACGTATGTCTATACGCGCAGACAACTCTTATGTATTTAAATATTATTCTTATAGTGAAATAAATGTAAATTGTTAATTATTAGAACTTGAATACGAAATATATTTGGATAAATGCCTACATAACTATATGGTACCTAACATCTTACCTACATCTAAAATGAATACGTCATCATGATCATTAAGTAAGTGTCAAATATTATTAATTATCAAACAGATGGCTTCACCAGATAATCAAAAAGTCTCGTAATATCAAAAATAGAGTCAGGAATAACTTCATTTGTCATGAGAAACGTCTACTTTCACAGTCAATGACTAGACATGTAAATCAATAATTATCATTAATAAATACGAGTGTGGCTGATCCGCAATAATGGAAATATACAAATATACCTAACACGTGTTAACCTAACAATCTTAAACAAATATGCCGCAATAAATTTAATCATTTAAGTAAATAAAACGTACCTAACGTCAAAACTAACACGCCTAAAATATTGGAACACGCAATATAATTATTACGCAACTAAGCAAATCATCTAAGTCACCGCATGGACTAAAGCCGTCAGTGTTGACAACTGTCCGAAATCTCACGGTTCATGACGATGACGACGGAGTGGCTCACACGTAGCTCGTCGTAAAGAAGCTTGCGCCTGACGCCCGTCGTGGCAGAGAAGGGCACGTCGTAGCGCTGTAGTAGCTCTGCATGTCGCCGATGGCACCAGGCCCCGTAGCCGAATGGCATTTCTCCGACGCCAAACGAAAACGAAACGTAGTCCGGCTCTGTCGCGCCAATATGCAAGAGCGATAGGGATAGATATCTACTAGCGCTTCGTTTCGTGAGCGTTTGTGCCATTCGGCTACGCACCCAGGCTGGCACCCGCAACCGCTCGTGAACCGGAAATGTAAATAGGCTTGTGTTTATAACATATCTACATATTTGTTCCTGAGTCAGGGATATTTTCTATGCATGTAAGTATTCATATATTATACAAATCATTGACTGAGTATGAGTATCCACAAAACAAAACTCCAGCTTACTGGGACTAGTCAATCTGTAAAAGTGTACCATAATATTTATTTCATTTTATTGGTTAAGTTTGATATTTCCAATTAAAATCAAAAGCAAGTACTATAAATACTGCACAATATAATAACCTCAAGAGTGTTAAGAATACGGAAATTACTTTTACCTAAAATACCTAAAGGAATTATCATTCAGCTATGTAATTGTAAATTATAATCATACCTTAAAATGGACTTCAAATATTAAATAACTTCTCTTAATAAGGAAATAATCAATTACCGTTTACAACAGGATTCAGGCATAGATTATGCTCAGTATGACGACCTAGGGAAGTATGTAAAATTTTACACAAAAGTATGAGATCAAATCAATCATGATTAAAATATATATATATATCAATTCAGAACCAACGCACCGTTTGTATTCTCTTCGGTAATACACCATATTGCATTTGCACGTCGTAGCACCTTGGCCCGATGTATTTTGCAAGTGGCCCGAGGTGACGGTAATGTGACCGCATGTCTATGTAGAAGGGTTCCCAAAACCTCGACGATACACTGGTAAACTGGAGGTCTGGTAATCCGCTAACGGAAGTGCTCGTCGATTCTCCTCGCCCATGGACCGAGAATTGAGAAATTAACAATTTGAATAATATAGTAAATAAAGGAATGCAATTACCTACAACGTCCGTTTATTTCAAATCCTATAGGTACTATTTCTTTACGTTTATTCATATTAGGTAATATTACGATTAAAGTAACTATTTGATAAATTTCTGATCGTTTGAATGAAAGAACTTAACGCTACCTAAAACTGTATCGAACACATCTACGATTCAAATAAACCATTGAGAACCATACATACACTACTCACTTCTATAATGTAATTAATCGCAAATTGAATGTAATAATTATGTGGTAACCATTACAAAAATCACGCATATAAACAAATCACTAATAGTACCAGAAAGGTTGCAAACACACGGCCGCTATTTATAGACTACACCTACTTCTACCATATCTACACGTAACTAAATAGGTAAATACTTGTCATCATATTACCAAATTAACATACACACGATTGCAATTTATTTCGACACAAACCCTAGTAAATATTACAAAGTCACGCGGGTAATCATATCACTAGTAATACTAAAAGGTTGCAAATACGTGACCGGTTTTTATGACAGTACTATTCTTCTACAGCCTTTACGCGTATAAGGGACAGACTACTATAAACATACATACTTTGAGACTTACTTCCGTGAAACTAGTGCCTACGCCAAATCTTGGGATTAGTTGTCAACGCGGACCCCAAGCTCCCATGAGCCGTGGCAAATGCCGAGATAACGCAAGGAGGATAATGATGACGTTGAAACTTACTTCCGTGAAACTAGTGCCTACGCCAAATCTTGGGATTAGTTGTCAACGCGGACCCCAAGCTCCCATGAGCCGTGGCAAATGCCGAGGTAACGCAAGGAGGATAATGATGACGTTGAAACTTACTTCCGACTCCGATTGTACGCACTAACCCAATAATCCGTTTTCACTCTTCGTAATCGTTCCCGAACTCCGACCCACGTATATTATTTATAAATCGTCAAAACACAAACAAGTATCTATCCGTTACACTGTTAAAAAATCAAACTAAACTGAAAATATTCACTTCGAACGTTATAGCATAGCTGGCAAACTAAAACAATCAACAAGATTTAATTTATTGCAAAATACAAGGTATAAGCTAACGTGACCTATGGAACTACCCGCCATTCATTCAAGTCAAATATTACGTTCCGTTTATACTACGCCCATTATGTTTTGTTTATGCTACTACGAATTTTATGAAACCATACGAACGATATACGATCTTACTAATAAGTACGCGGTCACTATAACCTATGTGTCGCAGACGATAGGTTTTATATCTGTATACTTTTTATACCTTTTATTTATGGTTTTTTACAATGACGTTTATGTATATATTTTGTTTTCTCGTTTGATGTTTTTAGTTGTCAATATATATATTTTAGCTGAAAGCCGGTTGTTTGGTCTCGCTCTCCCTGTGTTATCCCTTTGTCCACATTCCTGGACATTTTTGGTCCTTTGCCGTTTAAAATGATCACGCGATCTAAGACCAAACAGCTGTTAACACCAGCAAAAAGTGCTGGCAAGGCGCGCTCGGACTTGGGAGCTGCGGGCGGGCCCGGCCGGTCCACAAAGATGGACACCGTTTCGGCCGGCGCCACCGTTTCGCCCGCATCTCATGCCGCCGTCAACAACCCCGAGACGCCCGGAGCGTCGGCTGCGGGTGGGTCCGGCCAGTCCACAAAGTTGGACACCGTTTTGGCCGGTACCACCGTTTCGCCCGCACCCTACGTCTCTAAGGGCTCGGAGGGCCACGAGACGCCTCGCCAGCGCTCTACGAGTAGTGCTGAACACATTAATGTTGTTTCTCCTAGTAACAGGTCGCGCGTGTCGTCTTCTCGCTCATCAGCCACAATAAAGGCACTGAGGTTGAACGAGGAGGCCCAATTGGCCCGTCGCAGCCTGGAGCGTGAGCAGCAGCTATTCGAGCGCGAGCAATCGCTCGTGCAACTACAACGCGAACAGGAGGTCGCACGCCAGCGGCTTTACTTTGAACGTAAGCTCTTCGAACAAGCTAAGCGAGTGGAAGAGCTCGAAATAGAAGCAAGACTGGCAACCCAAGAAGTGGATGAACGAACCAACACTCATACGGTCAGTCAATCTTATTCACGTACTGCGTCATGGGTCCGCGACGTGAGCCGTAGCGGCCGTCGCCCCATTGACAACAATGCCGATACGGCCCTTACAAATATTCCGCCTACGAGCGCATTGTCTTCTGCGGTTCCCGTTCGCGAGAGAGATTGTGATTTTGAACCCAATTATGTTCAAACAAATAATATAAACAATTCTGCAAAACCACATTTCTCTCAAGAACGAGACACCTCACCTCACAATAATTTCATAAATGATGTGATTGCGTCGAATCGCAATCATGAAAATAGAGAGATAAGTACGTCATATTTCTGAAAATCATGAACGTCATATTTCTGAAAATCATGAAATTTATCGCGATGTCAACATAAAACCCGTGACATTTGAAATACCGATAAAAATGACAATCCAAATTTATTGCAAACCTCTACGAGCAATAAAAATAAGACACTGTCAACAATGCAGTCGCTTGACAACCCAAACAAACAATTATGTCAGTTACCGTCAAATCAACCCGAGACTTGTTTTTATTCACAAAATAGGTGCTCGCATAAACTGCAACTCACTCCTTTCAGCGGTAAGACCACGGAATGGTTAATGTTTAAACGTATTTACCGCGATACTCAACATTTATTTACGCCTACAGAAAACCTGGTGCGCCTGAGCGGCGCGCTGCGCGGCCAGGCCCTCGAGGCCGTGTCTTCGCTCCTGTACACGTCGGAGCGGCCCGAAGAAGTGCTACACGTACTAGAGCAGACCTTCGCGCTCCCGGAGATGCTCGTTTTACACGAAATTCACCTAGTACGGAACCTCCCAAAGCTAAGCTTCGATCAAAAAGATATTACTAATTTTGCTAGTAGATTACGCAATTGCTTAGCAGTAATTAGAAATTTAGACCAAATAGAGCATTTGTATTCCGTCGAACTCTTGCATAGCGTCATTTCCAAACTGACGCCTATATTGTATAGTCAGTGGAAAGAATTTGCGTACAAAAGTGACAGGTCTGTGCCTAAAATACAGTTATTATCTGAATTTCTCGATATTGAGGCAATAAAACACAATCGTTTCGGTTTGATACCTGATTATGCCCGAAAACCTGGCACTGTTATGCCGGAGTTAGGTAGGCGGTCCGGCACATTTATGCCAGAGGTAGGTAGGCGGTCTGGCACATTTATGCCAGAGGTTGGCAGGCAAACCAGCGGCTTCATGTCAGGTTTAGGTAGGCGAAGCGGTGGTTTTATTTCAGACTTAGGTAGGCGGCCTGGTAATAACTATAATAATTACACACACAAACCTACACGAAGTGAAAATGTTAATGTGACATCTGTGAGTGACTCATACAGTGAATTATGTCGTTATTGTAATAAAAAACATGAACTTACGGATTGTCAGGATTTTAAATCGCTGACACTAGATGATAAATGGATTTGGTTGCGTGAAGCAAAAATATGTTCTAAGTGTTTGATATCAAAATCACATCGGTGGAAGACGTGCAAGGTAGGTAGATGTGGTGTTGACGGGTGCGAACGTTTTCATCACCCACTGTTGCATTCAGCGGCCACGCCTCACGTTGTCAATACTGTCGGGGAGTCTTCGTCTCCCTCCAGCGATGTTGTTGAACATAAACTGCCTGGCCTCGTAGCCGAATGGCATTTCTCCGACGCCAAACGAAAGCGATACGCCGCTGGCTCTGTCGCGCCAATACGCAAGCGCGATAGAGATAGATATCTACTAGCGCTTCGTTTCGTGAGCGTTTCGTGAGCGATTGTGCCATTCGGCTAGCCACCCTGATAACACCATTAATTAATATTTCTAACGTCACTGACGAAATGTCAAATACACAAACTCAAGTGTTTTTAAGAGTTATTCCGGTTGAAGTGAGTGGCCCTCAAGGGAAATATGACACATACGCATTACTTGATGACGGATCCATGTCCACCTTGATCGACTGGGAGGTGGCGCGCCACATTGGAGCGACTGGCCCCATGCAGTCAATCAAGGTTGACGGAGCTTGTGGAATGTCAGCATACAAACCTATACAACATGTCAGCTTTTCTATTAAAGGTAAACAATGTTCTGAAACATACACGGTGAACCACGCTAAGGCCGTTGAGTCATTGTCATTATTTACACAAACTGTCAACCAAATTGACATTACAAAATATTCACACTTGGCTGATTTAGTGGATGTTCTTACAATATCAGATGCTACACCTAAAGTCCTACTTGGTGCCGAACACTGGTACCTAACGATCAACCGTGAGCTTAGGGAAGGTACACATACCGACCCGATCGCAACACGTACAGCTTTAGGTTGGGTATTTCACGGACCACAGACTAAGTCCAACAGTTTGGTTAAGCCTGTATATTTTATAAACCACATTTCGCAAAACGAAAAAGGTAATGGTGATACTACTATGGATGAACTTGTAAAAGATTATTTTCGGCTTGATGCTATAGGTATTTCTAAGTCTGAAAACACATATTCTAACGAAGACAAACATGCTTTAGAGATTTTAGAATACACGGCCAAACGTTTGCCGTCAGGTAGGTTCGAAGCAGGTCTTTTATGGCGCAATAATATACCGGACATACCTGACAGTTACCCTCATGCGTTTTCGAGGTTCCAAGGGTTGGAAAAGCGAATGGCTCGAGATTCTAAGCTTAAGAAAGATTATTGCGCTTTTATCGATAACATGAAGTCAAAAGGTTATGCCGAAGAGTGTCAGAAAGAATCTTATCATAACAAGATTAACACAATTGATACACAAAAGTTTACGTTGGTATTTACCTCACTTTCCTGTCATACACCCTCAAAAACAGAAACTGCGTGTAGTGCATGACGCAGCTGCAAAGACTTCGGGAGTCAGCTTGAACTCGCTTCTGCTCCCGGGGCCTGATCTTTTGCAGTCACTGCTATATATATTATTTCGTTTTCGTGAAGGTCACGTTGCGATGACAGCTGATGTAAAGGAAATGTTTCCACAAATTAGGATTAGGCAGGAAGACCGTGACGCTTTACGTTTCATTTGGAGGGATGATCCTCGCTATGAATTAAAAGAATACAGAATGACTTCTGTTATTTTCGGTGCTTTTTTTTTTTTTTTTTTAATCATAATTTAAGGAGCTTAGTCGCTGAGCGATTATGGCGCTCCATACGTTCGCGAACATTATACAGTAGCAATAAATTAGTTAATATACATACATTCCTTATAAATCTTGTACAGTAGTTTAGCTTGCTCTGACTCAGGTTTGGCGAGCACAACATTGCAGAATCCAGTGTAAAAGGTTCCACGGCGATGAGACTCCCCCCGTACACACTCCATCAATATGTGGTATACGTCCTCGATGACCCCACAATCATTACAGTTCGGGTTTTCAACCTTACCCATCATGAATTTAAATTTATTCGAAGGAATGTGTCCAGAACGGAGTCTCATCGCTATCACAAGGTCCTGACGTGTAAGCGAACACTGGGTCATCCAAGGAGACTGTAACGGTTCAGGCTGTATAGTGCGGTACCATATACCCTTCTCTTGGGATCTTTTATCAAAAAATTCCTTCCAGCGATTGGCACAGTGCTTTTTGACTTGAGCTAGTACCTCGGTATAAAAAGGTGTAACCTTAATAACTACGCCTTCAGAGGATGCTTCTCTCGCTAGTTTATCTGCAGCTTCGTTACCATCAATACCTATATGGGATGGAATCCATTGAAGCATAACAGTTTTATCTTTGGACATACAGTTTCGCATGAGCTCTAAAATGAGATAAGCTGTCGGTGTTCCTCGACTAGTCGAGGTACATCGAGCTATATGTTGTAAGGCACTTTTTGAGTCCGAAAATATTACTATACGTTTTGCCTCAATTGATTCCACATAGGCCAAGGCCTCCACAATAGCCTGCAATTCGACTGACATAATAGAAACTTCGCCCTGTATTTTAAAACTCATCCCTGTGTTTAATTGTCTATCGAAAAAAGCTGCCCCAGATCCACTTTCATCCTTAGACCCATCTGTGTATATTTCGTAAAACCCAGAATATTTGTTATTGAGGAACTCGTTACATAAATTTCTCAGACTAAGAGCACTGTATTGTTTTTTCGGCCTGGTTGCAATATCAATGTCAGAGCAAATGTTAGCAACGTTTTCGTATGTGACCCACCAATCATAAGAAAACATTTCTAGTTTTTCACTACAATGCACAGGTATGTTTTCAAATGTTCTATGCACTATCCATAGTAGCGGTTCTTTTTTTCTCTTCCACAGGAAAGACTTTTCACGTAAGTCATCCAACAGAGATATCACGGAATTATTAAATTTAAGAGATTTACTTTTAAACCAAAATTTCCCACCTAAATATCGTCTCCTTACATCAAGGGGCTGCAGACTAAGCTCACACTGCATGACATGTATAGGCGTAGATTTAACGAAGCCACCAATAACTCTCATTGCTTGATTTTGGATTTTGTCTAATTTGCTAGTATAGCGGTTCGCCCCATCATCAAATAAGAAACTACCGTAATCTAAACGACTCCTAACCACAGCCATATAGATTCGTCTTAAGTGTTTTGGATGTACCCCCCAACCAGATCCAGCTAAAACTTTCAAAACGTTTAAAAATTTTGATGTTTTATCGGCGATTTCATTAATGTGTTTCGCCCATCTTAGTGACCTGTCTAACCAGAGACCTAAGTATTTAACGTTTTCAGCTGTTTGAATCTTGTTATTATTAACCATTAGTTTTACTTTAATACTTTTATACCCCTTTTTGAAAATACAGACTTTACTTTTTTCTGAAGATATTTCCAAGCCCACATTACCGACTAAACGTACGACATTATTTAAAGCTGCTTGCAATTTAGCGACCGCGATATGAGGATTATTATGGTTGCAATATAAGACGAAATCGTCGGCATACTGAGATATGTTGACTTCACGAACTACAGTGCACACGTCCATTGTTGCCACATTGAATAGTAATGGAGATAATGGATCACCTTGGGCAAGTCCACGACCTGTGAGACGGCTAATTTTGGTGTCATCAGTCTTAATTTGAAGGTTTCTCTCTCTAAGATATTCCCATAGATATATACAAATCTTCTTGCCTACTCCCGAGCGGTCCAAAATAGCCACAAGCCTGGAAATGTCTACATTGTTGTAAGCGTTATTAATATCAATGAAGCATCCTATGGTGGGTTGATTATTTAAGAATCCTTTTTGTATGGTAGCTATAAGGTGACTCAAATTGTCTAGGCATGATCGACATCGTCTAAAACCAACTGAATTATCTGAGAAAAACCCGTGAGCCTCAAAAAACCATTCTAACCGCCTTTGCAATATGGAATGGAATATCTTAGCAAGGCATGACATCATTGCTATGGGACGAAAAGAAGAAACTGACTGCGAGTCCCTTCCTGGTTTTGGTATAGCAACGATGTTAACTTCGCGCCATTGTGTAGGTACATAACCAGTGTCCAAAAAAATATTATATAGATTTGCTAAAAATATTTTGCCACTACGTGGGAGATGACTTATCATGGAATAGGATATTTCATCGCATCCCGGAGCCGTATCTTTTGATTTAATGCACTTTTCCATTTCAGACACTGTAATATTTACTTCTAGCTTATCGTTTTGAGAATTAAAAGTTGGTTTAGGCGGGGAGACATGGTCAGGTGCCAAGCTCTGTAGGAGATTGTAAGCTATATTGGCGTCTACATTGTGCCTCGGAGACTGACATCCTTTAAGCCACCTCATTTGCCTCCAAACTGCATTAGCCGACGTAGTGTCATTTAACTTGTTACAAAAGTTGCGCCATGAATCATTTTGCGCTTTGCGGATTAATTTCTGAGATTCACTAATCTTCTCTTGGAGCAAGGCAAGGTTATTAGGTGTAGGACTCCTTCTAAACTTAGCTAGGGCTAACCTACGTTCTGCCACCACTTTGGATAAACCAGGATTCCAGTAAGGCTTAGGAGAAAATTTACTTTCCGGATTATGACATTTTTTTATAACCGGGATATGTTTTTCGGCCGCCTCATAAATACAATTAATAAAGTAGTCATAAGTATTCTGTGGATCACCGCGAATTGCTGCCTTTGACAATATTTCGTCTACCTCCGCTGCATAAGATACCCAGTCTGCTTTTTTAAAGTTTCTTTTTTTTGTTAAATTTAGTTTCGTAATAAAAGACGTATGAATTTTAATTATTTGATGATCACTGCCTAAGGATTCTTTTATGACAGACCAAAAGAATTTTGCAGCGATGTCTAGTGAAACAAGAGATACGTCCGGAGATGAAAGCCTAATGTCGCCATTAACTGACTGAAATCGAGTATGTTCACCTGTATTTAAATATGAAAAGTCATTATCTAGCACGGATTTATGTATCTGCGAACCCCTATTATCTGTCTTGTAGGACCAACTGGCATGGTGACCGTTAAAGTCTCCCAGGATGACGGTTTTTCTATTAAACCGAGTAAACAAATAATCCCAATCGTGTTGTGTGGTATTCACATTCGAAGGGCAGTATACACTGATTACATTTTCTAGATAACTACAGTTGGATAATTGAACGCCAACACATTCGATGCCGGGATTTGTGCTTAAAGGTAGAACAAGTGTTTGCGCCCTAAGCGACTTATGAGTCAAAATAGCAACCCCGCCATAGGCAGAATCTCGGTCTTTACGAAATACATTATAATTTTTGATCTTAAAGTCGCTGTCGGGCTCCAACCACGTTTCGCTTAATGCTACAATGTGAATTTTTTCTTGTACTAATAGATTTTCAAATTCTTTTAGTTTAGGTCTAATGCTACGTGCATTCCACTGAAAGATATTTAAGCTAATACATACATTTTTCGGACCTTTATCCATTGACTGTCCCAAACACATTTTTCAGAAACGGTAATTCAGACAATATTTTAACTATAGATGATATTAACCAACTTTTTATCATTTTGTAACCAGTATATATCTTTTCATGCAAACTGAGACTTCTGACAAATATAAGGTCTTTTAATCTTTCTAGCAGTTCAGATAGGGACTGAATTTCCTCCGCACTTCTTTCTCTTAAATTTTCTTGGTAAGATTTATCTGGACGACCCTGCGACGTTTCTTCTCTTCCATCATCTGTGGCTGTCTGCACGTTTGAACTTGGATCCGGACGAGCCTTCACTTGCGTACGCTTAATATTTACTTTTGAATGTCTCTGTGTCACATTAGATACTTTTTCTTGTTTATTCGTTTCCGGAGCTTTGCGTGCAATATCCCTGTATGTTGGAAAAGTCTCCGTAACAACTGTGACATCATCCGCATTGCCATGAGCACTCACTGTTTGTTGACGTGGCACAACGTTCGCCTCCGCTGGTGCCGTTGGAGATGGTGGTACAAATATATCAACCGCTTTTTGGTACGTACAGTTAAATTCTCTCATAAGTTCTCTGATTCTCTTCTCTTTAAGATATGTAGGACATTTCTTAGACATAGCTAGATGTCCACCTCTGCAGTTGGCACACGTGTACTGCTGAGTCTCGCAATTTGCATGTCTGTCACCACACTTTGGACAAATTGGCTTGATGGCTGGACACATTTTTGATGTATGTCCATATCTCCAGCAGTGCGAACACTGTGTGACTGGAAAAATGTACGGTCTCACTTTGATTCTTAAACCGCACAGAAAAACATGCGGTGGGAGTCTCGATCCCTTAAACCCAATCCTGATGCTCTCGCTTGCTGTCCAACCATCAGGGCTCAACCGGTTAAGCCGCTTGACAGATGATATGTCTACTTCGCTTTCAATATCTTTTAACAACTCTTCTTCAGAAAGGTCGGACTCGATGTTAGTTATAATACCAAATGATAGACCTACCTCTGATGTGTTTTGCCGTTTCCATTCCAATTTTGTCAACTCAGCGTTGTTAATGAACTTTAGGGCGTTATCGTCATTATCAAAGTTTATCAAAAGTTTGTACGGATTGACGTATTTGACCTTTAATACACCCGAGATTCCGTGTTGTCTCAAAAGCTTGGCTAAAGCGAATTGTTTTGGAAACGCATTTTTGCATGAAGCTGCGACTTGGTTAGGTATCGAAGCGAGATGCGACGGGGGGTCTACGTTCAAGGTTCTCGTGTTTATTTTTTTGCGTCTTCTATCCACTTCCTGAAATTCACCATTCTCGCTATCATCATCACGAATTCTCTTAGGCAATCTTGATTGGTCATCACTTGGCATAATTGGGTTCATATTATTGTCTTCACTGGGTAAGCTCATATTACTGGGTAAGTTCATACTATTTGATCCGATTAACAATTGTGTGTGGTCTACGTCTACCTCGTCTTGCATATTTACATCACTGCTCTCTCCATCACCATCAAAAATAAACCTTTTATCCATAATCCACAAGGTTCATTTTAAGTTTTACGCACGCCAGCTGTTACGGCTAATCACTAATGAGCTATCCGCGTTATCTGTTTCTCACGATTTGCGTAAACAACCCGAACTCTGCTACCTGCGCTCACTGTTATCGCAAATTGCACGTCCTAATCGTACGAATCCCGAATAGACACTGATTGTCTTACCTTATGTGCGTGTACGACCCTCTCGGTCTCTTGACTCCGTTAGTTATTCAAGGTCGTATTTTATTTCAGCAGACATGGCGAACTGGTATAGCTTGGGACACTGAGCTGCAAGAAGATGCCATTCAAAAATGGCGAGCTTGGTCTCAACAACTGGCTAGGACCACAAGTGTCAAAATTCCTCGCTGGTACAGATGTGGGTTTCAAGATGAGACAATCCACGACAGACAGCTACATGTATTTACAGACGCAAGCGAAGAAGCGTACGCGTGCGTCGCATATTGGCGCTTTACGTTCGCGAACGGTTCTGTGAAGCTATCTCTCATTGGTGGAAAGGCCCGACTGAGTCCCTTGAAACCTGCGTCTATACCTCGTCTTGAACTGCAAGCAAGCCTAATAGCTGCTCGTTTCGCTAACGCGATATGTACCGGTCATGATATTAAACCCGACGCGATTTATTTTTGGTCTGATTCGACCACAGTACTTAGCTGGATACGCAGTGACGCTCGGACATTCAAACCATTTGTTGCAAACCGTGTCGGTGAAATAACCGAAATAACTAACGTCAGCAACTGGAAATATGTACCAGGTGGTTTGAATGTAGCAGATGATGCTACGAGATTAAAAGATCGTGATATCGATTTATCGCGTTGGTTCTCTGGTCCTGATTTTTTATTACTGCCGTTCAGTGAATGGCCCAAAGAACCATCGACACTAGAAACTACACCCGTCTTGGAAGAATTAAAATCTTCTAAGACGCATGTAGGAGTCATCAAACTGGACAAACCTTCATCGGTTTTACCAGACCATTCACAATTCAGTGAATGGTTACGCTTCGTTCGGGCGACAGCACGTATATTTCAGTGCATCGATAAGTTTCGCTCTCTTTTGGCACATAACGATCCAAATTCGAAAACTAAAACTAATCCTTCTCCACGTAAGCTCCCACCACTGTCCGCCGAGCAGATGCAGAAAGCCGAAATTGCCATTCTACGTCAGACGCAGACAGACTTATTCGGTGAAGAGTTTGCCTTGCTCCGCGAATCCAAGCCATTACCCAAGTCAAGCAAGCTCTATCCTCTCTGCCCGGTTATTGATGAAGATGGCCTCCTCAGACTGGACAGTCGTATAAAGCACATGAAGAACGTTGACTATGCCACTACCTCGCCTATTATTCTCGATGGCCGTCACCCAGTGGTTCGTCTTCTTATACGGCACTACCACGTCCAAGCTGCACATGCCTTCAACGAGCTGGTGATTAATGAGCTCAAACAAAGATTTTGGATACTTCGGTGCCGTAGCGAAGTGCGCATGGTTGCCAGAAGATGCGCTTATTGTATAAAACGCAAGGCACGACCTCACATCCCACCAACCGGTGACATACCAGAAGTACGCCTAGAGCACCACAAACGCCCGTTCACGAACACCGGGCTAGACTATTTCGGTCCAGTCGAAGTGTCAATCGGTCGGCGAAGAGAAAAACGATGGATAGCTCTCTTTACCTGCATGACGACACGAGCAGTTCACCTTGAGATAGTTGCCAGTCTATCAGCCGATTCTGCCATCATGAGTATACGTCGCTTTGCTGCACGTCGTGGACTTCCAAACAAGATACTCTCCGACAACGGGACTTGCTTTGTTGGCGCTAACAGACAACTGTGCGAGTTTTATAGCAACGCCGTACAAGACTTTGCCGCCAGCAAACAGATAGAATGGTGCTATATTCCTCCCGCATCGCCATTCATGGGTGGTTGCTGGGAAAGACTTGTCAAGACAGTTAAGACAGCCCTGCTTGTCACTTTAAAAGAAAGAGCCCCACGAGAAGAACTCCTCCATACCTTGCTGTTAGAGGCAGAGGGTCTCATTAATTCGCGGCCTTTGACATATGTCACGGAAAACAAAGAGATAGAAAGCCTCACACCGTCCCATTTTTTGATAGGCACATCCTCGCCTCAACAGCTTCCAAGAGTTCTCGAAGATGGCGTATTTGTGGCCAAAAAAGAATGGCAAAAAGTGCTGAGACTGTCGGAACACTTTTGGTCTAGATGGTTAAAAGAGTACCTACCCCTGCTAAGACCAAGAAGATCTGATGGAAGACAGTATAGAAATCTTGAGATAAACGACATCGTCCTGGTGGTTGACCCGGATCTGCCAAGAGGAGTCTGGCCTTTAGGTCGAATATTGCAAGTGTTTCCGGGCAGAGATGGAATCGTCAGAGTGGCTGACGTGGCCACCAAAGGGGGCATATTAAGAAGGCCCGCCAGAAAACTTGCGCGACTCATGTGCGATGATCTTGTGTAGCTTTAGCTTCGCTACACGGGGGGGATGATGTCGCAGACGATAGGTTGTATATCTGTCTACTTTTTATACCTTTATTTATGGTTTTTTACAATGACGTTTATGTATATATTTTGTTTTCTCGTTTGATGTTTTTAGTTGTCAATATATATTTTAGCTGGAAGCCGGTTGTTTGGTCTCGCTCTCCCTGTGCTATCTTTATGTCCACAATCCTGGACAATCAGCAAACTCGCTTGAGTGCGGGCTAGTCATACGCTCAAAAAACCAGTGTAAGGGCGCTCTCCGGAACCATGATCTTTTTACGCGTCTGGATGGCACATTTTAGACTGGTTACGTAGCCGTATTCAACTCGTGTGCACTCCGTAACCACATGGTATCGTTAATGAAACTTATGAATGAATGGCGTTGTTGGTAAAACGAAAAGCAATATGTGAAGCCTGGCGTCCACTAAGCGATTCGTCACTAATGCACGCACTTTCATAACAAATTCAGAAGGCGAATTAACCCTTAAGAGGATACGATACCGAAGCACGAATTCAAATTTGAGATTTTTAGGTCTTTATCGCCGTCGCGCTGACGGGGGTGGAACCCACAGAGAGGCAACCGCGTCCGCCGCCGGCGCAATTAGCTACTCGCGATCGAGCGCTCTCTATATTTCTCTAGTTTCGGACTTCTGATGCGACCGAGCGGCACCGCCCCCGACTGCGCGATGGCAATAAACACAAAAATCACAAATTTGAATTCGTGCTTGCCTACCTTATCGTGTTAGTTCTTCATTATTAATAAATCATTTTAATTGTTGAATGTTGATTAGAACTGTTATCTGGGACATTTTTATTTTTGTCAAAGTTGTACGTCCACCCGACTTTTTGAATTTGGAAATTTTTATGTGGTTTCCACTCAGAATCGTGAGCTCTTTCACTCCTAATAGGAAAAAAAAGTCTCGCAAGTTATTTCCCATTCCGTTACCATTTTTAGGGTTCCGTAGTCGACTAGGAACCTTTATAGTTTCGCCATGTCTGTCTGTCCGTCCGTCCGTCCGTCCGTCTGTCCGTCCGCGGATAATCTCAGTAACCGTAAGCACTAGAAAGCTGAAATTTGGTACTAATATGTATATCAATCACGCCAACAAAGTGCAAAAATAAAAAATGGAAAAAAATGTTTTATTAGGGTACCCCCCCTACATGTAAAGTAGGGGCTGATATTTTTTTTATTCCAACCTCAACGTGTGATATATTGTTGGATAGGTATTTAAAAATGAATAAGGGTTTACTAAGATCGTTTTCTGATAATGTTAATATTTTCGGAAATAATCGCTCCTAAAGGAAAAAAAAGTGCGTTCCCCCCCCTCTAACTTTTGAACCATATGTTTAAAAATTATGAAAAAAATTACAAAAGTAGAACTTTATAAAGACTTTCTAGGAAAATTGTTTTGAACTTGATAGGTTCAGTAGTTTTTGAGAAAAATACGGAAAACTACGGAACCCTACACTGAGCGTGGCTCGACACGCTCTTGGCCGGTTTTTTTTTTTCATACGTTTTGTATGGCAGTAACGGAATGGAAGGTTTGAAAAATGTATGGATATCTTAAGACATTTTTTTTTACTTCCTATCAGGCAGGATCGAAAGACCTTGATATTCTGAGTATGAATCACGTAAAAAACACCCATGTTACAAAAAAACAGGGGTGAACAACTTAAAAAAAATGGCTCATCTGGCCGGCAGCCATAAGGCCATAACAGATAATAGTAATTATGTGTTGAAATGAAATGAAAATGAAATATTTATTTTTCAAGTAGGCATATTAATTACAATGAACATGTGAACGTCAAGTTTCAGTAAATAACTAATTTCGGTGTTTTTCTCAATTTCATGAGTAAAAATTACTCTAGACAATGAAATAAAACTATGGAAACGTTAATTAATCCGTTTCCATAATTTTATTTCATGAGTAACTATCGCGGTAACCGAAGACAATATTACTCTAGAAAATGTTTTGTCAAATACCTAGCTACATTACCTTTTATTTTTTATATTAAGTACATGTATTTGTTTACTTAATAATATACATTTCCATATTTATACATTGAAATAGATATCATACACGAAAGGAAAAACGACACCGACGACGGTTTTTTTCCCACATTTCTAATTAACTACGCGCCTGCTTTCGAGTGCTTTAAATTTTAATAAACCAACTCATTCTTTGATTGGGGGCTCGGGCCTCTCAAGGTCAGTGCAAATGTGATGCGTAGAATAGTAGCCTTACCATGACTTTTTTGAGTTAAAAAATACGTTACGTTTTCAGTGAGAGTTACGGAAAATGTATGGAAAAACTGAACAGCGCTCCAAGCGGAAACGCTCACGTACTAAAATTTTCATCGGTACCATAAGTTGTTAACGTGTTTACTCCGAGTTTTCAATACGTTCCTAACTTTACAGCTAAGGCGCTCTCTTTCTAACTGTATGAAGTCAATAGAACCAGAACTATTTGACAGTCTCTAGTGAAAACTCAATACTTTACGCGAGTAATCATTGACAGTCACTAGCGTAAAAGTAAACCACCAATTCACTGTGATGTGTCATTACTGTCAAATTATATAACAATCCCACAACATTTTCACGATTATATTTGCAATTTTAAATACAATTATGACTAATATGTATTAATTTATTTAATTTACGTGAAATTCAAGAACAGCTTAAATGTAGCAGTTATTAGTCAGTATAGTTCGATAAAAAGATAAACCAGTGATGAGACCAGTGTTTGATACTTTTACAAAGGTAATGAGTTATATTTATTCATCATTTTGTACTGTTTAGCTACAGTTGAGATGATTATATTATTATATTGCTTGCTTTCAGAAAAATAAGTTATTATTGAAAACAATATTTCCATGCAAGCCGTATGGTATTCAGCAAACCTAACGTAGAAGATTGTTCAAATTGATAAGGAATGAGGCAGTTACGTATCAAATGATTACCTACAGCAGCAGGCAGTACCAATTCATAGGCATTTTTGTTCCTCAATGCACAATACGTGTACCCATCCATAGTCACCATAACACCATATCTCGTGGGTAATATAATAATTAAAAGTGAACCAAAGGAAAAAACTTCAACAAAATTATCCTATTACTGAAATAAAGTATATTATTATCATTCTGTGACTTTGTTTATTTTGTGATATTCTTGAGTAACAGGCTAAGTATTTAATAAATTGACGTGAAACGAAAACTTAAAACCTAAAATTCAGCGTTTCCGTACATATCAAACATCAATTACAACGACATCGACATAACGACAAAGTCTAAGGTAAGGTATGGAACTTTTAAAGGCCATTATGTGATGTATGAAGATTATAATTTGATACAAAAGTGAGAGCATAGTGAAAAGAATTTTGAAACAAGTAAAAATTATATCCCATTTTTTGGCGGGGCACGTAGCCAAATGCACAAACGATTATGATAACATCGTTATCATAGCTTAGCTATCTCTATCACTTTTCCGTATTGACGTGACAGAGCTAGACTGAATTTCGATCGGCGTCTAGCGTCAACGATTGACATTTCAGCTAAGTCCTTGTGTCAAAATTGTCAAAGCTAATTTTTTTTTAATTTATTGGAAGCATTGGCAACTTGGCCATCAGAACAAACATACAATATTTAATACAGCATACAAATAACAGGAATAACAATTACCATGTTAAACATAAAAGTAATAATTGCACATATTGAAATGCTAAACTTATGACTATTTAGTAACTACACAAAACAATGTTTTATGAATGAAAAGAAGTATTTTTGAACAATTACTAAATTATTTACAAAGCGCCAATAGTGTGCATAATAAATTCATAAATTACAGGGTATAATTTTGGATATTTTAAAAGAGCCTTCAAGTTGATTTCCCGGTTCTTTTCTTGGCTGAAAATCCCGGGAATTCTCGGTATTTTCGGTAGGTACCGGTATTTCCCGGGAGCAAACTCTAATAGGGATAGGGATAGGGTTAGGGATAGGGATAGGGTTAGGGATAGGGATAGGGATAGGGGTAATCGGTCGGCAAGCGGTACTTGTAAGCGATAATGCGAGAAAGTACTTTTTACCCACCGACAATAGTGTCGAGATACGGGCTATGTGAGTTCTGTTGTATGTAGTTTCCCCAGTGCATATAGAATACATATCTACTCGTACCTACTACCTACGCTGTGGTCGCTGTGTAACATTTCTACAATCATTGCAAGCATTTTTTTAAAGACAATAGTAATATGAGTAATCGAAAAAAACGCAGACAAACGTATGCATAGAAACCTACGGATCCAAATGAAAATTTTATTTTTTGTACATGTTTGAATAAGGATTCTTTTATTACGCGGGCGAAGCCGCCGGCAAAAGCTAATTCTATATATGATGCTATGTACCCTTTTTCTGCAAATAAAATATTTCTATTTCTTTACTACTCGAGAACATCACAAATAAACAAAGTCAATTAATGAAATACTTTATTTTAGTAACAGGATTATTTTTTTGGAGTTGAGGTTCCTTCCTTTATTGGAGCACTTCTATACATATACCTGTGATGATCATGGCCAATAATACCATTAAGTGCATCGCGGAACAAAAACACATATAAATTGGTACTGCTTCCGAAGGTAATGAGTAGCGTATCTGCCACAGTGCCACAGTATTCATATTAATTGAACTATCTTTCATGTTGACTGAATACCATACGGGTTTGTTCGGAAATGTTGATTTCAATAATAGCCTCCATCATCTTTCTGAAACCAAAAACTGCTTTGAGCAATATAATCATCTCAACTGTAAATAGTACAAAATTATGGCCAAAAATAACTCATTACCTTATTTGATTTGTTTACTGGTTTATGATGAATTTCACGTAATATTATAAATTAATACAATATGTTAGTCATAATTTTATTTAAAACTGCAAAAATAATCGTGATAATTCCGTGTGATTTTTGTATACTTAAGTTGACAGAAATGTCACGTCAGAATAACTTGGCCTATGGTTTGAGGCCTACTACCGAATACCGAAGTTATCGAAATGTGGGCATGCGTCTCTTTTACTCTTATCAGTATGAAGTGAAAGAGGAAGAGTCCCTCAATGCGTATGTTTCGGAATTCGCAGTAGACCCTATATTGACAGATTTCGATAGGTAAATTTATGGAGATTAGAGGTAAGGAGCGAAAGCTTTAAGTATCAGAAGTGCACATATAAAAGAAAAGATAGGTGGCACTGGAATAGCAGGTACATAAGGGTTTGACAATCTCTTAGCCTTCTCGGTAGTGACCCCGCCTACGGAGCAAGAGGTCCCGGGTGCAAATCCTGATAAGAGCTTTTTTATTTTTTTCTACTACATAATATCTTTTCCTGGATTATGTTATATTTTTACATACATACATACATACAATCACGCCAGTATCCCATGAAGGGGTAGGCAGAGCACATGAAACTACTCAAGTTCCAATGTCACTTTTGGCAAATAAGGGGTTGAATGAAAACGAAATTGTGACATTGCAGTGACAGGTTGCCAGCCTCTCGCCTACGCCACAATTTAACCCATATCCCACTGTCACCTTCTACGATACCCACGGGAAGAAAGGGGGTGATGAAATTCTTAACCCGTCACCACACGGCATATTTTATAATTTTAATATCAAAAAATATTTTGTTTTGTTACAACTTTTCGAAATTTCATTCGCAAGACTTACAACATTACCTAAGAATGAAAATTAAAAAAAAATCAAAAATCAAAAAGAACGCTGTCAGGATCGAACCTGAGAACATCTGCATACGAAGTCAGCGCACTACCACGGGACTACATCTTGACTTGTTCGGTATAACGAAATCAGCCTAGAGAATAGAACGTCTAATGTCATGTCACGTCGCTGATCATTGAGCAAGACATGAGAGATTTGTAACCTCAATTACAAGGCATCAGCCGGACATTTTTGCGACTGTTCTACTTCGACAGATTTTCCTCCTTACCTCTATTCTCCCTGGGTAAATTACATTTACTTATGATTTTAGTTCCATCGCGTAAACACCAGAGGCGTAGCATTCGTCTATAGTTCTTTCTCCGTTTATTCATAAACTTAGAAAGGGACAGAAGCAGCTTCTTTGGAGTGAAGTTAGGTACAATATAATGTAAACAAACGTAAACTCACTCACTTTCTAAGTGAAGTAATACGGCTCTCACTTGGGCAGCCCATGGTAACGGTATAGGTACTAGTATAGGTAGGTAGGGGCGCGGGGCGCGGGGCCGCGACTAAATCTTGTTCATTCACATCCGCTTGCATGTGTCGCGGATAGAGCGAGTACGTAAGCGGAGAGCACACATACTAACCGCGCGGAGGCCGTTTGCCACCCTGATGTATACCTCTATGTACCTAAATGAATTTATTAGTGTGAGAGACCCTTACGAATAACATTCAAGTTAGTGTCAAGTGATTGACTGCACATGTCAAAACAAAAAACATTAGGAATTGGTCACACACGTGTTCAGTAATTATCTTTGGTTAAGGCAGTCACACACATGTTCAGTAATTATCTTTTTTTTTTTTAATAACTCGATAACCGTAAGAGTTAAGTTTCTTAGAGACATTAAATTCATTTGATCTTCCCTTAAAGTTAACAGAATTCAATAAAAACAGTGTGTATAACAAATAACAATTTTATTTACATGGTTTATTTTAACTTGCATTAATATGCTGTTCTCGAACATATTGTATCGATAAACTACCTCTCTAGTCGATCAGTGTCGATACTAACCCAACGAAGTAACTTTTCTAAGACGTCACCAGGTCACCACGCGTCCTTTTCTTTAGGGTGCTATAGAAAAGGATACCTATAGTTTTCTTTGTTCTTATTTACTGACAGACTTGTTTGACAGATTATATCAATTTATAGAGCAATCAATTTGATTAGTGAAACTAAATAATTTGTTATTCATGTTACCTACTTAAAACTGGAGTTTTAACATTTGGTATATAAACAACAATGTGCCACAGGACTCATAATAAAACGGCTCAACATAATTTTTAAGAAAAAAAACCGTCGCCTTTCGGTTCTGGTGAAAGCTACTTGCGAATGTTGGATTATGTAGAAATGTGTAAGTATTTTTTAAAACTGCTTTTAATGCTTCAATTATTAGATGGCAACACAAATGAATATACGTATAACGTTAAGGTTTGAGGAGTTTCCTCAATTCCTCATGAATCCGATTACATTATAAGAAATCGAAGCTTGACAAACTTTGACTTGAAAACTCAATGTGCTTAACAAACATAACTAAATAAATGTCACTGTTTTGGACTTAAATGCAAGCTTTTCTTCCAAAAATACCAAAGTCACTATGAGTGTGCCGTTCAGATTTGAGGAGTTCGGTTCTGACTATCATCAGCAGTTCCACTGCACTAAATGTTACTGTTCTGGACGTAAGTGCATGCTGTTCTTATAAAAATACCAAAGTCACTATAAGCGTGCCGTTCAAATTTGAGGAGTTCGGTTCTGACCATCATCAGCAGTTCCACTGTACCAAATGTCACTGTTCTAGACGTAAGCGCATGCTGTTCTTATAAAAAATCGGCCAAGAGCGTGTCGGGCCACGCTCAGTGTAGGGTTCCGTAGTTTTCCGTATTTTTCTCAAAAACTACTAAACCTATCAAAATCAAAATAATTTTCCTAAATAGTCTTTATAAAGTTCTACTTTTGTGATTTTTTTCATATTTTTAAACATATGGTTCAAAAGTTAGAGGGGGGGGGGACCGCACTTGTTTTTCCTTTAGGAGCGATTATTTCCGAAAATATTAATATTATCAAAAAACGATCTTAGTGAACCCTTATTCATTTTTAAATACCTATCCAACAATATATCACACGTTGGGGTTGGAATAAAAAAAATATCAGCCCCCACTTTACATGTAGGGGGGGGGGGGGGGGTACTAGGGTGTTTCATTTTTCCAAAATTTTGATTTATCTTTGACTTCGCTTTTCTTCTTGTTTCGACACCTATACAGAGCCCATATACCAAAAATCAGGGAAATCGGACCATATTTAGAGGTCGCACACTGTGGCAACTTTTGTCTGAAGAAGTTAGTATGGGCGCAGGAAAGGCTAGAAACAAAACTTATGTAACTTTTTGTAGTAGGTGGTTTAAAAGTGATTTTAATGAAAAGTTTTTATATTGAAGCAAGTTCTTTTAAAAAAATTACTAGTTGACGTGGCATTTAGTTTCTAGGCAAGGTTCCTTATGGTATTTTTTTGGACGCTCGACTTCCTTCTAAGGAACAAGTTTTTTTGGTTTTTTGTCCTGTTTTTGGCATGAAGCAGTGGTCTCTCGGCCCTCTCGGGGCACTGATAACAGGATAGGTGGATGATATCAAGCGGAACATTGGCTATCACCAGGTCCGCCATGGACCGGCTCGGCAAAATATGGAGAATCTTCATTACAAATGCCACTAAAATGCGACTTGTCAGGGCATTTTAGTATCTCCCAATTTTCCCATATTTCTTTACGGTGCTGAGACGTGGACTTCAAGGGAAAAGAAGATAGATTTCCCAGAAATGTGGTGCTGCAGAAGAAAGCTAAGAGTATCCTGGACAAGGTTCAGATGCGATGGACCAGCCAAGTCAAGGCTGCACTTAGTGGCCCACTCTACGAATGCGTAAGGAATGTCGATGTATTGTTAAGCTTGCTACCACTCCTGATGTGACGACCACGACCACTCTGCCAAGAGTGTGACGACAAACAAGAAAACAAGATCGTTCTTTGACTTAAGTATATTGACCGGGACATAGACCCTACTTACCTTTTTGATTTTTGTCTTCAAACTATTTAATGTCCAGGATGTTAGCGATTATTGTAGCCCTAACACCAGACTTGGTCGATAGTCTAACAATAGTCTATCATACCGCAAAGAAGAGTAAGTATACCTATATATTTAATAATAAAAATTAACGCTCCAGTCAAAGATAAAGAGCAAAACGGTTCTCGCTGAAAGTCGTCGAACATCACAGAAAATGCGTTACTACTTGCGAACAAAAGATAATGTTGCGGCTTACACATGTAAGCCAAATGATGATGATGACTTATTTTATCAAGAATGGATGTTACAACTGTTGTATTTTAAGATTAATTAGTTTACTTTTACTTTCAAATAAGTTACAACTGCTCCATTGTTTTATTTGAGAATAAAATTGAGTAACATTACTTTTTAGCGATTTTTTTTCAAACTGTTCATCCAGTGCGACCTCTAAACAACGTCCAAATCACTTGAAATTTGGTATATAGGCGTTTAAGATAAGCTAGAACCGAAAGCCGAGCGAAGTCAGAAAAAATATCACAATTTTATTTTTCCCATACAAATATGAAACACCCTAGGGGGTACCCTAATAAAACATTCTTTTTTCCATTTTTCATTTTTGCACTTTGTTGGCGTGATTGATATACATATTGGTACCAAATTTCAGCTTTCTAGTGCTAACGGTTACTGAGATTATCCACGGACGGACGGACGGACAGACAGACATGGCGAAACTATAAGGGTTCCTAGTTGACTACGGAACCCTAAAAATGGCAAAGTCACTATAAGCGTGCCGTTCAGGTTTGAGGAGTTTAGGTTCTGGCCATCATCAGCAGTTCCACTGCACCAAATGTCACTGTTCTGGACGAAAGTGCATGCTGTTCTTATTAAAATACCAAAGTCACTATAAGCGTGCCGTTCAGATTTGAGGAGTTCGGTTCTGACCACCATCAGCAATTCCACTGCACCAAATGTCACTGTTCTGGACGAAAGTGCATGCTGTTCTTATAAAAATACCAAAGTCACTATAAGCGTGCCGTTCAGATTTGAAGAGTTCCGTTCTGGCCATCATCAGCAGTTCCACTGCACCAAATGTCACTTTTCCGTACCCAAATGCATGCTGTTCCTTCAAAAACACAAAAATCAGCATATGTATGCCTTTCAGATTCGAGGAGTTCCCTCGATTTCTCCAGGATCCCATCTTCAGAACTGGGTTCTGAGAAAAATGGGACCAATCTGTATGCATATACATTCAATCAAAAAAATTTTTTTCAAAATCGGTCCAGAAGCGACGGAGATATCGAGGAACAAACATTAAAAAAAATAAAAAAAAAAACACAGACGACTTGATAACCGTAATTATTGATTAACCGATTCTTGAGAGATGAGGCGACGGTTAAAAATAATACCAATAATAATAGGTGCGTGCTATATTTTAATCAGCAGCCGGCGTAGCCGAATGGCAATTGTCGACACCATATGCCGACAGAAATGTAGTCTAGCTCTGTCGCGCAAGTACGCAACAGCTATAATTAGAGGTAGATAGATACAACGAAACAAATATTATCGTAAGCACGTGTGCATTCGACTACGCACACTGATGAGCGGACCCAGCGCGTACGTACATTGCGCACCACCTGCACGCACACATGCAAACCGCGCGGCATACAATCCACTGGTAGGCTATGTCTACAACGCCATCTAGTAATGTCTGACTTTAAACGTGCACATGACGTTGTATGTTTAGTGCGTGAAAGCTAAAACAGATGTCGCAAGATGTTGCAGTTTGATGACTATTTCGACGTAGGATACTGATAAGAGTTTTGTTGGCCACGCGTGGCTACTGGCGCCATCTAGCTCTTTGAGTGTGGATTAAATTTAGTACACAGGTCTAGAATACTTAGGACGACGCCCATTTTTAGTATGGGGTTAGGTATCTGTACTAGTATTATTTGATCTGTGGTTATACTTTCTCTCTCATACATGTAAACTATTGAATAAAAACAACAGCCCATAGTTCCTAATCTTAAGGACTTCGTTTGTACTTTAGTTCCTTGGTAGCTATTAATAGGAGCACACCTTGCCTTACTATATTGCGATAATATATTTCAACTCTTATAAATCGCCATGTGTCTTTTAATTAATTGCCCTAAATTTAATACCTGGCTCTTCGGCTGCGGCGGTGGCGGCTGGGGTGACGGCGTGCGCGGCAAAGATGCTGCGGGCGCTCGGGACATGGTGGCAGGTTCGGCAGGGGGCGTGTCGTTGAGCCAGCGCTTTACGCGCGTTGTACCCTCACCGCTGACGACACTGAGCGCTGCTTCCTCCTCCTCTTCTTCTACATTGAGGTCAGCCATATCCAGAGCCAGTTTCTTTTTAATTAGATTTTCTTTGATTTGTGCCATTTCGAGCTCCGCCGCGTACTCAGCGTGCAAGCGCCGTGCATTCCAATTAACTTTGGATGTATAGCTGGCCACGCTGGCGTTGCTTCTGGACCGCACTGTGTCCTCAGTTGCTGGCGTCACCAACCCCGACGGCGGTAAATCTTGTCCGTGGCCTTTCTGACCACCCACCGTAGGGGCGCACCCTTGCAAAAAAGGATCGTGTCCTGATACGTCGGCACCCAACGGAGTCTTCAATCTCGCGGTGCAATCTGGCGGCTTCTCAAACATCGCTCTTGTTTTGCTGCGTCTTTGACTGTGTTCACTCATTATGTACTTTTTCACTTATCCGGTTCGAAGGACCAATTTTGTAACGTAAGGACAAGGGTTGTTAGAAGAAAAAGTTACAGTTCTGAACTTAAATTGTTATATTAAACACGCACACACAGGGAAAAACAAAAACATAAAAAAACATTAATAAAATAGAGTCAAATACAAATACTTAGTGGTGGCGGGTAGCGGTAAAAATGTTTGGGCGCGCAAATTACTAAAGCTGCGCGCCGCTAAGACTGGTTTATCCTGCCCGCGCATTCATCGGTGCGGGCTAGCCTTAGGCTAGGTCCCTTGCTACTTTCCCCTCGCCCGCCTTAGCGCAGTACGACATAGCGCCGAAGAAAGGAGCGTAGGTAAATTAGGTAATCATAATTCTAAGGTGTCGAACCAAAAGCTGAGTTTACTCTTGGAGTGGGCAGGTTAAAGACTCGTTTCGCGCCATCTACAAAAGATCGTTGTAAACTACCAAGTCGCGCCATCTAGCGGCGTATAGCAGAACTTAGACAAACCTTGGCTTAATGGTAGTTGTTGTTTATGTGAGTCGGTTTTCAAGTTAGACTGAATGAACAAAGATGGCGCTAAAATTAAATTAAACAATATTCGAATAAGGTACAGCGGCACAATTTCGACTCGGGAAATTATGCAACTCCAAATCGTCTGCCAAAAGCTGAGTTTACTCTTGGAGTGGGCAGGTTAAAGACTCGTTTCGCGCCAACTACAAAAGATCGTTGTAAACTACCAAGTCGCGCCATCTAGCGGCGTATAGCAGAACTTAGACAAACCTTGGCTTAATGGTAGTTGTTGTTTATGTGAGTCGGTTTTCAAGTTAGACTAAAATGAACAAAGGTGGCGCTAAAATTAAATTAAACTAAATTATCATCGAGGTTGAATGACTTTGCCGATAACTTTTCAATTTTCGTTTGAACTTGGAAAAATGATTTTTTAATTGCCGCTAATTCTTTAACTCGAACTCGAAATTCGGCCACATTATCTGAACAATCTACAATTTTTTGAATATTATTAATTGCTAAATCACGTTCGAAAGTTAATTGTTCAATCTCCATTGCGGTCATTGTATTATTGTTGTACTGTGAGAAATAATAAAGTTGTAACGAAATAAAATATGACTAAACTTGTAAATAATGTTGTTTATGTTAAGTATTAAGATCTCTAAAATGGCTAGGTACTAGCACAATGTTAGTTAATTAGTAAAATGTGTAATAATATAATTTGTCGCAAATTGAAAGTAAGTAAATTACAAAGATAAGATTTCCGGTCGTTAGAACCCGAGCAACAAAAATTTGAACGTTATATTATATCAGAACCTTAAATTACAATTTAGTACGCAAATACTAAATGCTATATAATGTATGTTGTACAAATGAAAGAAAGGAATTGCGGACAAACTATATCCCATCAAAAACAAAACTTGTAAAAACACCAAGTCTTTGCAACTCAGTTCTTCTGGCATAAAAAGAGTTGAGATCCCTGTAATACCAAGTCGGTTAATTTATTGAGTCCCTACTTAAAGGACCTTCTGCCACAAGTTATTACGTAGTTTACCTATAGCTAACCTAATAACATATTACTCATAGCGATCATATCAATATGAAAAATATTTCAAGTTTTAAAGAAAATGGACTGACTTGGCAGTCAGAAACCCGTCTTTAAATAAGAACGTGAGCCTAGCAAACGCGAAATTTTGACTAAGTATGTAAGTAAAAAACGCATTCTGTTCACCATTTGCACTTATTTCTTTATGTCCAACAAATAAAAGACATTTGGCGGAACCAGTAAACGCGAGCGAAGCGAGCGCGAATTTTTTTCCTATTATTGACTCAATTTATCAAGACTCAACCCGCTAGTGGAGAGGAAGGAGGAGATTATACACCGTGTTTCCGGTATCACTCAAAACCTCAGACACCCCAACTGATTTTTATTTTTTTAAACGTATCTAGATTATTCATTTTTTAATTTGATGATTATTATTTTTTTAAATTGAATATTTAATTTTCTGTGCAGCTCTACTCGACTTTTAACTCTACATTCAATAAAATAATTGCTAGCTACCATCGTAAACCTTAAAACTGATTAATTGTGTACGTTACTGCAACGACATAAGGTTTACCAATAGATAGCTATGTCACTGTAAAGCACGTTAAACTGTGTCACAGTAAACTTCAAATTGGACAGGTGACGCAGTAAGCAAATTTAAACCTAACATCCAAAATGACAAAGTTGTAATTAGGTAAGAGTTCAATTTGTTATGACTTATGATAAACTTTAAAATTAAAGTGACGCACAACGTCAAACTCGTAGCGGAAAAAAATAATCGTCCAAGTAACCAGCCAGTATTAATACCCCTAAATACTGAAAAAGGTATACAACCTCTAACAATATGATATGCACAATGTTGTATTACGAATTTGTAGAATGGGCACGTAAACAATAACTAATAATACAAATTAAAACAAAAAATATTACCCCCATCAAGATATAGCTCAATCGATTCTACTCTCGATTCTGAACAAACGGTTTTCAGGTTTTTAGTGTTAAGTGAAACACGGTGTATAAAAGCCGGTTCCCTAGTGTGCTCATCATCACGCTTACGCTCCTTTGACTCTCTGAGACGTTTTGCGCCTTTGGCGGCTTTAGCTTTATGGAGAACTCCACTTCGGACTGTATTTGAACTATTTGGATTACGACGTAACTTTGTAACTAGGTAACTTTATTTGATGTAAGGCAACACCACATAATTGATACAATTTCAATAGAATAGGTATTGTCTTTCAAAGGTTTGTCAATGACTAAAATCCTCCTTTCATGGCACCTTAGCAGCAGCAAGCGCCTTATGAATGTTGTACACTGCGACATTTTGTTACATCGTTCCACAATCACTTCAATATCTGAATTAATTCCTGACACCTCTCGCTATTTTGGAATATGTGCGCGCCCACGCAATCTAATAAAAAATGCGCAAGTAAGTATACCTAACGGTTTCGCACGTTGTCTATTCGCGGATTAGCAAAGTAATCCCGCTAAGTTTTGATTATAACACAACATCTTTTAGTTGTTAAATAATGGTACTAGTTATGGTGTACTTTAAATCAGAATATGTGATGGTGCACGGGAAAATTTCCCACTTTGTCGAAAGCTATAAAGCAGTTTATTCATATAAAGATACAAGTAAATCTCGCCTTAATGCTAACCATTGAACTACTATGTACTACGTACTAGAAATGACAACTCGAACATATTCTGTGCGCCGACCGGCAGCGGCGGCAACGCGAGGCGCATGCGCGTGAAGCGAACCGTGTCATAGAGTAAGACTTGACCACCTAGACGCGACACTTTTAGTGTAGACCTTTGTTTTATACTTTGTGTGTGAAATACTAAGTAGTTTACTTTTAGCACTATTATACATTGTCTTATATTTAATTTCTACTCAGTGAAATTAAAATACGTAATTGTTTTTTTCATAAATTTTAATTACCCTTGAATAAAATTAGTTTTGTAAGTTTCTGTCGCTCAGAATAATAATCGCGCCATTCACCTTGTTTTACCTCCCTTAAACACCGGTTGCATTAAATACTATTTCAGTTTTGGTGTCACTATTTTTCGTCAATAATGAGAATTATAATTCAGAAATAATTCAAAATCATGCTTATTGTATAATATTATCGACTAAAATTCGTATTAGAACCGTGTACTATTCAAAACTATAAATTAAAATAAATATTTTTATATTATATATTGAAAACAGAATATGATCACAATTATTATACCTTATTACCTACATGTCATGTCTGCGCGATTCATCTATGATTCCAGTTGTCAAAATGGCGGCCATAGCTTCGCGTTTGAGAGGGCTTTCGTGTTAAAAATAGTGAAATCGCAACCGAGCGCTCGATCATACCGTGTGTAGTATCAAATTAAAGGGCTTTGCGAGTAGTTTATAAATATATATCACATTATAGGAATTTTTCTACTTGGTCTAACAAAATATGAGAAAATGTCCAAAACTGGTAATAATTGTACCGGTGAAGGCTCGTTTTCAAAAAATTGGCAAAAATCAATAATAGCAATTTATAATCACTAAGGCATAACAGCAATTTAAGTAAACGTTGCAGATTCATTTAGTACAAAACTTACTTCGATGTGATGTAGATTTTCAAAGAAATTGTCACTTAATTTTAGGTCATTTCTGAAAAAAATTGAATTCGCCTTAGGCTAGTTTGTAAATAATTAAATAAATCTATTGGATAACGGAAAGTGTAGTATTTCACCGACTAAAACTATCAATTTTACATTATTTTGACCTTTTTTTTGAAAGCAGCCTTAAGGAGCCCGTCCCTTCTTTATAATAATTACTTAAATTAAGTTAGATCAAAATAGCTTGTCTTATAACCGATGAAATGTGACACCGTCACTTTTATTAGATTTTCTCGTACGGCTTGAACAGTATCTTATAGCACAGGAAGGCATTTTTTCATTTTATTTGTGTGCAGTCAGAGACAACCTCCTCCCACCACGCGCAGAGACTGACTGAGGCAACATAAGTCCATTGGACTTATGTTCGTGGCGCAAACTTTTTGTTCGCCGTGTCCTCTCTAGTACATAATACCTCAATGATGCTAACCGACAAAGTGGGACGTTTTACTAAACACACTCACATATTATGTCAACTAACCTTATTTCATTTGTTTTGGAGCAAAGTAGGCACATTTTACGGCACCTGACGTATATATGCTGTAATGTCACGCTATTATGCTATACACCGTGTTTCACTTAACACTAAAAACCTGAAAACAGTTTGTTCAGAATCGAGAGTAGAATCGATTGAGCTATATCTTGATGGGGGTAATATTTTTATTTAAATTAGTATTATTAGTTATTTTTTACGTGCCCATTCTATTGTACTCGTAATACAACATTGTGTATATCGCATTGCTAGAGGTTGTTTACCTTTTTTCAGTATTTAAGGGTATTAATACTGGCCGGTTACTTGGACGATTATTTTTTCCGCTACTAGTTTGACGTTGTTTGTCAGTTTAATCTTAATGTTTATCATAAGTCATAACAAATTGAACTCGTACCTAATTACAACCTTGTCATTTTGAATATTGAGTTTATTTACTTACTGCGATTACCTGTCCAATTTGAAGTTTACTGTGACAAAGCTTTAAAGTGTTTTACAGTGACATCTTAGCTGTCTATTGGTAAACCTTATGTCGTTGCAGTAACGTACACAAATAAATAGTCTTATGGTTTATGATGGTAGTTAACAATTATTTCATTGAGTGTAGAGCTAAAAGTCAAGTAGAGCTGTACAGAAAATTAAAAATTAAATTTAAAAAAAAGTAACGATCAGATTAAAAGATGAATACTCTAGATGAGTTTAAAAAAATAAAAATCAGTTGGGGTGTCTGAGGTTTTGAGTGATACCGGAAACACCGTGTATACATTGGGTTGGCTCGCCAATACACACCGCACGTCCGTCCTCTATCTCGCTCGGACACCGACTCCATATGTACTCGAGACACCTATACACTTTTTTTTTTTTTTTTTTTTTTTTTTTTAATCCTGTAACTTCTGATTCCAGTCCCCGCGAATGATACGGGCGGCTGAATTCAAATAATCGTGTTTTTTTTTTGTTCCTGTATGCACAGTATATAAAATCTGTGTGTAATAATGAAATATGTGAAATAATGTACTGATGAATAAATGAATGATAATGAGTTATGTACCATTAAATTTTTTGAGTTGGTTAACTATATAAGTGATAAATTTACAGAATGATACTAGAGTCGTGTTTTTTGTAATAATTTCCAAAAGGTTATAAGGGTCAATTTTGAGATTTTGACATATGATTTCGTGGTCGAGACGTGGGTTTATAAATTTAGGGCAATATCTAAGGAGATGGTCTATGGATTGTGGAGTGGTTTGATCGCATGGGCATAGGTCATCGGGGGTGATTTTGAAGCGGTGGAGGTACGTTTTGTGATAGCCATGGCCGGTGAGAATTTGGGTGAGGTGGAATGATAGCGTAATCTTATTTCTGAGATTTTGGATGTCGTCCAATGTTGGTAGCCAGTTTTTTAAGTGCAGTCCGGTGGTAGAGCTTATATATATATATGTTTTTATGAGTTTCTTTGGTCTCTGTTCGGCAAAGGCGTTTTATGTAAGATACGGGGATCCGGTCGAAGTCAGGAGTGTTATGAAGTGTAGCGGCGATTTTTGCTTCTCTATCAGCGTCCTCATTTCCTGCGATTCCCACGTGTGCTTTGATCCAGCAGAAAGTTATGGACCCAGTTTGTTGTAACAGTTTAATTGCCTTGTGGATTTTGTTTACGGTGTGGTTGGTGCTGCTTCTGTTAGTAATTTCTTGAAGAGCTGCCATGGAGTCGGAGAAGATGGTTATATTTTGGAGTTTCAATTCTAGGGATGTTTCGCAGGCTGCCTCTATAGCAACACATTCTGCCTGGAAAGCCGTGCAACATTCATGTAGTTTTATCTGCTTGATGGTTCTCTTGCCGTCTGGATAATATATGACAAATGCTGCGCCAACTCCTCCGTCGTGTTTGCTGCCGTCGGTGTAAATGTGATGCATATCTATAGTATTGTAAATCTCGAGGTCCTCAGTGTTGTTCACTTTGTTTATCTCTGTTGATATTCTTTGGGACGGGTGAAGTAATTTTGCTGGATGTATTTTCGTGTCTAGAATAATATCTGAGCGTAGGTGTTTGCTGATTCCGGTGCGTTTGGTTTGTTCAATTTCTGCTATTTCTTTGACTTTCAGATGAAGTGGGATGAGATCTGCTAGGGCTATGGAAGCGATGGTAGGGAGCGTACGGAAGCCTCGGATGATTTTGATTGCAAACCCTCTTTGTAGACTGAGTAGGGCGTTGGTTACTTTTTTATATTTAGTAGCGCTGCTCCAAATCTCTGCGGCATACGTTATAGTGGGTTCTATTACGTGTTCATATATTATAGATATATTGGCGGAGTGTATACCCCATGTAGGGCGAATATAATGGCATAATTTGCCAAATAGCTTCTGCGCCTTTTTAATGATGTACTCGCAGTGACGGATAAACTTAAACTTTTCGTCAATTACTACTCCAAGAAGTTTGAAACTGTCAGAAAATTTTAGGGTTACATTATCCATGAAAAATGAGCATGTCTTGGCTTTAGGGGTACAGGTGATCATTTGAGTTTTTTCCGGTCCAAAATTAAGATAATTTCCTGAGCCCCAACGAGATATGACTTGCAAGATATGGTTCGTGTTAGTTTGTAGTTGTTGTTTATCTCGGGCTGTACAGATGAGGAGAACATCGTCAGCATAGGCCTGGATGTAATTGCCATCAGGGAGGTAGGTATCTAGCAGGCTGTCCATTATAAGATTCCATATAATAGGTCCAAGTACTGATCCCTGAACGCAGCCTCGGTTTTGTGTCTTGGTGGAGGTTGCATCAGCGTAATTAAGATATATTGTGCGATCTGAGCAGTAACTTTGGATAACTTTGTATATGTTTCCTGGGCAATTTATGTGTTTTAGCCGTATAAATAGTGCAGGCCACCAAGCATGATCGAAAGCGCCTTGGATATCAAGTGATATGGCAACCACTAACTTTTTTTGAGATTTAGCTTGCTTCATGATATCGATTGCATGGGCTAGTGCATCAGTAGTTGATTTTTGCTCTTTGAAGCCATATTGTTTTGGATTTGCTGTATTAGTAATATGCATATGATGCGTTAATCTTTTTGCTATCAGTTTCTCATACATTTTACCAAAAACGTTAAGTAAGCCTATGGGTCTGTAGGAGGCGACGTCGGCATAATCGGATTTATTAGGCTTCGGGATAGTCTTTATAAACGCGGTTTTCCAGTACTTTGGGAAGTAGCAAAGTCGTAGGCAGCGATTAAGGAGTCGGGTAAAGAGCATCGGGTATGTGTCGATGAAATGATAACATATGTCAGGTGTGAGGTGGTCGATTCCTGGAGCTTTTTTCGAGTTCATTGATTTGCTCATTTCTATAATTTCTTCTTGTGTGAAATAGTTATCATTATTTCCATTTGAAGGGGAGTTTATCAAAGTTCTGAGAGTCTGTTGTTGGTAATTATCATTTAAGTTGTTATCGTCGGGGAAAAACTTATGCATGAGGGCTTCAGCTGTTTCTTTACTTGAGTTAGTGTATTCGGTTGGTGATATTTTCAAAGTTGTTGTGGGTTGCGGCTGGGGAACATCTTTTAGCAGTTTATTGGTAAGAGTCCAAACATGTTCATGGCTCTGGTTTGAGCAGAAACTTCTGAAGTGTTCTGATGATGTTTTGTGAATAGCGGTAACATATTCGGTTCTGGCGTCTTGTTGTTCTTTGATTATGTTGTCTAGATTTTTATTGCCTTTTTTAAGATCTTGTGTTCGGTGATGCAAGTGAATAACCCTCTTTTTCAGTTTAGTGAGGTCTTCCGTCCACCATACTGCTTTCGTGTGGTTAGATTTTCTCTTGATAGTTAAGTCACAGGCTCGTAAGATTGCGTGGCTGAGGTTTTTTATGTATTCGTCTATTTTATTTTCATTCAAGTTGTCAAAGTCGGGATCTTCCAGACCTGCTGATATCACTTCTTCTTTTATTTTGGAGGTCACATTTTGCCAGTCTGCCATATCGGTATTGTACCTGTAGGTAGTTTTCGTGATGTTTTTTCGTGGCGTTTCATTTTCTAGGTAATAAGAAAATTCAATGGCGTGGTGATCAGATGAGGGTGAGACGTCGTGATTAATTTTCCAATTTTGAATGTGATTTACGATGTTTCCTGATGCGAGAGTGAGATCGATGATCTGAGTTGTTTTAACTATAAAACTCCCGTGAGACTCATACATATTTAAAAATATTTTAAGCGGGTTACTCACGTATTAAGTCGATATAGCGTTCGACATGTTTCGGCTCAATTTCGAGAGCCTTTCTCAAGAGTAGCGACACCCCGCCTTTACATGTCGAGAGCGCGACGCATACTGCGGGCGCTTGCTCGGTGCGCGCGGCTGCTGAGGACAGGCGCAGGGGGGGTCGGCGGCGCGGGCGACGTCACCGTGGCGAGATCGGAGCTACCCACTATGTTACTTTTGTCAAAAGCAGGATTGCACACAACACTTATTACGTCACTTGTTAAGGGTGCGTTTACACTGGGGACCGACGTAGTGCCTAGAACTGTTTTCCAACTCGGTGGCACCGACCAACCACTGTCACGATTGAAATTAGGATGACGACTAATTTCTATAGCTTCCCGTATCACAACAACATAACAAAACATGTCGAACGCTATATCGACTTAATACGTGAGTAACCCGCTTAAAATATTTTTAAATAGATCTGAGTTGTCCTTGAAACAAATTTTCGAAAGTAGGTTCTGAACCGATGTTGCATACGTTGAGGTCGTTTGCTATGATGAGGTCTTGCATGTCTATTCCTCTTTGGTTATTCCTAGTAGATCCCCACATTGTGTGCCAGCCGTTGAAATCACCGCAAATGATATGTTTTGCATGCCTGTTTGATTGTAAGTATAATTCTAGATGTAGAAGAGTGTTAGATACGTCTTCATCAGGTTCGATATATACGCTTGTGAGTAGAATTTTGGAGTTCCGTAAGCTTAACTGTACTGTAGCTAGGTTGCTGGTACAATGCTGGGTGATACCGAGGAAGCTCCAAGGTCGCTTTTAACAGCTATGCAGGCTTTTACTCTGTTGCTGATTGATGGAGTTTGATATAGGTTGTAGCCGCTTATAGCCTTTAGAATATTGTTTTTTCCCACGTATGGTTCCGTGATGAAAGCAATATCGTATTTGTGTAAAGTGAGATATTGCTTGAATTCATGTGTTGCCGCAAATCCTCTACCCAGGTTGGCTTGTAGAAATTTTATTCTGTTGTGTGAAGTGGGTCGTGGAGTGTTGTTGTAGGCTGGACAATGCGGTTGAGTGCCCTTAGCAGTATCTGATAGTCATTCGTGCTAATTTGTCTGCTTTTCTCCACTCAGGGCAGTCCTGGCTGTATGCAGGATGGCAGCTTTTCCTCTCATCTTTTTGACAGCAGTTGACACAACGGGGAATGTTATTTCTATTTGGGCAGCTTCTAGTATCATGTTTTTCTGAACAAAAACCGCAGTTGGTTGAGTTGGGGCAATTGATTGCCTTGTGGTTGTATCCTAGGCATTTAAAGCATTGATACACCGGTGACTGTTCTAAGACTAAGACTTGTAAGTATCCAATTTTAACTTTTGTGTTAATGAGCGCACTCCATAGAGCGGGGCTAGTTTCCATGATGATGTTTCTTGTGGTGCCGGAGCGTCCTGCAGTGGTGCGAATGGGTTTCAGAATAAAGTCTTGTTCTGGTATATTATCAGTTAACTTTTTGTTTTGTTTGGATACCGCCTCTACTACTTGGTCGTTAGTCAAATCAGGGGTAATTCCTGTGAAACGCACCAACGGATTCTTTAAGGCTGGTAAAGATGCTGCTAGATGGGGTGATTTCTGTTTCAAGGCTTCATTTAATTTTTCTCGTTCCTGTTCGGTGTCGCATGTGATGGCAACTTTATTATTTTTAGTTGTTCTCACGCTAGCAATGCCTATGCCCATACTAATCACATCAACTGATGATTTAATTTCTTTAATGATGTCATCTCCTGTATATGTTGGGTCAGAAGATTCGAGAAGCACAGTGAAGCTTGTTTTGGGGGGTACAGGGTTATAGTCGTATTGTTTTTGGTGATTGGTAGTTGGGGGAGTTGCAGCGACTGCAGCATATGACATTCTCTGGCCATTTGGTTCATTCACATATTCGCGCGAAGACGGCGCAGCAGGGGCGGTGCGAGCTATTTGAAGTTCTCTTATATTTTGTTTGAGGTTATCTATTTCCTTTTGGATCTCATTCATGTGTAAAAGACTATTTGTTTGCATTGTACTGATTCTATTTTGTAGTTCCGTAATTGGGGACTTAAATTCTGTTTTCAGAATGTTTTCTATGTTGTTATAATTGAATTCATGTTCCGTAGTTTTGTATTCGTTAACAATATTTGGCAGTTTTTTAACCATATGTATTTGTTTATCCATCAGAGAAATTATGGTTCGTTTGTTTGATGCAGTAAGGTATTTTTCACTGATGAGGTCGCTCGTTAGTCTTGCTATTTTTCCTGTAATTTCTGAGAACATTTGAACATTATTGATTACGGCATATTGGATTTCTGTGACTCTTGGATCTTCTTTTTCATTAGCCTCATTTTTAGGTTTTCCCTTCTTAGTGGTGTGGGTCTTGGTGGTGAAATCTGAAATACATATATTTTCCGTGGTATTAGTCAACACATTTAATTCTTTTTGATTTAGCGAGTTGTTGTTTTTGTTGACATGACTATTTCGTTCCATACTAGGCGCACTTACCTCATCAGATTCTAGTGCGGTCGACTCAATAATGAAAGTTTGGTTGACCTCTAGGTCAGAGTTGGTAGGCTGGAGAGGTTGATCTGCATCTTTAGTTTGTCCTGTAGAGCCGACAGATATTTCCGAAGACTCTCCCGCTGATGGACGTACCTTTTTATGAGAGTTAGGCGGGGTGCGAAGCATTATAAGGATATCGGGGAAATAGTGCTTATTGACAGGAGCAACCAATAACGTTCCGGACGTATTTTACTGCGAAGTCGTACTTATTTCGTTCAGGTATATTATCAGGTTGCGCTGGTAAGTAACTGTTCATATATTACAAGTTTGTACTAGAATTTACCTATACACTACATCCCTTTCTTGTTTTAATTTTTTTTTTATTAATATTTAAATAATAGGTCAATTTAGTTTTAATTCAAATACTTGCCATGCTGTGCCGTGTATCTCTTTTTTTTTTTTTTTTTTAAATGTACTACGTTTATTCTAATTGTCTGCCCACTTTCGTCATTCCTAACTTGATAATCTCCGTCTTTATCACTTAGTACTATATGTGAAGTAGTGTTATAATTAGGGATTAATTTTCTATCTTTAGTCATATGTTTAGGACATTCCGGTCTGAGGGTTGACTTAGAGCGGACGCTGCACCACCACCTGCAGTGTATACTCAAACATACTTGTGTTTTATTAACTACAATTCCTAGATGTCAGTCTCATTCTTTCTTCTTTAAATCTGTTACCTTTTTCAATTCAGACTGTTTTGAAAACTAGATTAGTACATATTTTTTTTTTTTAATATTTATATACATATATGAGTGTTTTTTTTTTCTTTAGTAGCATACAATATAATTGTACAATGCAAGCATCGCACATTTCTCGCGTCAGCATTAAAATTAATATAATTATGACTTGATTAGAATTGCTTTGCATTGCTTGATTGCATTTGCATGCATTTAGTTATGTTTTATTGCAAATAAATAATGATTGATTGATTGATAGATTGCTGTATTTGCGATTACGCTATACATCGATTTATGCATTAGTTTACGTTTATACGTGCTCCTGGCTAGTACTCAGTATACATTGGTTATCAATAAATTTATAAGTGTATCAAAAATCAGTGTTTCTATCAAGACTACAATCAACCATCAAGAATCATATCATCTAAGGTGTACGGCTCGCACAATAATATTTCACTAATTTCATTACATACCTTTTCATGATTTACATTTTTTTAATAGGTCGCTTGTCAGGCGTCTAATGTATATTAGGTAATTATTGATGATAACTGATTGTATCGGCCCTATACTTCATTATATGCACCTATTATTGCTAGTAACTAGTAAATAGTACATATAAGTATTTAAGTACCTAATGTAAACCTAATGTAAACCTAATGTATCTGGAGCCTCGTCTGCCGACAAACCATACTCTGGTTTGGCAGAAGATAAATTTAGTTGTAAGTTTAGTTTTTGAATAAACATTTATTTCATTTTATTTCATTTTTCATTTCATCTAATGCAATTCATAATACTTACGGATATTATAATGTTTAGTTAGATCTACCTACTCATAAATTTAATTATAAATTGCTGTGCATAGTTATTAAAAATTTACTGTCTCCTGTTTTTTTTTCTGGATCGAAAGGGCTCGTGATTCATTGCATTGTAATACATAGAGATACTATAAAGAATATGCATTAAAATCCGATTCAGGGTCACGTATCCACTTTATCGTTTTATTGATTTTGTTTCATCATGGTCAGCTTTCTTTCTCGTGGATACTTTGTACCACACAAAGTAATCAACGATTAATTTTCTAAAATAGATAGCTGTCCATATATTATTTATTTTATAAATTTACAAACTTAGGTTACTAGTTCGCTTGGAAAATCTTTAATATGTATTCACGAAAGAGAGACCACATTTCAATATCCTCCCGTGAAATTACGCAAACAAGTTCAGCATTTTTAGGGTTCCGTAGTCAACTAGGAACCCTTATAGTTTCGCCATGTCTGTCTGTCCGTCCGTCCGTCCGTCCGTCCGTCCGCGGATAATCTCAGTAACCGTTAGCACTAGAAAGCTGAAATTTGGTACCAATATGTATAACAATCACGCCAACAAAGTGCAAAAATAAAAAATGGAAAAAATGTTTTATTAGGGTACCCCCCCTACATGTGAAGTGGGGGCTGATATTTTTTTTCATTCCAACCCCAACGTGTGATATATTGTTGGATAGGTATTTAAAAATGAATAAGGGTTTACTAAGATCGTTTTTTGATAATATTAATATTTTCGGAAATAATCGCTCCTAAAGGAAAAAAAAGTGCGTCCCCCCCCCTCTAACTTTTGAACCATATGTTTAAAAAATATGAAAAAAATCACAAAAGTAGAACTTTATAAAGACTTTCTAGGAAAATTGTTTTGAACTTAATAGGTTCAGTAGTTTTTGAGAAAAATACGGAAAACTACGGAGGAACCCTACACTGAGCGTGGCCCGACACGCTCTTGGCCGGTTTTTATTTCTTATTTTTTTTTCTATATTAGTTCAATAGAGGCTCACAGATCCATTAGTTTATTTGTTTTAACTGGACACCTGACTAACATGAGATTCATCTACATGAATCTCTGCAGTATGTACCTATTACCCTAACTGATAACGAGTACCTTCAGTACCAATATATTTTTGTAATGATTTTCAACTGACGTAGATTGTCTTTGAAAATCTATCATAGATCAACTTAAATAGGCATGTCTTTCTCTTGAGGTCACCCATACCTGACAAAGCCTTGTTGACGGTAAGCCGAGTTAGCAACTTGTTTTTTTTTTCCGCGTTGAAAATGAAAATGAAATGAAATGAAATGAAAATGAAAATGAAATATTTATTTTTCAAGTAGGCATATTACAATGCGCATATGAACGTCAAATAAAGCTACGCCGGCTCTAACCCTACGCCTCAGCCTCGAGAAGATTTCAGTCCCCCTCAGTTGGGAGGGTATCCACTATGGGACCGGCAAGAAACTCGGCGGGCAACTTCTTTTCAAAACATTACATCTTATAATTAACATGCATTAAATAACAACATACAATTTAACATGCAAAAGTATTCATCAAAGAATATGAACAGACTAGGTACTCTATGGAAATCAATTTCAATAAATTATATTATTGCTTAATAATACGTCGTTCTTCTTCAGAGAAAACATATCAAATTGTCATAGAAGAAAAAGATAATATGAATCTCAATATCATTAAATATGTAATTTACCTACACAACATAAAATATAAAATATTTGATGTGCTTTCTTATCTGAACTGTGTCCTCTATACATAATACAATTATTTTAATTGCTATTCGTTTTTTGTAGTTTCTGGTTCGGGCCATGCATGTTTGTCTGTCAAATAGTCCTCGACTCTGTAATAAGCCTTTAACATCAATGATTTTTTTAAGTAGTTCTTAAGAGCTGGGAGGGGTAATCTCAAAGCAGTGTCAGGTAACTTATTATAAAAATGAATGCATTGCCCAACAAATGACTTCTGTACTTTACGGACACGAAACTTCTTTATGGCAAGCTTATTTTTGTTTCTAGTGTTATAATTATGGATATCAGAATTCTTAGTGAAACAGTCTAAATTCTTAACAACATAAATTATACTATCATAAATGTATTGGGAAGCTACAGTTAAGATATTAATTTCTTTGAAGAGTTCTCTTACTGATTCACGTGTTCCTAAGTTGTAAATAGAACGAATGGCTCTCTTTTGTAATACAAAGATAGTCTGTATGTCAGCTGCTTTGCCCCAAACCAGAATACCGTATGACATTACACTGTGAAAATAACTATGATACACTAGGCGAGTTGTTGAAATGTATCAAGCGTTCGCTTAATTTTATTCAATTCAGCTGCACCACTACGTGTTTTTATATACAATGCAATGTCAAACCAATGCACTGTCTTTTTTTTTTTCACTCTTTTCACTCTGATTGACGTTAGCGGCATCTAGGTATATAAAGAGTGCTTTTTTCCAGCGCTCCCACCGAACTCCTACTGATGTAGGATCACCTTCGCTGTCAAATGCCTCCAACGACAATTAAGAAGCCATACTGGACTTTCTTGGGGCAACCTGTACCCAATCAATTTAATGATTCTAACTAACACAAGTCAAAATATATTCTATTGAAAATATTTCAACTTATGCTATCTCAAAGTACTCAGTCATTGTACTTGAGTGTTTTACTGGGGTAGTTGTCTCAGACTATTCTCAGAATATTCTTTAGCCATGGATGATTTAATATCCCAGATTAAGCATAATTCAGAGCGGTTTGAGTCGTTGACAAATGCCCAGGCATGTGCATGTAAGCAAGTGACTGGAGATTTGTCGACCAGTGCGCTTGACCCAAGCCTGTGTGACAGTTTACCGCAGGGGCAAATGAATGATAATGGCCCCTTCCACACTTCACAACAAAGCACACCTAAACCTAATGTTGTTATGTACTGTGATGAGATTGGGAGCAATATGAGCTCATTTTTAAATTTTTACTTAAAGGGACTTAGTACAATCAATAACTGTCTGCCTCATAGCAGCTTTGAAAATATCATTAAACAAATTTTAAATGACAGTAATATCAATTGTAAGACAACACTGCTTATCTTTATGGGGAATAGGGGTAATGTAAACAAAAATAATTTAGTAAAATATTATGAACAATTAAACTCATTGGCAGTGCATGAAATTATTTTCTTTACATTCCCCTATTGTAACCAGATGTCAGAGGCAGAAAAAAAGAAAATAACACTAGACATAAGTTGAATGTAGCTTTATATAATCTTTGTACATATAGTAGTAAGGTTAGCATAATTGACACTAACAAATTTGTTAGTAAATACCATATGCCTATGGTGTTTTTGACTAAAGGTAAATGTTACCTTTCAAATTATTATAAAAGACAAATAGCTTTATCGCTATCCTATTTATTTGACATTTCTGCCAAGAATTTGGCAGACAACTCTGCTCCTATTGAGCAGCAAAGTATGAACTTGGAATTGGTTCCAGTCATAACCAATGATTTAAACTAGCTTCTAATACAAAAGATTCTGTCTCTGGCAATTTAATTTTAAGTAACTATAAGAATCAATACTGTGAGCAAGGAAAGTATATCCACCTGGTGCATCAAAATATTCAATGTATTAGAGGAAAAGATTTACAAATTGAACTATTCATGAACGAATTTTATGTAGACATTTTATGTATTACTGAACACTGGTTAAAAAACAATGAATTAATGCCTCAATTTAATAATCACCAGGTGGCAAGTTCGTTCACCAGACATAGTTCCATACATGGTGGGTCGTTAATTATAATAAATAGCCAGTTAAAATTTAAGGAACGTAAGGATATCGTTTCCATGTCTGTTGAACGGACTATAGAACTAAGTGCTGTAGAATTGGAGCAATTTATTGTTGTCTGTGTGTATAGGCCGCCATTAAGTAATTTTGAAACTTTTGAAAAAATTATGGAATCTGTGCTACTTAAAATATCATCTTCTAGTAAAAAAATACTTATATGCGGCGACTTTAATGTAAATATCTTGGAAAATTCAACAATAAGTATCAGATTGTTGAATCTTTTCAAATCATGTAATCTCAATCATATTTTTATGGAGCCTACTAGAGTGACTGCCACTAGTGCCACCTGTATAGATAATATTTTCACTGATATTTTTCCTACTACTAAAAATGTAATTAGCAACTTAGAATCAGACCATTTAGGTCAATTGATAGTATTTGAGACATTAAGGAAAAATACTTTGAGAAAACAAATAACTTTTGTACCAGTAACCTCCGACCGCGTGGAACGAATGAAGCAAAGTTTGGTTCAGGCGCTACCCTCCCTGTCTTCCGATATGAGTCCTAATAGTATGTATAATTCATTCTTTCACACTTTTCTGCAACATTATAATGCAATATTTACTTCAAAATCGGTCGTAGTTAGTGGTGCATCAGTTTTTAGTGAGTGGGCTACTGCAGAGTTACATCAACGAAGACGTGCATTGTTTGCCTTGTATGAAGAACGGCGGTTTAATACGAGTGATGAATTTAAAGAACATGTTAAGCAATATTCGAAGAAGTTCAAGATAGATTGTCATATCGCTAAGCGAAATTATCTTAGTAATAAAATAAAAAATAGCTCTGACATTATTAAAGCAACGTGGAAAGTAATTAATGTGGAAACTGGTCGCTCGAAACACGCAGTAAAAGATATTAAACTGAATATTGACAACAAAATTATAGATTCCAATTTCGAAGTAGCAACAGAGTTCGAAAAATTTTTCACCGAGATACCAGCATTCACAACTAAGGATTTAAATTCATCACCCTTATCTGCCGTCACATTATTAGAGGAAAACGTTCCTGAGTGTTGTAGAGACCTTTATTTTGAACATGTTTGTACCTCAGATATAGTAAAGGCATTTAAATCAATTAATGTCAAAAAAACTAGTGACCTCTGGGGGGTCTCCGTCCATGCCGTAAAATCCTTAGTTGAGATTGTAGCGCCTGACTTAGCAGTTATATTCAACAACAGTGTTGACTGTGGCGAGTTTCCTGATCTAATGAAACATAGCAAAATAACTCCTTTATTTAAATCCGGCAGCCACTCTGACCCCACTAACTTTAGACCAATATCTGTGCTGCCAACTTTCAGTAAAATATTTGAAAAATTAGTTCTTTCGCAATTAGTACGACATTTTAACGTTAATAATTTAATGCATAATAAGCAATTTGGCTTCACACGGGGTCGCTCGACAACCGATGCTGGTGTTGAGCTAATTAAGCATATTTTCGATGCCTGGGAAGAGTCACAAGATGCTTTAGGTATCTTTTGTGATTTATCTAAGGCCTTCGACTGTGTTTGTCATGAAACATTGATCAGGAAACTACATTATTATGGAGTCAGAGGATCAGCACTAAATTTACTCAAGTCCTACTTAAATGGTAGAATACAAAGGGTAGATGACAATGGACAGAGATCAACTGGGTCATTGGTCTCTATGGGTGTACCACAGGGATCAATATTGGGGCCTTTCCTGTTCCTTATCTACATAAATGACTTGCCATTCCTTGTAAAGACCCACCATGATATAGTATTGTTTGCAGACGACACCTCACTTATTTTCAAACTCAAACGACAGCAACAAGCTCACAGTGATGTAAACAATGCTATCTCTAAAGTAGTGAACTGGTTCAATGCTAATAATTTATTATTAAATGAAAAAAAGACTAAATGTATTAAGTTTGTCACTAATAGTAACGTAAGGAATGAGCAAACAAGTGTCGTTGTGAAGGATGAGGAATTGGAACTGGTAGATAGTACAGTTTTTCTTGGTATAACTTTAGATTCTAAACTTCAGTGGGGTCCCCATATTGTTAACCTCTCGAATAGACTTAGTTCTGCAGCTTTTGCAGTGAGCAAGATCCGTCAGTTAACAGACGTGAAAACAGCTCGATTAGTTTATTTTAGTTACTTTCACAGCATTATGTCATATGGTATTTTACTTTGGGACAGTGCTTCAGAGATAAATACCATATTTATTCTGCAGAAGAGGGCTATTCGAGCAATATATAAAATGAACCATAGAGACTCACTTAGAGATAAATTTAAGGACATTAATATAATGACAGTGCATTGTCAATATATTTATGAGAATATTATGTATGTACATAAAAACATTTGTAATTTTAAGAAAAACTGTGATGTACATAATATAAATACTAGAAATAAACATAAACTCGCGGTGCCCTTCACACGGCTCTGTAAAATTAAAAAATCATTCATGGGTAATTGTGTTCGATTTTATAATAAACTTCCGAATCATATTACTGAATTGTCAATTAATAAATTTAAGAATCATGTAAAGCGTGTACTCATTTCCAAAGCTTATTATACAACACAAGACTACATGAATGATAAAACAACGTGGGATTAATTGTTATTCGAAATGGTTTCTTATTTTTACGTTTTTTATTATTATTATTGTTGATGAAATTAATATTGTATTTTTTTGGACATTGGATTTTTCCTAGAAATATTCTAGACATGTATTTTTATATATACATAATACCTAATTATATATTTTTTGTTTAACGATTATTTTTATATGAAATTGTATATTATAGACTCAATATTATTATGAACAATAATTTACAACAATAAATTGCTCTGATAATTAGGTTAGATTAAGATCATAATATATATGTAATGAACTATTCATAAGAGCTTGTAACTAGGCCTACATGAATAAAGATATTTTGAATTAAAAAAAAAATAATTAAAAAAATTAAACTCTCAGGCACTGGAGGCCTTGGTATTTTTTTCTTTCATATGTGTAATTTATTTCGGTTTCAATTTAATGATATTTATTGACCGACGTCAATCTACTATTATGACAATTGAAGGCTCAGATAGTATTTATCATCTGATCTAAGCGTCATTTAAGCGCACGTTCAACCAGTATAACCGTAATTTACTTCGTGTTTAGGTTATTATCATTAAGCTGATATTTGCAACAATTCAATGTTCAGTTTTTTTCCTATTGCTATTTAACTACTGTTTATAACAATTTAATGATCAGTATTATCTGCTGTATCCAACTTCGCAATTTAATGTCTTATTTTCCGCCACAAATGGCATAAAATTTCTTAGTATTTGTGCCAATTAAATGGTCGAAACTAAACAATACAATTGAATGTACAGAGTGCACCTCCATGTGCTGTTTCCAAATTCGCAATTTAATGCCTTATTTTTAGCCACAAATGGCATAAAATTTCATAGTATTTAGATGCCAATTAAATGGTCGATACTAAACAATACAATTGAATGTACAGAGTGCACCTCCATGTGCTGTTTCCAAATTCGCAATTTAATGCCTTATTTTCAGCCACAATAGGTGCCAATCAAATGGTCGATACAATTGAATGTACAGAGTTGCACCTCCGTTTAATGTTTCTTTTTTTTTTTCTTCTGCCGACTTTACTGACAAAGTAATTTAATACTCAGATGCAGTGTTGTCACATACAATTTGAACAAAATGGTAGACTGTAACATGTCAGAAACTTGCTTCCATGTTTCATTATATGCAAGCATAATAATTATATTTTTTGTTTAGTTGATTAAATTCCTGTTTCAGTCTCACGATACTTAAAATTTTGTTTATCTCAAGTAGATCATATTTTAAAAATACTAGATGGAGAGCTTGGAGATTTATAGTGAACCAAAATATTTAGATACTTATTTATAACTCAATTTCAACCTTGTTTCAAAGTCATAAAGGTTTTGCAGTAAGGGTTTTAAGAAATGTTGCCTGGTCAAATTCAAATCTATAAAAAGTTGTGTCAAATTTCAAACTGTACAAATAAATGTTACTAGCCAATAAAAACAAATTTAAGCCATATTGAACCATATTACAAAGAACGTTAATTGAGACAATTCGTAAAACATGTGCAAATAGAAAAAAAGTCTAGTTCGGCCACACCCTATGAGTAGATCAAATTGGACCTTATTCTGATCAGGAAATAAAACATATTTTATTTAAATATTGTATGAAATTATGAATTTCAGCGTTGGTTAAGAAATACCAATCAGGAGTGAGGAAGTGGGAGCTAGTGGGGATTTCAGAGTCTTGGAAGGGATGTTTGAAATGGGATGCAAGGCATTGCATGGGGATTTCATTCAGGATTCATTCATTGGCATTCGGGGATTAGTGAGCCTTCCGCTCGACCGTCAGACTGGTTCTATTTAGGTTTATTTGGGTAAATCTAGATTACCTATATTATGCTGTAGCCTAGATTTGCTAGTGTTTCATGATACTGGTATAGTTTGGGTTGGAGGATAATATAGAGTTTTGTGTTAAAAGCGTATATTTCAGTGTTTAATTGGTGTAAATTTAAGTGTCAATTGTTATTGTTTTGGAGCTCGATCACTGCTAGTATTATAAAGTGTACTAGTAGAGTTTAGAGTTGTAGAACAATAGTATTGCTAAAGTTTTAAAGTTTTGTTAGATTTGTGAGTGTTTCTTATTAGTTAAAGAGTTAATTGTGTTTTAATGTGTGAAATGTTTTAGCTTGGATTGTTTTAGTGTTATTTTACGCTAGAATAATTTTGTTGAAGGATTTCATATATTACTTAGTTCTGTTAGTTAATTAATAACTTTTGTAATTAATTATTGGGGTAGATTATTTTAGTACCTAGGATGAACTGGTCTGATATTTTGCTGTCTTTTGGAGGGATAGGGCAGGTAACCTAACGGTGTTCAACTACAGCCCTAGTCAACCAAGGGACATTTCTTGGGTTATTTTAGTAGAGTCCAAGTGAGCTCTTGGCAGTTTCCTGCGTTTATTAAGACAGGATTTTGCTCCTGGAATCTGGACGATTTGAGTTGTTATCTAAACTTCTTAAATTTGCCAGGTTCTTGTCCAACTTTCCTATTTTATTTTACCCGTCTGGCTGACTTCTTGCTGTCCCAATCCCTAGTGTGAGAACCAGCCCACGTGAAGAAATAGGATGTCAGGTCAAAGGGTTATTCTTCGCCCGTCTTAGTTAGCTTTAGCTAGAGATTTTCCATTGCACTTTCGGAAAATCACGCGAGTAAATTAAATGTGCGATCCGGATCGCTAGTTTGCTAATATGTCGGTAGAGTAGATGGTTAGTTTAGCTGTTAGGGCTAGGATTTTGTTTGATATAGGAAATAGTAGTATTAAAATTGTTTTCTCCTTTTCAAGTCTTTATTCATTTTCTAAAAAGTTAAACTATACATTTTTAACACGGGTTTTGGCTACTTAATATGTTAGACTTTAGCTGTGTGTGATTTTATAAATTAAAAATAAATAAATAGATAAATGTTGTACATTTGTACATAGATTGAGTGAGTCCTACGGTAGGCTCAGGAAGGCTTACATTTAATGATATTCAATTATTGAATTGGGATTAGTAGGGCTTATAGGAATTTATATTAACTATGTTTATTTATGACAATTGACAAACTCGACATATACATTTATGACTTTTTTACTGAACCATCCTCTGAATAGAGTGACACAAATACGTGATCTGGGTGTTGTTATGGACTCCGAGCTATCGTTCAGGCCTCATTTGGAGTTTATTATAAAAAAGGCATATAAACAACTCGGTTTTATACTGCGCGTAGGAAAACTTTTTAAAAATAATCTCACCTATAAAATTCTATATAACAGTTTTGTTCGCAGCCATCTTGAGTTTGCCTCTTCTGTCTGGAAACCTTACCACGCCGTTCACATTGAAAGGATAGAACGCATACAAAAAAAGTTTATCAAAGCTCTTGATTTTCGAACTGGTCATACTTACACTAGCTACCAAGACTCACTTAATTATCATAAGCTCCAAACGCTCAGTAGCCGCCGCGATTGTGCAGACTCTGTCATGTTATTTAAAGTCTTACATAGCTTAATAGACGTTCCCTCACTGCTCCATCAAATTCAAATTAAAATCCCTCGAACTCGTCAGCGCCAATGTAGAAAAAAGTTTTGTTCTCAATATCAAAAAGCCGCACCTGTTACGCACGAAATGTTTTTATAAGACGCGCGTGTAGACTATTTAATGATAATGTAAAACTTCAAGAAATTGATATATTCAATTGTAATGTTGTCTCCCTTAAACGTGCTTTCAGATAATGTTATAAAAAATAATTGACTTATATGATATTCCTTTATGCTACTGATTTCCTTTAAAGCACATTTATTTTAGACAAGTAAATGAATTGGATAAGCATCACTAAAGTTATTGTTATCTTAGTGTAAATTTATAAGGTAAAATGTGTTGCTCACTGTTTTGCACTGCATTATATTTAAAACATAAATGAAACTCCAGGTTTAGATTTTAGAAATACTATGTACTAATATTTTTGTAAAAGACCGTTTGTTTCTTTCTTAAATAAATAAAAAAAAAAAAAAAAATGACTTTATATATATTTTTGATCCCTTGTATACCTACTGGTAGTAAATAAATTTATTGTGAGAAAATGAAAATAAATAACTCACAATATAATGTAAGATTGTAAATTCATTTTGTTTTTAAAATAAAAATGTTTATTTTAATTAGCTTGTCCCTCAGCAGTTTGTCTGTCTATTCTGTTATCTATGAACCTGTGATTTTTACATAATGGCTTTCAAATATAAAGTCATATTATTCCAAATACCTATCATAAATGATTTGTCTAGACTGGATCGAGGCAGAAAGTTGCAAGATCGTGGTTTATTTTGGTCCGAAAGGTGATACAAAATGACTACATTAACAGTTTGGATAATATTATTTTGATAAATACCTACAAAAACAATGATGTACAAAATTACAGAATTCTGGAGAATTGGAGTGGTCAGATACACTGCTCTACTACCAGTATTTGATATTTTAAATTGTCCCTTTGAAAATCCTCTCTGTGGTGATGAAAGTGTCACAACATAATGGCTCGGGCAAATGAAAGTAGTCCTGTCATTATGAAAAGATGTCCCTTCAGGACCACAAAATAGTTCCTTCAGAACTGGGGCAGGGGTCTGACCCGTAACTGGATGATGGCCATGGACTGTCGCGGAGGCGGAGCGACATCTATAACCCCAAAAATAAAATATTTTAAATTGTATTATATTTACTATTGACTTTCTATATTATAATATGGTGACATTTTAGATTATTTACTGACAAACATTAATTATTTTAATTTTGACATAATTATGCTCATTTGTTTATTTGTGTTTATTTAACTATTTAACAATCCGATTATATTTGATTAAACTCCATCTTTTAATTACAACTTATTATTCACTCTGTTTTTTGTTGTGGACTTAATCCATCTATTTTGGCTATTGACTTTTAGGATTATTAGGCGTAATAGGGCATTACTGTTTCATAATATGCGAAAAGGACTGGTTACTATTTGCGGCTACAACAATGGGTTCTACATAAACACTAAACGATCACTAGGTCAAAATACTGATCCAATTTAAGATATTAACTTAATTGATTGATTTCGTTTCATGGTAATTAATTTTATTTAATAAATTTTAGAGTTTCAATTTTTGTATTGTTATATTAATTAACTAAATAGGTAATTATTGTTAGTTAGGTATTTATAGGGTCAGAATATTACAAGACCAGGGTGAAAAAATAGGTAGAAACTGGTAGAATTAGAAACGAAAAATAGGTAGATCTACCTGTTTTAATACCATCTAAGGTAAGTCCAGTTTTAATGATTAAAAATGCTTCTAAACTATTAAAAATATATTTATTGGTTTACTTGGTGAGTTCTTTATGGTGTTTATACATGTTTTTGTTAAAATATTTTAAACACAAGCTAACGTCTCCGAGAGCTGCCACTGTCAGGCTGTCAGAAGTGTCAGTGTCATGTCATTGTCAAATGACACTGTCACTGTCACTACCAGGCTGTCAGTGTCAAAACTGACAAACATCAAGATTTTCAAGCTGACAGCCACAGATTATTCACTAAACACGTTCCGATTTAAGTAAAATGCTGTAATTATAGAATTTTCTACAATAGTAATATTTTAGAAAATAGGTAGATTTAGGACCGAAATAGGTAGACAGGTAGACGGGAGGCAAAATAGGTAGATCTACCTATAAATAGGTAGATGTGACAACACTGCTCAGATGGAAACTGCTTATCATAAGTGCTTCAAAAATGTGTTTTTTTTTATTCTATACCGTGTTTTTTTTTCCGTTAAATTTGACACGTCGTTAGGTTCATTATCAAGAACCATCCTGTATATCACTTTTAGGTAAATATGCAATAAAAAATGTTCATCCTTTTCATACATAATAAATTAATTTATTATTGTGAGAGACCCTTAAGAATAACATTCAAGTTAGAGTCAAGTGATTGACGGCATATGTCAAAACAAATAACATTAGGAATTGTTGTGTTCAACACTTTTTTTTTTTTTTAACTCGATAACCGCAAGAATTACGACGCTAGTTTCTTAGATAAATTAATCGTATTTGAAGTAATGAATCTTTTTTTTTAAAGTTAACGTAATCCAATAACAACAGGGTGTATATTTCTTTATTTATTATAAGTAGGTATATTTAGCACTTAAAGTGAACCCATCTGGTTTTCTGGTTTTTAAGTAATTAAATACTCAGATAAAACTGCTCGAAATCGGCGTTAGGAATGTTTACGTAAGTCAATCCGCGACAAGAGTATTAGTCACGATTTTATGGCATGTTCAATCAATTCAAGATTCACGTTCAAGTGATAATCTATCTCTATATAAGTGTTACTCTCCCGACATATGCATAGATCCTTTTATTTGCAGCTGTAGTTCAAATAACCACTTAATGAAGTCGTGACTTACGTTACTTTTACGTAAATTCACCCATGTAAGTAAGTATACTTAGGTAAGTATTTATCTAGTTTGTTTTGGTTTTCACCTTACTCTCAAACATCGACTAATGCTACCATAGGACATTTAAGTGTGATGGTTGTACAACTTTTTATCATTCAAGTAAATGCCTTATTTAGGTAAATAGCTTAACCATTCATAAATTTAGCAACATCACATAATTTTGTGTATTAAACCAACCAACAGCTTCAGGTTTAGCTCTAGCTGTAGCAATTATTTTACTAAGTATCTATCGATCTAACAGATCAAACACACATTTCTTTTCATCATAGCATTCATCTCACTCGTTTCATAGGCAATTATTTATAGATATTTTAGGTATATAATTTCATCTCTTTACAATATTTCTTATTCAATCAATTATGTGTTATCGTGATCTGATCCGGTTCCGGCAGAATATCAGTGCTGCTGCCTCAGGGCGTAGCGTAATACTGAGCCGTAACCCTTTTGTCTTGTTGCGACGCGCACAGTATCATAGTACGCTATGGTAAAAATCTGTGTAATTTCCTGTTTTCCAATTTGCTTATTATGTATTCTAATTCTTTTTTGTAACTTATTTCTTTTGTGTATTCTGTGTGTATTGTGACAAACAAATAAACGTATATCTATCTATCTATCTATCTATCAACAGGTAGATGGTAACTTCACTAATTAAAAATAAATATCATTTCTTTTGGTTGGACGGAAATTATTGTAATGATTCCGGGCTGTGATTTATGTAATAAATCAATTTTATAAACCCACTACACATAAACTCAAATAACATTTTGGTACCTAAAAACATTTTGCAATCTAGGTAGGTAACCAAACCGTTTACTAGGTACGTAGGAGCCACACACCAACACCTGTATAGGCATGACAATCTAGGAAGGCTGGCCGTATGTTGACAATTACCTCAAACGTTTTATTACTTGCATCGTTCGGTTACCTGCTTAAGTTTATATTCGCACGGTTGAAAGAAATAACATTTCATTTATTTTTATTTGGTTTTGACTTAATTCTTGAAAAACTGCCGTTATAATCATTTCGCTTTGTAGTATTTAATGAACACTTTCATTTAGCTTCATTACGTTCCGAAACTACTAAGAATGCCAGTAATTTAAAACGGCAGGTAACCAAACCTGTTTACAAAAAGATAACGGTGCATCATGGCGCATCGTTACTCGATTTTATAGGTTATTAGGGTTCCGTAGTCAACTAGGAACCCTTATAGTTTCGCCATGTCTGTCTGTCCGTCCGTCCGTCCGTCCGTCCGTCCGCGGATAATCTCAGTAACCGTTAGCACTATAAAGCTGAAATTTGGTACCAATATGTATATTAATCACGCCAACAAAGTGCAAAAATAAAAAATGGAAAAAAAATGTTTTATTAGGGTACCCCCCCAACATGTAAAGTGGGGGCTGATATTTTTTTTCATTCCAACCCCAACATATTGTTGGATAGGTATTGAAAAATGAATAAGGGTTTACTAAGATCGTTTTTTGATAATATTAATAGTTTCGGAAATAATCGCTCCTAAAGGAAAAAAAAGTGCGTCCCCCCCCTCTAACTTTTGAACCATATATTTAAAAATTATGAAAAAAATCACAAAAGTAGAACTCTATAAAGACTTTCTAGGAAAATTGTTTTGAACTTGATAGGTTTAGTAGTTTTTGAGAAAAATAAGGAAAACTACGGAACCCTACACTGAGCGTGGCCCGACACGCTCTTGGCCGGTTTTTGTTACTTATGTTTCTATCCCATCTTTTCCGAATACTAGATTCACGTGGTAAGTACTTGCTTTTATCCTCGTCGCCACTTGTAATGTCACGCTATTATGCTATATACATTGGGTTGGCTCGCCAATACACACCGCACGTCCGTCCTCTATCTCGCTCGGACACCGACTCCATATGTACTCGAGACACCTATACACTACATATGCGTCGAGCAAACACAAAGTAGTTAAGGTGGCTCGCCTAGGTTACCCGAAGCTCAGGCTGCGTTAGATGGCGTTAATCTGCAAATTACCAGTCTTATTTTTTTTGTGGAGTCGTACAGGCATTTATATACTTTCAATTATGCTTCGCGAACATTTAATATTAAAATTGACGTATTACAACAAACATTCAACTTCTCATTGTAACGTTAATCCCCTTAATGTAAATAAATTTACTATTTTACACTATTTTTAAGTACCACTCACACATACAAACAGTGTTTTTGTATTCCTTCTAGTCGATAATTTCACGCGGCGACAGCTTGTTTAAATAGCCTTGCGGTAAATACGTGCCATCGCATGATTTGCATGGAAGTACTGGGTTCGAATCCAGGACTTTTTCCCTCTTTTTTTTTTAATACTACGTCGATGGCAAACAAGCATACGGTCCGCCTGATGGAAAGCGGTCACCGTAACCTATGGACGCCTGCAACTCGAAGAGTGTCGTATGCGCGTTGCCGCCCCATTAGAAACTTGTACACTCCCCTTTGCTGCGTATGCACAGCAAAAAGGAGTGTACAAGTTCAAAGGAGGGTTTAGGTTGCCGACGACTCAAAGGACAATAGACGGAACAAATTAGTTCCGTAAGTCCTCCCGTCGTCAGCACCCCGCACCCTCGTTGAGCTCTGGCAGCCTTACTCACTGGCAGGAACACAACACTATGTGACACTATTTTTTGTTTTATTATTATACATAAATGTATATGTATGTACTCGTACAGTAGTTACTGAGCGTTTTCCACAAAAAAGATTAAAAACCTACTATCTTACATGGTAATAATTTTTGGGTTCGTCGAACTCAGAATTTCTAACATAATTATCCTAATCTGATATTTTAAAAAATTCCAAAAAGTATAGATAAATTTTAGTTTCTAAACTACGATCCGAATGATTTTTTTTTCTAATTGTTTATTTTGGATGGAGCAAGGGTATTCAAATCGCTTTTGAAATCTTAAATTAGTAAATGAAAATGCAATAGTTAACTGAGTAACGTAATGCTTTAAAAACTCAAGTGGACTTTTTTTATCTAAGGAGTGATTTCGATAAAATATTATATTTAGCGAGGGTATTAAAAGTTGTGTTTTATATCTCAACTTAATAAATAGAAAATCAAAATGACAATAAAAAAATCAATATGTTCTCTAAGATAAAATTGATACCTTCGGCTCTCCATTCTTGCTCGGTCAATAAAAAAAACGAAATTTATATCCAAAAAAATACAAAAAGTTTATAGAATCCTGGGAATCGAACGCACCTTCACGGCGTGACAGACGATTGTTCCCCAACGATGCCATTACATAACACGCTGTTACCGACGAAATTGGGCTATACATATATAATTATTTAAATATAAATAATAATGTCAAATCCATACTAATATTACAAATGGGAAAGGGTGTGTGTCTGTTTGTTTGTCCGTCTTTCACGGCAAAACCGGAGCGACGAATTGACGTGATTATTTAAGGGGATTTAGTTGAAGGGATGGAGAGTGACATAGGCTACTTTTTGTCTCTTTCTTACGCGAGCGAAGCCGCGGTCAAAAGCTAGTTTATTATAATTGGGAAAAGCTGGTTACTCTATAATCTGAAGTGGAAGAATTCGTTGTTTCACCAAAGATAATGTGTGTTTGTTTGTTTGTCCGTCTTTCACGGCCAAACGGAGCGACGGATTGACATGTTTTTTAAGTGGAGATAGTTGAAGGGATGGAGAGTGACATATGCTACTTTTGTCTCTTTCTAACGCAAGCGAAGCCGCGAGCTAAAGCTAGTACAGCACGGGAAGCATGGTCGCGCGATAGACGATAAAATATCATGCCGTCCCTGTCGCACTATTAGTAAGTGCGATTATAGGGACGGCCAGATGTTTTATCATTTATCGCGTGACCATAATTGCCTGCCTGGACCAGATTATATTGATGATAATTTGATGATAATTATTATTTGTAACCATTTAGTTAATATTGTCTTCAGTTACCGCGATAGTTACTCATGAAATAAAAACTATGAAAACGGATTAAATCGCGTATAATGAGTTTAAAATTCATCCCGATGTTTCGAACACTTTTACAGCGTTCGTGGTCAACGGGTGACTGAGGAAAAATTACAATGTGCAAAAGCTACCCATATTCTTGTATATAACCATTTAGTTGTTGAAGAAAAACATTCACACAACAATAACATAGGTCAACCAGCTCAGTAAATGCAATACATTACTAATACTATGCCCACACTTTGACCTATGTATAATGTATTATACCAGACGTGTAATATTTTATTTTTATCAACAAAGGCATAATAAAGGATTGTATTGTATTTTTGTATGAAAATAAAAAATAGGAAAGCAATATAGTAATAGTCAAGTATTCCATTTAAAAAATATATAAAAAAATCCAAAAAAAGTTCAAATGATTAAAAAAAACTGCGGGATGGAACTCAGAATCACCTGCTTCATAATCGGTGCATTTGACCAAGACGCCATTTCGATTTACATTAGCAGTGCCGAAATATACGATATGTATCTTTATTGACAAAATGCGTCATTATTTCTGAGTCTGCTTGAGTTAACTAAACCAATATCTTTAATAATTACTTGTCAAGAGCCAAGTGTCACTGATGACAATGTCAATTAAAAATGCGCGAAATATGACGGCTCTGTGTCTGTACACAAAATTTGGCACGCACATTTACGTAAAATTAATAAAAAATTCACATGGATTTGTCCATGATTTCTGTATGAAACAATGTATTTCATTCACTACCGCGACGACGGATAATGTATAGTAGATGTATGCGCATATTTTTATTTAGTTGTAGTGTGCGGTGACTAAATAAATGGTAGATGTTTTTTGTATGGAAAGCGAGCCACCTTAAAATGAGATTCACGCAATGTGAAGGTTAATACATTTGTAAAAAAAATTGAAAACAACTAAATGTAACATATAAGATTTGTTAATAAATTTTATTTTGAAAAAAAAATGTTTTCATTATGAATCCAACCAAAGTTTTAGGTCTGCGGTTCTCAAAAAGTTTGTATGTAAATACATAAATCAAGGAAAAAGTTAAATCATTTGTTTTTATTCCTATTTTGTTACCAAGATTTATTTGATGAATTGATTATTTTTGTAAGTTTTATTTCGTCATTAAGGTTCTCTAGTATTTTCTTAATTATAACAATTATCCTGTATATCTCTTATGAAAGTCGACTTATATTACTATGTTGGTAACGAAATAGGACCAATAAAAAATTGCTGACGTGGCTATGTACAAAGTTTTTGGGAACTGCTCAGGTATGAATCCTTTGTTACATTGTTCACATATGTATGGTTTTATGGGTCAGATCGAAAGAGGATCGAGTATAGAGTGAGTTACTGTCAAAGTAAAATGTGTAGTCACAATCATGAAGAATAGAGATTATAATACCTCTATTCTCCATGGTCACAATGCATAGACTGCCATCTCTCGACACAGGATTGTAACATTTGAACATCGGTTTTAACCATTTTTGTCCATATTCTTAACCTGATATGTGTTACAATTGAAGGGATATTTACAAAAACAACATAACTGCTTAGAGCGGTTGACACTTTTAGAACAACATTTTTGATCGTGACAGGTGTCAACCAGTGTAGTCAGTTATGTTGTTTTTGTAAACATCCCTTCAATTGTGATATACTAATATTAGCGCCATCTAGCCAAGAATCAACCAAAGGATTGCCATCTAGATGACCATACATACATTTAACTTGATGGTTGCGAGGTACAGGTAAATAGAGGAATAAGTAAGGAAAGAGTTGTAACTCCATACATCAGCAAATGAGAGTTATTTGTAGTGACATCTAGCGTCAACCACGTGTCAATTATCAGTACAACTACTCGACACTAGGTGTCACCAGTGACTCGACTGCCAAAAATATAATAACAGTTTACAACTTACATGCAGAAGGAATTGAAAAGAGAATACTGATTAATACTATTGTAATATTAGCTAAAAATTGTTAAGCTTTATACTTTTCGTTCTTCGTGACATCTATAGACAAGTAGCAGTAGTGATAATTTACACTAGTTGACGCGTGGATGACGCTAGACTACAAATAACTTGTTTTTTTTTTTCTATGCTAGTAAGGCACTGGTAAGAGCGAGTAAGCAATAAGATAGTCGTTCCCGTGTAAATAAAAGAGAGAGCGAGCGATTTCTAGTTCGCTCGGCGACGAACTATAACTCGCCCGCACTATTATCGCGTTTCTTTTTAACCGACTTCAAAAAAAGAAGGAGGTTCTCAATTCGACTGAATGTTTTTTATTTTTTTTGTATGTATGTTACTCGATATCTCCGAGAATCATGAACCGATTTTCAATTTTTTTTTTCAATCCATCAGGTATAACCCCAAGATGGTCCCATCGGCACCAAGTCGGGGTCTGATGATGGGATCTTGGAGAAATCGAGGGAACTCTTCAAATGTTATAGGCACATGTAATGTTTTTAGTGTAAGATCCTTCTATATCCTTCCGGGAAATCAGGAGAAACCAATCAAACACATTAATCCAATTTAAACTGTAATCCTTCTTCAATTAAATCATACAAAGTGCACAGATGGTCACCGCTTGAGTGTTCGTTAAGGAATGAATCAAATCCCAACGGAAGTATATAAAAATGGTGCCATAGCCATGAAGCTCATGAACCAATCAGAGTCGAAGACATTTTTAAATGCCACTCCAGCGATGACCAATCACAACAGTACAAAAATCGTTTTCTTACTCTTTTACCATAATTGTTACCGGAAAACAAAGGATTAAAAATTAACATCATCAACAATGTTGCCAGCTTAATAATTGATTGAATCCTATGGGACATGCGTTCGCATCGGCGGCCGGAGACAACTGAAGAGGAGGATGTCTAATAACATAAAAAAGCACTATTATTGGCCTAGTATGGAAAAAGACGTACGAGATTTTGTATCAAAATGCACCCAATGTCAAAAACAAAAATATTGCGCACCAACTAAACAGCCGATGGAAATAACAACTACAGCCAATAGCGCGTTAGAAAAGATTTATTTAGACACAGTAGGACCCTTGCCAAAAGATGAACATGGTTATTGTTACGTGCTAACTTTACAGTGTGAACTGTCAAAGTTTGTGGAAGCGTATCCTTTACGTTCCAAAGATACAGTTACTGTAGCTCGATCATTTGTTGAGAACTTTGTACTGCGGTATGGAATTCCATTGGAAATAGCCACTGATCGAGGAACCGAGTTCATCAGTAACACGATGAAAGAGGTATGTGATTTATTAAAAATTACTCATTTACCCTCCACAGCGTATCACGTGGTATCACCATGAGTCAATCGGTGCTCTAGAGAATTCGCATAAAACCATGGGAGCTTATTTAAGAATACAATGCGAAAATAAACCGAATTCTTGGAGTGACTGGTTGCCTTACTGGTGCTTTACGTATAACAACACCGTGCACACGGAGACGAAGTACACACCCCATGAATTAGTTTTCGGTAAGTTATGCATGCTTCCTAGCAACTTAAGAAACAGTAACGTTAATCCCTTATATAATCATGGTAGTTATCCTTTAGAATTAAAGTATAGATTAGAGCTGGCACAGGCAGATGCGCGTACTCATTTAATAAACAGCCAACTTAAAAGGAAGGAGAAATATGATTCCCATTCAAAGCCTGTTAGCTATAGCAAAAGTAGTTACTTATGGTTAAGAAATGTATCAGATAATAAAATGCAAAGCATTTATGTAGGACCTTATTTAGTTTTAGAGGATTTAGGATGTAATGTGAAAATACTTAAAAATGGAAAAGAAGATGTCGTGCATAAAAATCGCACCAAACCTTGTATTTTATGTTTTTATTTTTTTTTTTTTGTCTTAGCTTCATTTCACTATAAACTTTAAATATAATTGGAGAAAATATTATTATTGTAAGAAGGTAATATCAAACAAAAATAAAAATAAAATGTTTATTATTTTTATTTTTTAACATGCGATGGATGGTGTAGTGTATACTATGTATAGTTATGTACGTAACTGATAAGTTATATATAAGGACTCATGTATGAGAGTAGTATTAAATCATCATTTAATCTAAACAGTCGTTTCCACTCTACTCCGAACCCTCACCTTACAAAAGGTTTTAAACATATCATACGAGTTCCTCTATGAAAAATGAAACGGTTCGTTCGGTTTAATGGTTACGAATTTACAAATGTTATTGTTTAAGTTTATTTATTTATTCGTATGGCTTAATTGTTCAATCGTTTATATAGGTATTCTAAGGTTCTGGATCCATTGGATTACGTCATTATGCAGGGTGAACAAGTCCGCAGGCTTGTTTAAGTAATCAGTTATCTCTGTTTCAAGAATGAAGATACATTCCTGTTTGAAAATAAATACGCAAAATTGTTAGTGGGTATTACCGTTACTTGGAGATTTTTAATTCGGGAAGTGACAACCTGTGTTACGATCTGAGTTTATATTCAAAAGTGATTTATAAGCTAATAGTTGCTAATAGTCGCATTTTTTACTGTATCTGACTTTAATGTGGTTTGAAACATGTCTAGGCAACGCGAAACCAATTATGCACAGTATTTTTTTTTGTTAATGTACTGTGTTCTGTACAAAAATCTATCTTTAAAAATATTCTGCCACTAAGTCTAGCAACGCCAAGTTCGTTATAGAGGCATTCGTTAGAGAAAAAATAAGGTTGCGAATTCTTTATCTTTTAATGTTCTCAGTTCATGTTTATCCTTTTTGGACATTTAAAGCTGTTTGATTTTGAAGTAATGTGTCAGACAGATAATGTCATGTTAGTATGTAAATTTCTAGTTAAATTTAATCATGTTTTCTTGTTAAATTGTGGAAACGGTTTAAAAATAATACTGGACTGAAGTACCAATCTGTAATCTTTCATGTTTTGGTAATTTGTGCTTATGGAGAATAACGGGAACTCGGTTGGAACAGTAAACTAAACGGAACTACATATTTTGGTACATGTTATGGCAATCAAACAAGTAAACTGTAGGTTCTATTCTAAAACTTGAATACCTTGGTATTGATTGGTAACTAAATTTTGATTGCGTTTAAAAATCAGTATGTAAACATTCAACCAAAATATTTGAGTTATGTCAGGCTGTATGAGTGCTCCAACGCTTCTCCTTCAGTTAGTGGGAGGGAACCAATGTCTTGTTTTACTTTAGATACGAACTGGAGGAAGCGCTGGTATCTAAACTCATTAAGGGAGGTCTCGTGCTTTGGTCCATATACCATCTCATAAAGAAAACACTTGCCACTGTCTTTAATGTCAGCAGATGATGCATAGGTCTAAAATAACCCAGCAGCTCGACGGACTTCAGAGGTTTTCAAATAAAGTTTGCAGAAACCAACTTACTTCTCCGAAATGCTGCTTCTTGCATATAATAACTTTCATTCGTCAGTCAGAATTGCTCATGCCATCTAGGGCCGGTGTTTGATACCAGCTTGTTCAGTTTACAGGCGGAGAACTGTCGGCAACTGTCGGCGATAGAGCTGTGACTCTTGTTCGCTAGCGGGCGCTATGTTACTCCGTCGTCTGAGAAGTAAGACATTATATGTCTTTGGCCCCTACAGTTCATTACCACGCCATCTAGTAAACCATTGCGATACGTTACAAAAGTGACCACTTCTTACATAGAACAACTTTCATTCGTCAGTTAGAATTGCTAATGCCATCTAGGGCCGGTGTTTGATACCAGCTTGTTCAGTGTACATCAGGCGGGGAACTGTCGGCAACTGTCGGCGATAGAGCTGTGACTCTTGTTCGCTAGCGGGCCCTATGTTACTCCGTCGTCTGAGACGTAAGACATTATATGTCTTTGGCCCCTACAGTTCATTACCACGCCATCTAGTAAACCATTGCGATACGTTACAAAAGTGACCACTTCTTACATAGAACAACTTTCATTCGTCAGTTAGAATTGCTAATGCCATCTAGGGCCGGTGTTTGATACCAGCTTGTTCGGTGTACAGGCGGGGAACTGTCGGCTGCTGTCGGCGATAGAGCTTTGACTCTTGTTCGCTAGAATCGCTAGCGGGCCCTATGTTACTCCGTCGTCTGAGAAGTAAGACATTATATGTCTTTTGCCCCTACAGTTCATTACCACGCCATCTAGTAAACCATTGCGATACGTTACAAAAGCGACCACTTCTTACATAGAACAACTTTCATTCGTCAGTTAGAATTGCTAATGCCATCTAGGGCCGGTGTTTGATACCAGCTTGTTCGGTGTACAGGCGGGGAACTGTCGGCTGCTGTCGGCGATAGAGCTTTGACTCTTGTTTGCTAGCGGGCCCTATGTTACTCCGTCGTCTGAGAAGTAAGACATTATATGTCTTTTGCCCCTACAGTTCATTACCACGCCATCTAGTAAACCATTGCGATACGTTACAAAAGTGACCACTTCTTACATAGAACAACTTTCATTCGTCAGTTAGAATTGCTAATGCCATCTAGGGCCGGTGTTTGATACCAGCTTGTTCGGTGTACAGGCGGGGAACTGTCGGCTGCTGTCGACGATAGAGCTGTGACTCTTGTTCGCTAGCGGGCGCTATGTTACTCCGTCGTCTGAGACGTAAGACATTATATATCTTTGGCCCCTACAGTTCATTACCACGCCATCTAGTAAACCATTGCGATACGTTACAAAAGTGACCACTTCTTACATAGAACAACTTTCATTCGTCAGTTAGAATTGCTAATGCCATCTAGGGCCGGTGTGTGATACCAGCTTGTTCGGTGTACAGGCGGGGAACTGTCGGCTGCTGTCGGCGATAGAGCTTTGACTCTTGTTCGCTAGCGGGCCCTATGTTACTCCATCGTCTGAGAAGTAAGACATATGTCTTTTGCCCCTACAGTTCATTACTACGCCATCTAGTAAACCATTGCGATACGTTACAAAAGTGACCACTTCTTACATATAATAACTTTCATTCGTCAGTTAGAATTGCTAATGCCATCTAGGGCCGGTGTTTGATACCAGCTTGTTCGGTGTACAGGCGGGGAACTGTCGGCTGCTGTCGGCGATAGAGCTGTGACTCTTGTTCGCTAGCGGGCCCTATGTTACTCCGTCGTCTGAGAAGTAAGACATTATATGTCTTTTGCCCCTACAGTTCATTACTACGCCATCTAGTAAACCATTGCGATACGTTACAAAAGTGACCACTTCTTACATATAATAACTTTCATTCGTCAGTTAGAATTGCTAATGCCATCTAGGGCCGGTGTTTGATACCAGCTTGTTCAGTGTACAGGCGGGGAACTGTCGGCAACTGTCGGCGATAGAGCTGTGGTTCTTGTTCGCTAGCGGGTGCTATGTTACTCCGTCGTCAGACGTAAGACATTATATATATGTCTTTGGCCCCTACAGTTCATTACTACGCCATCTAGTAAACCATTGCGATGCTAGTTGTCTGTAAAATGCCAGTTATATTGCTATTTAATCTCTATTAAATTTATGTTAAATTGCAGTTAAATTGTAAAGTCGTATCAGTAAGAATTACACTATTAAATGTCTATTAAATTCAGGCAGATAATATAAGCCGTATATAATATGCGTAATGCGATATTTGAAATCATTCTAGTAAAAAAATGGCACATTTGCACATCACCATGTTCCAGTCATTCAAACACAACTTCAACGCCAAGTACAATCAGTACGTTGATGCAGTGACAGACTACCTGATTCAATCAAAATCAGACGAAGTCAAAAGATGCCTAGCCTACACTTACGACAGACGCTGCACCAAATACATCGGACTTAATCATAAGTACTGCGACGAGCATCACAAGCTAATGAAGCTCACATGTGCAGGCTACCACCTTTTGAATAAGAACATTCCAATGGACCAACCAACCTTAGCCTGAGTTGAACACACTTTGCGAACCAATTATGTCAAGAGATTCAACATAACCGAGGATTACGGACACAGACAATGGCTAAACCACTTGGAGGACATCATGGACGAAGACTAACAAGACACCCTGGAATACCAACAAGACCACGCAAACATTACTGAAATGGACGAACTATTAGATGACATAAATTACGCAGAGCCAGACTTGGATTTGAAAATTATCGATATATTAGAACAATGTGGAGTTTAACGGGTTTTATATTTGTGTTAAATCATTATTGCCGGTTAATTATTATATACTGTCAAGCTAAATAGAGTAAGGTTTACCTTACTCTATTTAGCTTGTTAATTTACACTGGTTCTAACCAGGGATGTAACGGAGCTCTGCTTCTGCTTCCGTTTCTGCGGAACTTCCGTTTTGTTTTACACATCCGCTTCGGTTCCGGTTCTGTTATTTTTCAAACGGAAGTTATAGCGGATGTCGAAACCTAGCGCGACGGTGGGACATGAGCGGCGTACATCAAAGACCAACAGGTTTATACCTGTCATTCGCTCATCTCTCCGCTGCCACGTGTTGCGATACTAAATATCAATCGCTTCATTCGATTTTCGCGCCAATATCCTGTCCACCTAGTTCTTAAATCTGTAGCGAGTGAACAACTATTCAGTGGTGCAGGGCTTATATCTACGATCCCCTTAGAAACAGACTGCAGGAAGATAAAGCTGCCAAGCTTTTGTTTATTAAATACAATTTACCTACCTACTTCTTTTAGAATCACTTCATTTAATTTAAAAATTTAATTGTGTTCAATTACACATATAACTTTAACTGGTTAGTTTTGGATCGTATTATACCTAACGGGTAACTTTTCTTTCCGTTTCTAAAACCTTTTATGGCATAAAAAAGGTTCATTATTCTTATGTGATTATTAGCGAGTAAACAACTAAGGTGATTTTAATTTTTGGATTGTATAAGTAATATTCCAAGCCAATTCTTAAATTCTTAGTTCAGAAACACCTAAAAGTTCTAGGTAATTTAGTTATTTTTGGTTTATGTAATACCTATGTGGTATTTTTCTTTTCATTTTCAAACATCTATAAGCTCCGCTCCTGGTTCCGGTTCCGCTTCTGCTTCCGTTAAACTAAATTCTAAACTTCTGCTTCCGCTTCCGCTTTCGTTAAAAGCACTTCCGTTACATCCCTGGTTCTAACATGCTTTCGTTGCGAAGAAGACTCGCCTAAGTGGTTTACCACTTAGGCAACGCTTCGTCTTCATGCTTTTGTCGCGGCGAAGAATTGCCCAGTGTTTAACAGGTTTGGCTGCCTAAAACAGAGACAGAAAAAGCAGAATCTGGAATAATTACAATGCGTGAAATAAAATACTAACTTTTCTTTACTAGATTTGTTTTATTAATCGGCACATTCCTAATATAAATTATTGGCCGCACTTTTAGCGGACGTAATTAATGGCACTTATATACATTATACAGAGATAATTTGAAACGTCTACGGAAAGACCATATGACGAGACGACAGATGCTTGACGATAATATTACAAATTTTTCTGCGGCCATTATTTGAGAGGAGGCGAGTTTCTTTATACATATGTCCTTTGCCTGCTTGAGTGCTCTGAAGCAAATCCATCAGTTTCTACAAAATAAATACAGGATTTAAAATTATAAGCTTTTAAAATCACAGTTTTAAAATTACAGCATTTAACTTTAAAGTTTTTCCCCATCCAAAGTTGCATACAACTATAAAACACATGTGTAGTGAGACCGTCTGAAATGATAAATAAAAATTTGGGGACAATCACACAAATCAACCTGGCCCCAAACTAAGCAAAACTTGTGCTAGGGGTACTAGGCGACAATATAATACTTTTCCAGTCAAGGTCATAATTCGCATCGGAGAGGTAGACGTACTAATGTTGTAACTAGTAGTCTTATTTGTAAAACCGCGTCTAGTAAAAGATTCTATTACTTCCTTGGACGCTTTTTGTATAATAAGGTGAATAGGGAAATAGCTATTGCAGGAAAGAGCAAGTATCAATGTAAGAAAGATGTAAACACCTGGTTGTTAAGCCTAAACTATGATCGCACAGAAGATCTTCTGCATCCTATAACATAAACTTACCTATTAGGCAGATATATATATATATATATATATATACATATATGTATTATATTCACAATACATAATGTACATGGGTACAAACAACAAGAATGGGTACACTTTAACACACACATACACACACACACACACACACACACACACACACACACACACACACACGCACGCACACGCACACGCACACGCACACGCACACGCACACGCACACGCACACGCACACGCACACGCACACGCACACGCACACGCACACACACACACACACACACACACACACACACACACACACACACACACACACACACACACACACACACACACACACACACACACACACACACACACACACACACACACACACACACACTCACTCACGCACGCACACACACACACACGCACGCACGCACGCACGCAAACACGCACTCGCTTGTATATTACTGTTACTTTTACTTTGGCTTATTTTTCTTTAATTTCTAACTTTTGTATTGGCAACTAATAATGTATCTTATTACATAATGTTTTAGACATTTGGAAGAAATTGATACTTGTAGCACAGGTTCTCCTATTGCAAGTATCAAAGTCTCATGATTTTGTGTATCGTTTAACTATTCTATTGTAAAATAGTTGTTAAGTGATTTAAGACCAATAAATACTTATTATTATTATTATTTATTTTTGATTTTTGATTTTCTCCCCTAATTGGAGCATAGCAGAATGTACAAGTCGCAAAATGTGCAGGCTACGTAAAATGTGCAAATCGCAAAATGTGCAGATCTTATAATGTGCAGATCTCATAATGTGCAGAACTCATAATGTGCAGATCGCAAAATGTGCAGATCTCATAATGTGCAGAACTCATAATGTGCAGATCGCAAAATGTGCAGATCTTATAATGTGCAGATCTCATAATGTGCAGAACTCATAATGTGCAGATCTCATAATGTGCAGAACTCATAATGTGCAGATCGCAAAATGTGCAGATCTCATAATGGGCAGATCGCAAAATATGCAGATCGCAAAATGTGCAAGCAGATCTTATATTGAGCAGTAGGTCTATGGTGGTCAGCTTGTCATGCAGTTACAATTACAAGACATACTTCACTCTCGCACTCATATATATGTTAGATTAGAACTGAGGGCCGCCTTATCCCACACAGTAAATACCAAGTATCTACCGACGACTGTACCTACTTGAAATGTAGGAGTAGATAGATAACGGAATATGACAGATTCATTGTAAAACCTTTTCATTACACTTTAGCATACTATCCTTCTTGCTAGTTTTGATACCTACATCTTTTTTGTCATATGTGACATTACAAAAAAGAAATTCGTTCTGTCAACATATTATTAATTATTTAAATTATAATTGATTTCATGTGAACCTCTGCCAATATTTAAGAAAAAATATGGAGATACAAATAAGTTTAAATCAAAAAGGAAAAACCGGCCAAGAGCGTGTCGGGCCACGCTCAGTGTAGGGTTCCGTAGTTTTCCGTAATTTTCTCAAAAACTATTAAACCTATCAAGTTCAAAACAATTTTCCTAGAAAGTCTTTATAAAGTTCTACTTTTGTGATTTTTTTCATATTTTTTAAACATATGGTTCAAAAGTTAGAGGGGGGGGGACGCACTTTTTTTTCCTTTAGGAGCGATTATTTCCGAAAATATTAATATTATCAAAAAACGATCTTATAATAATAATAATAATAATAAAGCCTTTATTTGATTCCTTAATAAAATATCATATACAAATACATGTCATCATCTCTTTACATTTATATACAGTTTTACATTTATATATATATATATTTTTATAATTCTACAATTTTTTTTTTTAATAATTTAAAATATATCTATGATTTTTTTTTTTAATGTCATTTAAAACTAATTTTATTAAGGACCTCTCTACAGAGTGAAGGCCTCCTCCATTTTTCTCCACATGTCTCTATCGGTAGCCTTTTCTGTCCAGTCTTTGCCCGCTCTGTGGACTATTTCGTCGCACCATTTTTGCACTGGCTTTCCTCTCTTTCTCTTACCAACCGGGCCGCTCCATATGGTCGTCTTTTTTGTCCACCTATCGTTCTTCATACGAGCAATATGGCAAAAAACGATCTTAGCAAACCCTTATTCATTTTTAAATACCTATCCAGCAATATATCACACGTTGGGGTTGGAATGAAAAAAAATATCAGCCCCCACTTTACATGTAGGGGGGGTACCCTAATAAAACATTTTTTTCCATTTTTTATTTTTGCACTTTGTTGGCGTGATTGATATACATATTGGTACCAAATTTCAGCTTTCTAGTGCTAACGGCTACAGAGATTATCCGCGGACGGACGGACGGACGGACGGACGGACGGACGGACGGACGGACGGACGGACGGACGGACGGACGGACGGACGGACGGACGGACAGACAGACATGGCGAAACTATAAGGGTTCCTAGTTGACTACGGAACCCTAAAAAGGACGTTGCTTCACGATGGTTACCGATACAATATAAAGAACAAAAATTCAAGTGGTAGCTATTTGTGGACGTGTGTGAACAGAGCTGATTGTTGTGCTTCTGTTACCACCAACAATGACATGAATGAAATATTACGAAAAAGTGTGCACACTTGTGAAGCGGATGAGATTCGCAATGATATTTTCATGATGATAAAAAAAACGCAAGAGGATGTTTGCAATGATATGGGTCCGGTTCAACAAATCTACGAGCGGAATATGGAAAATTTATTGTTCCATGATGAGAAATATAGTGGCCAATTACCAGCTTTTACGGCGGTTCGAGACACGTTGCACAGAAAAAGAAAACGGTTTTTAAATTCGAATGCCACTACTTTTAAAAACCTAAAAGATGTCGTTATACCCAATGGCTTAGCAAAGAAATTTTTGATATGCGAAGATGGGCAAGATGAAAAAATTTTAATTTTTTGTTCCTATGAAGCCAAAAAGATCATCAAGCATTCTGCATTTGACGCCTGCCTAGGCGACGGCACTTTTAAGGCTTGCCCAAGACCATTTAGTCAGTTATACACAATCCATGTAGATTTGTATTCTGATGGTAACTCGACAAACATTGTGCCCTTAATCTTTGCCCTTTTGCCAAACAAGAAGCAAAGCACTTATATTCGTTTCTTTGAACTTATAAAAAATAAACTACACTTGAATATACAAGAATACATTTGTGATGCGGAAAAGGCTCCCATAAATGCTGTGTCTCAAATATATCCTGGAGCAACCATACACATTTGCTACCAACATTTTAAAAAAGCAGTCTCGGACGTTGCAGAATCTTATGGGCTCACTCAGACAAGAGAACAAAGACAGTTCGTACGGCAAATTTGTAATTTGCCTATGTTGCCTGAGCAATTCATTGGCAATGCCTGGTGCGATATAGTGAATACTTTACCGGACGAATTCAGCCGTTTCATAGGATACTTTCAAAATAATTGGTACCCTAAATATAAACCCTCAGTTTTGAGTTGTGCTGGTTCAAAACACAGAACCACAAATGTGATTGAAGGATGGCACCATCGACTGAATGTCAAAATGACACGAAAACCAACATTATACAACTTCCTACATAAATTGAAAAAAGAGAGCATCCACATTAAATCAAAGATTAAACTGATACTAAAAAAATATTTAAGAACAAACAGAAGACTGCGGTATAGGGTTTTCGATAAGAAATACAAAACTATATTAGACGAATTGGAAAATAACATGATCACTTCTTTGGAGTTTTTGAAGAAAGTTATATTTTTGAAATCAATCAATCAATCAATCAAAATATTCTTTATTCAAATAGGCTTACAATAAGCACTTTTAAATTGTCAACAGTGTACAATATTCATCTTATTCTAAATATCAGAGCAATTTATTGGTGCAATAAACAATATTGTTTTAAAACTACATTGATTTAATAAAATGATATCAATCTAAATTGTATAAAAAAATACTAGTATAAAAACTTCTAGAATAAATTCTAAATGTCAAAAAAATTGTATAAAAATACATTGAATTATCAATAATTATCATCATTAATAAGCTATATAATTAATGGTTTTCAACAATACTTGTATCCCACGGTGTTTCATCATTCATGTAGTCTTGTGTGCTGTAGTAGGCTTTAGAGATCAGTATACGCTTTACATAATGTTTAAATCGATTAAAAGACAGTTCAGTGATGGCATTAGGAAGTTTGTTATAAAATCTTACACAATTACCCATGAATGATTTTTTAATTTTATGGAGCCGAGTGAAGGGCACTGCAAGCTTATGCTTATTTCTAGTGTTTATATTATGTACATCACAGTTTTTCTTAAATTTACAAATGTTTTTATGTACATACATAATATTCTCATAAATATATTGACAATGCACTGTCATTATATTAATGTCCTTAAACTTATCTCTAAGTGAGTCTCTGTGGTTCATTTTGTATATTGCTCGAATAGCCCTCTTCTGCAGAACAAATATGGTATTTATCTCTGAAGTGCCTATTATAAATAAACATGAAAAACATAAATAAAGAACCTTTTACGTGTAATGTAGATATATACGTAAATGTAGGTATATACATTATATATAATATAAATATAAAAAAAATAAGAATAACTGTTCATATGTGCTTCTCTTTTTAGGGTTCCGTAGTCAACTAGGAACCCTTATAGTTTCGCCATGTCTGTCTGTCCGTCCGTCCGTCCGTCCGTCCGTCCGTCCGTCCGTCCGTCCGTCCGCGGATAATCTCAGTAACCGTTAGCACTAGAAAGCTGAAATTTGGTACCAATATGTATATCAATCACGCCAACAAAGTGCAAAAATAAAAAATGGAAAAAAATGTTTTATTAGGGTACCCCCCCTACATATAAAGTGGGGGCTGATTATTTTTTTCATTCTAACCCCAACGTGTGATATATCGTTGGATAGGTATTTAAAAATGAATAAGGGTTTCCTAATATCGTTTTTTGATATTATTAATATTTTCGGAAATAATCGCTCCTAAAGGAAAAAAAAGTGCGTCCCCCCCCCCTCTAACTTTTGAACCATATGTTTAAAAAATATGAAAAAAATCACAAATGTAGAACTTTATAAGGACTTTCTAGGAAAATTATTTTGAACTTGATAGGTTTAGTAGTTTTTGAGAAAAATACGGAAAACTACGGAACCCTACACTGAGCGTGGCCCTACACGCTCTTGGCCGGTTTTTTATTCTCCAAGTGAAGAGAAAGATAGGCATATAAACTTTGATTTATGATATAAGATAGTGTAATTTCGGCCTTAGGCACTGGTCCCACCGCGAGCTAGTAAGCTATGAGCTATCGGCTAATTTCTAGCCCAAGAAACGAACAAAAGATAATCGCTTCCGTGTGAACAAAAGAGTTAAATATACATTTATAGTTACTAGCCGGCTGTTCACACTGCCGGCGAGGACTCGCTCTTCCCTCTCTCTTTTATTTACACGGAAGTGATTGTCTTTTGTTCGTTTCTGTAGCTAGAAAATAGCCGATAGCTCATAGTTTTTAGCTGGCGGTGGGACCAGTGCCTTAGTCTCCAAGTAAGTATGTTAAGTTGAACTCTTGCATTATATTGTGCAATGTTTAGTTTTCGTTAATAAATCTTTAATAATGGTTGGGTTTGTTTTTATTTTTAGAGCGTATTATGACCGGCTTCATGAGGAAATTGCAATTTGCAACACACATTGCAACCATTTGCAACCTGCACATTTTCGATTTGCACATTTTGCGATCTGCACATTTTACGATTTGTACATTTTTGATTTGCACATTTTGCGACCTGCACATTTTACGATTTGTACATTTTACGATTTGCACATTTTGCGACCTGCACATTTTACGATTTGTACATTTTACGATTTGCACATTTTGCGACCTGCACATTTTACGGTTTGTACATTTTACGATTTGCACATTTTTCGACTTGCTCGTTTTAAGATTTGCACCTTCTGCGATTTGCACTAGTGCACATTTTGCGACTTGCACATTCTGCTATGCATCCAGCTCACCTCTCTTAAGCCACATGTTAGATGCCATCTTGTCGTGGCTAGGATTTATTAAATCGAGGCGGTGCCTACCGTGTAGTGACTTTTGTACCCATGCTTGAAGGTGTTGCTGCGGCTCGGTTATTTTTTCACTTTTTTGTATGGTGTGATCATTCAGATTCAGCGGAGTATATTTGTGGTCTGTTTTAACAATGGCTTGGTGTAATTGAGAGTGTGCAGACAGTCCATGGAAAAACTTTCTGAGAGAACTTACCTGCTTATTATGAAGGTTCTTGATATCTATCAATCCTCTTCCGCCATCTGCTCTTGGTAGAATGAGTCTTTGGGTACAGCTTCTAGGGTGTTTCGCGAGTTTAGGTGAGTGTTAAGTATTTTGTGGAGCCTGTCTGAAAATTTTTGTCTGAGCGTTGATTTACTTACGAGGGTCATGCCAAAAGAAGTTAGATACTCCATGGTCATTTGATTGATACTGGCCAGTTATACACCAATGTAAAGGTAGGTTATCTGCTGATAAATTTAAAAATGGAACACTTGGAAATTCTTAGGATTCCTTTTTTAATTATTTTTTTTCTAAATAATTTTGGCGGGAATTTTCCGCAACAATGGAGCTTACTCGACGTGATTTTCGTGTTATGATATATTATGACTTTAAAAAAGGTTTAACACCTCAAGAGTGTTTTGAATTTTTAGTCTCGACTTTTGGAGAGTCTGCGTGTTCACGTGCAACTGTTTTCAATTGGTTTGCTGAATTTAAAAGAGGACGGGAGAGCTTTGAAGACGAGGCGAAGACCGGACGGCCGCCAACCGCAGTCACTGAAGAAAATGTAAAGACTGTGGAAAAAAATATTCGTGCGAACCGACGAATTACATATGTAGAGCTCGAGCGTGAACTGGGCATTGGATCAGCAGCATTGCAAACTATAATTCATAGCAATCGTCCTTGTTCATAGTAAACTGTCTCTTCATAAGCGTTGTTCAAGATGGGTGCCGCACAAGCTCACCGATTTACAGAAAGACCGTCGCGTGGATTGGTGCAAATTTATGATAGATAAATTCGACGCAGGCGAGAACAAAAACGTATATGATATACTTACTGGTGACGAAACATGGCTATATAACTACGATCCCGAAACAAAGCGACAGTCCACAGTATGGTGTTTTGAAGATGAGCCGACGCCAACAAAATGTCGCCGAACCCGAAGCACACAAAAACAAATGGTTACCTCATTTTTCTACAAGACGGGACATATTGCTACAATAGTGCTAGAAGATCAAAAGACAGTTAATTCAGAATGGTATGTGACAGCTTGTGCCCCAAGAGTACTGTCAGCTTGGTGTGACAAGCGGCCGAAGTCAGGAACCCGGCACCTGCTCTGGCACCACGACAACGCTGCCCCGCACACTTCCGATAGAACACTTGACTATTTCAGCTCAAAAAACGTGACTATTCTGCCTCACCCCCCATATTCCCCTGACCTAGCCCCCTCTGATTTTTATCTATTTCCTAAAATTAAAGAAAAAAATTAAAAGGAAGGCGATTTGAGAACAAAGAAGATGCGTTGGCTGCGTATAATTACGAAATTTCTGAGGTGTCTAAAGAAGAGTGGTCATCGGTATTTTCTAAGTGGTTTAGACGGATGAAAACGTGTATACGTGTTCACGGTGAATACTTCGAAAAAATAGATAGCTGTAATAAAGAATAAAGTATGTAAATTTTGAGTATCTAATTTCTTTTGGCATGACCCTCGTACCTTATGATGAATTTGCTTTGATTGCTGATAACCGAGATATTTGTAGCCAGCTTCTTCGTCTACGGGATCTATTCGTTCTCCATTGTCAAGCGTGTAACAGTTGTGTTCTATTTTACCGGCTCTGATCGACTGGATTTTGCATTTATTATTATATAATACATACTTATTTTCATAGAAAACCTCCATGACTCAGGAAAGTCAGGAACAAATATTTGTGATAAACACACAAATAAATACCCGTACCGGGATCCGAACCCGTCCGGGGTTATACTCCGTTTTTTAAAGACTAGGTCAAAATCACCTCAATTTCATCAAATATTTCAGTAATCTCTAGAAAATATAAATGTCTTGGAAATAAGTTGTTCATGTTATGGTTAAAAAGAAAAGAGTCAAATATAAATGTATGATAGCTTTTAAATTGTTTTCCTAATAAAAATCAGACAACTGCAATCGCACGACTTTTCACATTCTAAAAAAAAACGGAGTATATCTCAAGCAGGCAGGGTCACTACCGACTAGGCTAACAAGGTCGTCAAAAACAAGCATTAGTTTATTACACGACTGCCCCAAAAAAAGATTGTATTGTTTTCAGCGTTCATGTTTGTATGTAAGTATGTATGTATGTGAGTTTCTTTGTTCCACCATAACTTCTGAATATCTGAATGACTTAACCGATTTAAATGAATGATGTATCATTAGAATCCTTACGTCACCCCGATGAACATAGGATATGTGACGTCACTTAAAATTCAATATGGCGGGCGTACTACGTCATAATGCGCAAACTTTAAAAAAAAAATTTTTGCAAACCTATCGAGTGGGGTATCAAAATGAAGAGCTTTGAAAGGCAATTAATAATATATACACATTATATGCGTTTATGTCTTGTTTTGAGATATTAAGAGTTTTCAAAATATATAACTGAAACAAATCTAATAAAAACAGATAATATTGAATGAGACATTAAAATGAAGACTAGATAGCGGATAATAGAAAATATAAGTATCCGGAATAACAATATGTGTTATTCGGGGACCTAATAGTTAATAGACTATGAATCACTCTAATAGGGTTGAATACGTTAAAACTTAATCTAGGTACATCTACGTCTGTTTATTAGGCAATACGATCATAAAGATACCAAAAGAAATCTGCGTCGACTTACAGATCAAAGCAGGTGCCCGACTGATTTTCCGAGAAAAAATACGATCATTTTCGGCAGGCCAACAGCCGCCAGCGGTTCGCCGACGGCTTCTTTGGCCGTATAAAAAAAAGAAGAATCTCATTACGCATAGTAATTCATCTGTAGTTGTAGATCATTTGGCATTAGGTACTGGTAGTTTTCTAGGACTCGCGTATAATTTGTTGTATGGATTCAAGAAGCTACTACCTTCACCTTATCTAATAAAAAGTTTCTAAATATCTGAGAGTTCTATACCTATTCAAAGCTATTTATTCCGAGCCTGAGATAGCATATTGACCAATTTCATGCGGCCGAAGGCCGGAAGGCGCCCTCATACTTAGAGTCGTGTGAAGCCCGACGCACGCGGTCCAAGACCGGGCGCCGAAGGCACCCTCATACATAGAGTCAGGCGAAGCCGGACGCACGTGGTACAAGGCCGGGCGCCGAAGGCGCCCTCATACTTATAACGCAGTCGTAGGCGCCCTCATACATAGAGTCGACGCACGCGGTTGAAGGCCGGGCACCCAAGGCGCCCTCATATAATTATAGAGTCGGGCGAAGCCCGACGCACGCGGTTGCAGGCCGGGCGCCCAAGGCGCCCTCATATATAGAGTCGGCCGAAACCCGACACACGCGGTTGAAGGCCGGGCGCCCAAGGCGCCTTCATACATAGAGTCGGGCGAAGCCCGGCGCAGTCGGTTGAAGGCCGGGCGCCTAAGGCTCATGCATAGACTCGGGCGAAGTCCGACGCACGCGGTTGAAGGCCGGGCGCCCAGGCGCCCCTATACATAGAGTCGGGCGAAGCCCGAAGCACACGGTTGAAGGCCTCATACATAGAGTCGGGCAAAGCCCGAAGCAGTCGGTTGCAGGCCGGGCGCCCAAGGCTCATACATAGAGTCGGACGAAGCCTGATGCACTCGGTTGAAGGCCGGGCGCCAAAGGCGCCCTCATACATAGAGTCGGGCGAAGTCCGACGCACGAGGTTGAAGGCCGGGCGCCCAGGCGCCCCTATACATAGAGTCGGGCGAAGCCCGACGCACGTGGTTGAAGGCCCTCATAGAGTCGAGTGAGGCCATTGTCACCTACGTTTATTTTACCTAATAGGAAAATACTATAGGGACATAATAAGCAAGAAATACAAAGTTAAAAAACAATTTATTTATCTATTAAAACGTACAAGGTATATCTACTATGTGTCTAGGTTTCCGATTTATATTTAAAGTCTAGCCTTTAAGTCTAAAATACTAAGATGTAGGATATTAATAGTTTTAAGTAGTTAAGTTTTAAGTAATATTAAATTTATTCTTAATTAATCCAACAAAGCCTAACTCAAGATAGTGGGTTCTGAGCCTAGATTCTGGGTCTGACTACCGGAGAACTGGTCGGTGTCCTTGTATAATACCACACGTCCCTCGGCTGTGCGTAGCGTGGTTGAGTTTGACTGGCGTCCAGAAGCGAAGGAAGTCGAGGGCAAGGTCATCCACTGTCAAGGTCATCCAAGGTCAAGGTCGAGGTCGTCCTAGGCCGACGCGGTGGTAGCTGTCGATGGTAGCCTTGCCATCGAGGTGGTCACATAGGCCTTCCAAAGCCCAAGGTCAAGACGGCCACGTGCCGACCCCGTAGGGAGTTCCTGGAACGCGTCCAATAGCATAGGTTAGGCGTGTGTTTAAAAATCCGGCCGGGACTGCTAACCATCACACGCTATTGCACCAGCAGGGGTGGGTATTATTTACAACGTAGCAATCATTTAGTGTGATGGGCAGTCCAGGTACATGGAAAGCGAGGCGGTGAAACGAGAATCAGATTCAAGTAATTATGCCATAGTAACATGTCGAAACGAATTCTATTAGTATTAACATTAAAAAAATAATAATTAAAAAAAACAATTGTGCAAGCAAATCCGCAGATAACGCTAGTGTTCTGTGATAGCAAAATCAGATTCTCGTAACATTACAAGAAGAAGGCAGCGTGATAAAAATAAAAAAAGAATAGCATAAAGAAGAAACCTCTCCTTATAAATAACACCTGAATATGTAGCAAATTAAGCGAATAACATTTATAGTTTATTTTTCATAAGGAGCGCTGTAGCATATTTTAGGTATTATTTATAAGCAAAGGAAAACAGAATGTTAACAGATAAAATCATATCGTGAAAGTAAAGCGGAAGAGAAAGAAATAGAAATGTATGATAAGTAGTAGAAGCATAAGCCCATTACTATGTAAGTATGCAATTACAGACTAGACTAATGAAAATAGGATTATTTCTACAATACTAATAATTCACATTAATTAAATGATTCCCACTATAAAACAATAAGAAATTTTAATGAAATGATCAAAATGTATGGATGGGCTTGCAAAATTAACACGTGTTCAATGTGAACAAAGAAAGTACAAGGTGCAGATAACGGTATTTCTGAGTTGCTATGTTCTATGATCTGGTTAATGCAGTAATTAACAAAACGTAAGCAGGATAAAATGATTAATGCAACACTTACCCAGTATGGGATTCACAGAATTTATCAAATACTTAATTTTAATTAAAATATGGATTACGTCCACACAGTAGCGATCGCTCCGCGGACAAGGTCTTACGCTCGGGCGCACAGCTGGTGCGCGGTAAGACTGGGAGCGGAATGTCGGCGGGCCGCAGCGGCCGCGAGAGCGGGTGCCGCGCGGTGCGCGGCGGAAGGGCGAGGTGGCCAGTGGCCCGACCGGTCCGCCGTACGTATATATAAAATACCTAGCACAGCGTAGGAAATCTGTCTGTGCGTTGAATTATTTTAGTACCTATAATATTAATGAGTAGATATAGTACGAAGATAAGTTTGAAACTGTATACATAATTAAGTGAGCGTAAGTAGGTATATAAAAAAAATATAATCCAAGGCAACAAATAACTTATTGAGCATGCGTTACTAAATATTCACGTTATACGTGACAGTACCCCCTCTCTTAGAGTAGGATTTTTCCTAGGAAAAATCCGTCTAGAGAAATGTCTAACTTATAAAGATTTCATTACTTTATTGTTAAAAAAAAACTAAACATGTATGAAGTCACCACCCGCTCATGGTTAGGCCATCCTTACAAGGGATCGAATGACCTTTGTGACTTTTGATAAATAGCCAGTAGGAACTATATTAGAAGAAATAAATTGGAATAATACTAAAAACAAAGCTACAATAAATTTAAACTACGTATATAATTAGTACAGCCTGGTTTTACGTAAGCTTACGAACTCAGCTGCTCAGATTAGACGGCTCCTACGTCACGCTTTCTGGCGGCGGTAGGGAGATGTATTCTACTACCCGTCCCTACACGGGGATATCAAATTATGGTAAATAGGCCCTGTTGGACATTTTGAAGTCTTTTATATGCCAGGTACCAAGATCACGCCCTGACATATCCTCGACTACATAAACTAAAGGCGAAAGTTTAGCTTTTACTCGACATTTAAGAAATTTAGGCGCGAGCTTTTTGCTGAAATAAGCGGCCTTGTCACTTTGAAAGTAATTTCGTTTAAAAACTATGTCCCCGACTTGGAATTCAACATCTTTACGCCTGGTATTATATCTTGCAGCGTTCTTTTGGTGACTTCGCCATAATGTAGTTTGAACACGGTCAAAGATATCAGCTAAGTGGCCAAGATTTTCCGCATAAGGTTCTCGTGGAGAAAATATCAACTCGTTTGGGTTGTCATTATCTAAGTAATGCGACCCGCACGTAACCAGTTGACGACCATACACGAGAAGCGCGGGAGTTTGCCCAGTTACTTCATTTGTAGAAGTATTCATCGCGAATTGAATTTTTGGAAGGTTTACGTCCCATGTTCTTTGGTCTTCTCCGACAAATGTTGACAGGGCAGTGACAATAGTTTTATTGTATCTTTCCACGACGTTGATTTGGGGTGTGTACTTAGGAGTAAAGTGGACATTTGGTATTTTGTACCTTTTAAATAAATGTTCCATTTCCCGACTGGCAAACTGACAGCCATTGTCTAAAATAATAGTTTGAGGTACCCCGTGTACAAGGATCACGTTGTCCTCGAGTATTTTAGACGTGGCTTCTGCAGTAGCACGGCGCAATGGAAACATGAGACAGTATTTGGAGAAACAGCACATCACTACAAGTATGTAGCTGTTTTGTTTCCTACTAACAGGCAAGGGGCCAACAAAATCAATGGAAATAACTTGCCAAGGCCTGCAACAGTCTTTTGGTCTTCCCATTTTACCGAGGGTTCCGTGGGTTGGGTCCTTATGAGCCAGGCAAACCTCGCAATTAGAAACATAGTTGACGACATCCTTGTACATTTTTGGCCAGTAATAAGAAAGGGTGACACGTTTATAAGTCTTAAAGACCCCGAAATGACCCGCAGTTGGATCGTTATGGTACTTAGACAGCACATCTAAGCGTTGTTCTGAGTAAGGGACCTCCTTCCAATCGAACTCGGTGGTAAGAGGATTTTTGTTTTTCATAAGTCTGAACAATCTATTACCATCTATTATATAGTTCGGATAACTAGCTGGGGAGTTTAAGCAACCCTTAAATATGCCCAAATACCATTTGTCACAGGTGACCGGCAGCGTAGCAGTAGCTGTTACAGCAGCTACGACACATCTCGACAAGGTATCCGGGACTATGTGGTCCTTACCCTTCCTATGTTTGATAATACAGTCAAAGGCTGACAACCTAACACCCCATCTAGCTAGACGCCCAGTAGGGTTTGTCAACGAAAGAAACCATTTGAGGGCGGAGTGGTCAGTAAACACTGTAAAAGTACGTCCGTTCTCCAGGTAGCACCGCCAGTGTTCAAGAGCTGTAATTACAGCCAAGGCCTCTCTTTCTGTTACACTATAATTTTTTTCAGGCCCTGTAAGAGTCCGGCTCATGAAGGCAACTGGATGCTCTACACCGCCGATAGTTTGACACAGCATCGCACCTATACCGTAGTTACTAGCGTCGGTGTGGACCTCAAAAGCGTAGTTGAAATTGGGACAGGCTAGGACAGGGGCCTGAATTAGGCAATTTTTCAAGGTTTCAAAAGAGGTTGCCGCGTCATCTGTCCACTCAAAAGGAGGCGAGGACTTCTTAGATGATGTAAGCTTATTGAGTGGACCCGCTATAGAGCTAAAATTAGGTATGAAACGCCGGTACCAGGAAGCAGCACCTAAGAAACTCCTTACTTCCTTCCTGTTAGTTGGAACCGGATAATTAACGATAGCCAGAACTTTCTCTGGATCAGTGCGCAGGCCTTGTTGATCGACAACGTACCCAAGGTACCGTAAAGATTCTCTAAAAAATCTACTCTTTTCAGCATTAATAGTAAGGTTAGCCTTTTTAAGTTTTTCAAGAACGCGTCCAAGGATAGAGACATGTTCCTCAAAAGTTTCACTTATGACAATAATGTCATCTAGGTAACAAAAGACTTTAAGCTCACAATCTGGAATAAAAAGGGAATCTACTAATCTCTGTTGCGTAGCCGGAGCATTAGTGAGACCAAAAGCAGTTACATTAAACATAAAAGTTCCGCGACCTGGCACAAAAAACGAAGTTTTCTCCCTATCAGGCTCATGGATAGGTATCTGCCAGAAAGCCTTAGACAGGTCAATGCTGGACAAAAATCTCGCGTTTTTTAAATTGTCTAAGATCTCTGTGACGTAGGGTAAACCGTAGGCATCCTTTTTTGTGACTGCATTTAATTTTCGGCTATCGAGACAAAAACGCGGTTTGCCATCCTTCTTACGAACGACTAAAACAGGAGAAGACCAAGGGCTTTCACACGGGGAAATAACTCCTAAAGACAACATTTCGTCAACCTGTTCGCCAATAATCCGTTTCTTTTCGGGCGACAATCGGTAATACCTTTGCTTAATAGGTTCTGCTGCACCTGTGTCTATTCGATGGGTTATTAAGGATGTTCTACCCAGGCCCTTTTTTCAAATGAAATGTCATTAAAACGCGCAATTAATTCGTCAGCTACTACTTTTTGTGAGGGTTCAAGGTGCTTGTATGAATGCAAGTGTATATCAGGAGTAATAGATGCTATTTGCGTAGATTTATGTTCAAGAGGAGAGAGGTAATCAATGTTGTCTAGCCATTTAGGTAAAATATTGAATATCTTCCAGAAGTCAACGCCGAGGATAAGGGAATTTTCTAAGTTGGAAATAACATACACTTTTAACACATGAGTAGTATTTTTGAAAGTAACAGGTAACGCTAAGTAACCCAGACAGTGTAACTTGTTGCGTCCAGCTCCGGTAATATTTGAATTATCATTATCGGTTAACTGTAAGTCTGGATTAATTTTAGAGAGATACGAATAGGTGTCATCGCTAATAATAGTTAAGGCGGACCCGGAGTCTAAGAGGCCGTACATTTGAACCTTGGAACCGATATTTACTTTAATGAATGGTCGAGGATCGTTTGTGGGTTTTGAATTGAAAATTGTTGCAACCTTATATGTATTGAAGAAATTACGAATGGTCACGAGCCAATTTTCCCAGTCTAAATTCTCGTGTCGCGGTGTGCAACAATTTTCATCATTTAGTTTTTTGGAACCGTTTCGGTAGGCGGTTCGATGGCACAAGTTTCCTTTTTCTTTGAGGGGTGACACTGTGGACAATCAGGAAAACGGAAACCTTGAAGGCCACACTTAAAACAAAGAATGGTACGCTCTGCTGTACATTCTCTCATTGAATGAGAATTGACACGGCAACGGTAGCAATATTTGTTTTCCGCAATAGCTGAGACATTCTGAAATTTACTAAAGCTAGGCTTAGAAAAAGTTTGCGAATAGTTCGGAGTGGCCTGGTAGTTGGCGGAACCGGCCTTTGAGCTACTCTTTATAGCGTCCTTTCTAGGCTGGTAGCAGTACTCGGGTGCTAAGGTAGACGAAGAGACCGCAGGTGGTTCCTTAAAATTATCAGATCGAGCCTTTATTTGTTCGTAGTTCCTACAGAGCGTGCGTAATTCAGTGAGTGAGTTCAAGTTGGGACAAGTAGCAAGTACGCTCGAATAACAAGGACGTATATTGTGCAAAATGATCTCAAGACGTTCTCTCTCACTTGGCATTGCGTCCAGCCTACTAAACATGCCATGCATGATCGCTAGGTAGACAGTGATTGACTCAGAGGGGCCCTGACTACGGTTACTAATTTCCCTGCGCATGAGATAATCAAAATTGGCAACGTCAAAATCGCTCTTTAGCATGTTCAGCAAGTCCTCCCATGAATGAACAGTTTCCTTAACACTGCGGAACCAGTGTAAGGCATCCCCTGTAAATATTTCCGTAGCCAATGAGAGCATCTTCTTGTCAGTGACATCTTTAGCAAGACGGAACTCTTTAGCGCGTGCAATAAAAGCCCGAACGCAAGATTTACCGTCATATTTAAGTTTTGATATATCGGAGCTTAGACCACGGTCACAAGTAACCTTGATATTGTAATTATTTGCACCCTCTGGATTTGAGATATCAGCGTTCGTATTAAGTTCGCTGGAGTCGTCGGTGAAGTTGTCCTGGGAGGTAAGGTTAGAGGTTGCTAATGCTTTATTGCGTTTGGGGGCAGCAGTCGGTTGAGCGTCACCCTGAGGCAGGGACGCTAAGATTTCCTGGAAGGACGACCATTGATCGTTGTAAAACTGTTTGGTTTCATTTAGCAAAGCCGATTTTTCGGGTGAGGCGTCAGGTGAACAAATTCTGTTAAGCCTGTGGTGTATATGGTTAAGGAATGTTTGAGTGCGTTCGAGTAAACTCCTTTGTTGTGGGTCTTGCTTAAGGCAAGCTACATTAATTGCTGCTTTAGCTAGAGTGTGTTTCACACCGGCGATGTCGTCATCAAAATCATAGCAAGAATCGAGTACTTCTTCAGATGGAAATCTAATAGCAAGCTTAGATATTTGTTGCCTTAACTCCTCTACTCTTTCTTTAGGTTCCTCAGCGCGAATTTTTACTTCATAAATCAATTCTGTCTTAGTCAACTGTAAGTACTTGATCGGGTGAGACATTTTGAGTTCTAAAAGCTGTATATTTTTATAATAAATTCTAGATAAGTGTTGCAAGAATCAATCTAGTTTTTTTTTTACTTTGAGGAAAGATTACTATAAGTAACGGACTATTAACAACAACGCCTAACTACGCTTAACTAAAGTGAACCTAATTTAACTACTTAACTTCTAATCTGCGACATGCACACACCGACACCAATAATGCTGATAGAAAAGGAAACTTACCAGCCCTCCAGTAGACCCAAAATCTAAAACAAACAGTTGGGCGCCAACTGTCACCTACGTTTATTTTACCTAATAGGAAAATACTATAGGGACATAATAAGCAAGAAATACAAAGTTAAAAAACAATTTATTTATCTATTAAAACGTACAAGGTATATCTACTATGTGTCTAGGTTTCCGATTTATATTTAAAGTCTAGCCTTTAAGTCTAAAATACTAAGATGTAGGATATTAATAGTTTTAAGTAGTTAAGTTTTAAGTAATATTAAATTTATTCTTAATTAATCCAACAAAGCCTAACTCAAGATAGTGGGTTCTGAGCCTAGATTCTGGGTCTGACTACCGGAGAACTGGTCGGTGTCCTTGTATAATACCACACGTCCCTCGGCTGTGCGTAGCGTGGTTGAGTTTGACTGGCGTCCAGAAGCGAAGGAAGTCGAGGGCAAGGTCATCCACTGTCAAGGTCATCCAAGGTCAAGGTCGAGGTCGTCCTAGGCCGACGCGGTGGTAGCTGTCGATGGTAGCCTTGCCATCGAGGTGGTCACATAGGCCTTCCAAAGCCCAAGGTCAAGACGGCCACGTGCCGACCCCGTAGGGAGTTCCTGGAACGCGTCCAATAGCATAGGTTAGGCGTGTGTTTAAAAATCCGGCCGGGACTGCTAACCATCACACGCTATTGCACCAGCAGGGGTGGGTATTATTTACAACGTAGCAATCATTTAGTGTGATGGGCAGTCCAGGTACATGGAAAGCGAGGCGGTGAAACGAGAATCAGATTCAAGTAATTATGCCATAGTAACATGTCGAAACGAATTCTATTAGTATTAACATTAAAAAAATAATAATTAAAAAAAACAATTGTGCAAGCAAATCCGCAGATAACGCTAGTGTTCTGTGATAGCAAAATCAGATTCTCGTAACATTACAAGAAGAAGGCAGCGTGATAAAAATAAAAAAAGAATAGCATAAAGAAGAAACCTCTCCTTATAAATAACACCTGAATATGTAGCAAATTAAGCGAATAACATTTATAGTTTATTTTTCATAAGGAGCGCTGTAGCATATTTTAGGTATTATTTATAAGCAAAGGAAAACAGAATGTTAACAGATAAAATCATATCGTGAAAGTAAAGCGGAAGAGAAAGAAATAGAAATGTATGATAAGTAGTAGAAGCATAAGCCCATTACTATGTAAGTATGCAATTACAGACTAGACTAATGAAAATAGGATTATTTCTACAATACTAATAATTCACATTAATTAAATGATTCCCACTATAAAACAATAAGAAATTTTAATGAAATGATCAAAATGTATGGATGGGCTTGCAAAATTAACACGTGTTCAATGTGAACAAAGAAAGTACAAGGTGCAGATAACGGTATTTCTGAGTTGCTATGTTCTATGATCTGGTTAATGCAGTAATTAACAAAACGTAAGCAGGATAAAATGATTAATGCAACACTTACCCAGTATGGGATTCACAGAATTTATCAAATACTTAATTTTAATTAAAATATGGATTACGTCCACACAGTAGCGATCGCTCCGCGGACAAGGTCTTACGCTCGGGCGCACAGCTGGTGCGCGGTAAGACTGGGAGCGGAATGTCGGCGGGCCGCAGCGGCCGCGAGAGCGGGTGCCGCGCGGTGCGCGGCGGAAGGGCGAGGTGGCCAGTGGCCCGACCGGTCCGCCGTACGTATATATAAAATACCTAGCACAGCGTAGGAAATCTGTCTGTGCGTTGAATTATTTTAGTACCTATAATATTAATGAGTAGATATAGTACGAAGATAAGTTTGAAACTGTATACATAATTAAGTGAGCGTAAGTAGGTATATAAAAAAAAATATAATCCAAGGCAACAAATAACTTATTGAGCATGCGTTACTAAATATTCACGTTATACGTGACACCATGCACGCGGTCCAACGCCGGGCCAGGGCTGCGTCACTACTATTCTGCTGAGTTTTACGTGGTAACTCATTAGTATTAGTTAAATAAAGCGAAAGTATTTGTAGTTTTGCTGGCAAGTGAAGGATCTGTTTGTGTGGGGATGCAGAGAAAGAGTGTTGTTGTTACGGTGTGCCATTTTCTCTGTCCTCCGTAGCCGAGTTATGGCTATGCAATAGGTATGTTGTCAGTGCTTAAAGCACAGAACAAAAGTACAAGTGTCTAAAAGCGAATGCCGTTAAATAAAGTTACCTACACGTTTCATGCTAAAATATCAAGAGCCAACAACATGACCTAAATAAAATAATTATGGTTCGTTTGTGTGGTCACTAAAATGTAAGAAATAAAATAAATAATTAAAAAACACGACTGCGGTTTTAAAGCGAACTGAAAAGGTGAAAATAATCTTTAAATATGCTGGTCAGTAAACTTGAAAAATATAAAAAAGAATAATGAGTGTTTAGTCAGGTTCATAAATAGCTAAAGCAAAAGTTAATGGTCATGGAGGATATCGTGACCGTACCTGGATATTTTATTTCAATTGCAGTCGGGGGACCTTCTTGTCAGGTTTTTGTCCATTGTCCCTCGACTGCAATGGAAATAAAATATCCAGGTACGGTCACGATATTCTCCATGAGCATTAACTTTTGCTTTAGCTATTTATGAACCTGACTAAACACTCAGTATTCTAATTTATATTAATCAAGTTGACTGACCAGCATATCTAAAGATTATTTTCACTTTTTCAGTTCGCTTTAAAACCGCAGTCGTGTTTTTTAATTTTTTAATTATTTATTTTTTCAATTCCACACTCGGCGTTTAAATACAACTTTGCCCCCTTGTATAACAAATAACTATAATTAATCGCGTTCGACCTGTGTGTGACTTTATAGTACATTATTTTACCAACATAGTAATTAAGATTCCAAAAGGGGTCCTTCGTGCTATTTATTATTATTTTACGAATCGTCACAGAAAACAAAGTTCACTTCTTTACGCCGAGAAAACTAACTGACAGCCCGCGCTCGCGCCGCCGGGGTTGCCAACATACAAAAAATATACCAATCTTTGGGTAAAATTATGAGATATTTAACATTGTCTTAAAAATATTATATAAATAATTTGTGAAGTTATGAGATTCTTAACAGTCGACCATCCTGACCCAGTGCCTGTCCCAGGCACAACACATGGATAAAAGGAATCAAACAAGCTTTAACAATTATTTTTAAAATTAACTTAAATTAACTTGTACGTTGTAATCTACCCGAAAACTTGGGATGAACGTACCCTTGAACAAAACTAATATAAAAAAAACTATCAACTAGTTTTCAGTCACTCGAACCCAGCTGGATTAAAGTGTTCTACAATCGGTCTAGTATCAGCTATTCACAAATCAAGCCATTATGTCAGGTTAGTAATTCAATCAGGATAAGATAGTAGGTAGCGACGAACCACTACATAAATGACTCAATACAGTGAATAGAAAGAGAAAAAATATTTATATATATGTATATATCTGTACATCCAGTGCAACTCAACTGTAAGTACCTCTGGCCCTCTCGGCCATCCTGCTTTGTTAGAATGTCCTCATTCGTTGGACATTTTGTAGCCTATAGCGTATTATACCTGCGCGATAGCAGTATAACGACCTTCTTTTGCTGAGCTGCACTGAATCCACATTTTACAAACTTATTTGGGACATATTAGGTAAATTTATTCTAAAACGAGAAAGAGCACTCAGTATTCCATCTAATTTAGCAGATAATTAATACACGACTATTTCCCGTTTTCTCTCTTGCTAAATAGAGTTGGAACGCTGGAACTACATTTAAAAACATACATTGAAACAATGGAACAACATTAAATTGAATATGAAATTATTCTGACGATACACAAATAAAAGAAAAACACAAGATGGAATTTCTTGCTAAATGAATCTCATAGTTTCTTACGCCCGTTATGGTAACAGCTAAATTATTTTGAATTTCTTATAGTCTACATCTTGTTTTACAAACACAGATATTTATATTGCATATATAACATCAGATTTACATATCCCAATCTTAAAGTAGGTTATTGCATAATATTAAATTAATCACTCATTGGAATTCCTCATTGTGCATATAATATAAACCTATAACTTTAAAATAGATTCCAGTCGCAACTGTTCATTCCCAGACGTTACATTCCTATATAATTTTGTGCCAAAAACAATATCTCTCCTATAATTATTACTAAAACTAAATAGACTCAATTTACAAAGAACACACAACAACATATATAATAATCATAATAAACAAACGAGTTGTATTGCACGGACCGTTACTTTGACAGCTAAAATAAGTTTTATAACTCAAATAAGTTGTAATAAATTTAGAAACCGTGCATTTAAATCTATCACATACTTATTTAATTATGTGATCTTATTTTTGTTTCATTATAGCTTATTTAATATAATTTCTAATTAATCTTGCGCTTTGCAGTTAAAGATATGTGCTTTTAGTCTTATAAACGTACTACAATATCGTGAAATATGCATCCAATTTACATTCGTCACCTCGACTACAAAAAAAATTAAGGTAGGCTGCGTCAGGGACACAGCCGCGATGGATAACGTGAAACGTTGTGTGGATCACCGCTACTAAGGAGGGGACGTAATCTAACTAGCGAAGGCCGCAGGCCGAGCTGCGGACAGACAGCGCTTCCAGGCACAACAATAATAAGTGTCTAAAAAGCGAAGTGGCGAGCCGGAGGCCCAACGCTGAGCTTCGCAAGTTCGAAACCTAGCGAAGGGCGAAGGCCGAGGCACTCCTAAGCACGCGAGGCCGCAGGCCGAGCTGCGGACAGATAGTGCTCCCACACAGAGCAATAATAAAAGTGTCTAAAAAGCGAAGCGGTGGGCCGGAGGCCCAACGCTGAGCTTCGAAACCCAGCGAAGGCCGAAGGCCGAGCTCCGCGTAGGGCCGAAGGCCCGGAGCGTCCCCGAGGCGCTCCCAAGTACGCGAGGCCGCAGGCCGAGCTGCGGACAGATAGTGAACACAGAGCGATAATAAAAGTGTCTAAAAAGCGAAGCGGCGGGCCGGAGGCCCAACGCTGAGCTTCGAAACAGCGAAGGCCGAAGGCCGAGCTCCGCGTAGGGCCGAAGGCCCGGAGCATCCCCGAGGCGCTCCCAAGTACGCGAGGCCGCAAGCCGAGCTGCGGACAGTTAGTGCTCCCACACAGAGCAATAATAAAAGTGTCTAAAAAGCGAAGCGGTGGGCCGGAGGCCCAACGCTGAGCTTCAAATCTCAGCGAAGGGCGAAGGCCGAGCTCCGCGCAGGGCCGAAGGCCCGGAGCGTCCCCGAGGCGCTCCCAAGTACGCGAGGCCGCAGGCCGAGCTGCGGACAGTTAGTGCTCCCACACAGAGCGATAATAAAAGTGCCTAAAAAGCGAAGCGGCGGGCCGGAGGCCCAACGCTAAGCTTCGAAACTCAGCGAAGGCCGAAGGCCCGGAGCGTCCCCGAGGCGCTCTCAAGTACGCGAGGCCGCAGGCCGAGCTGCGGACAGTTAGTGCTCCCACACAGAGCGATAATAAAAGTGTCTAAAAAGCGAAGCGGCGGGCCGGAGGCCCAACGCTGAGCTTCGAAACTCAGCGAAGGCCGAAGGCCGAGCTCCGCGTAGGGCCGAAGGCCCGGAGCGTCCCCGAGGCGATCCCAAGTACGCGAGGCCGCAGGCCGAGCTGCGGATAGTTAGTGCTCCCACACAGAGCAATAATAAAAGTGTCTAAAAAGCGAAGCGGTGGGCCGGAGGCTCAACGCTGAGCTTCGAAACCCAGCGAAGGCCGAAGGCCGAGCTCCGCGTAGGGCCGAAGGCCCGGAGCGTCCCCGAGGCGCTCCCAAGTACGCGAGGCCGCAGGCCGAGCTGCGGACAGATAGTGAACACAGAGCAAGAATAAAAGTGTCTAAAAAGCGAAGCGGCGGGCCGGAGGCCCAACGCTGATCTTCCAAACTTAGCGAAGGCCGAAGGCCGAGCTCTGCGTAGGGCCGTAGGCCCGGAGCGTCCCCGAGGCGATCCTAAGTACGCGAGGCCGCAGACCGAGCTGCGGACAGTTAGTGCTCCCACACAGAGCAATAATAAAAGTGTCTAAAAAGCGAAGCGGTGGGCCGGAGGCCCAACGCTGAGCTTCGAAACCCAGCGAAGGCCGAAGGCCGAGCTCCGCGTAGGGCCGAAGGCCCGGAGCGTCCCCGAGGCGCTCCCAAGTACGCGAGGCCGCAGGCCGAGCTGCGGACAGATAGTGAACACAGAGCAAGAATAAAAGTGTCTAAAAAGCGAAGCGGCGGGCCGGAGGCCCAACGCTGAGCTTCGAAACCCAGCGAAGGCCGAAGGCCGAGCTCCGCTTAGGGCCGAAGGCCCGGAGCGTCCCCGAGGCGCTCCAAAGTACGCGAGGCCGCAGGCCGAGCTGTGGACAGATAGTGCTCCTACACAGAGCAATAATAAAAGTGTCTTAAAAGCGAAGCGGCGAAAAGTATTCTGCGTGGGAGCACAATCTATTTGTAGCTCGGCCTGCGGCCTCGCGTGAAAACACTGCGGGGCTTGCGCACCACCAAAAAAAGTACTGTACATATCAATAAATAAATAAATATTGGACGACACCTTACATAGATCAACCTAGCCCCAAACTAAGCAAAGCTTATTATACATAGAAATTTCCATGACTCAGGAATAAATATCTGGGTTCGTCACGCAATTAAATACCCTCACGGGGATTCGAACCCAGGACCGCGGCTTAGCAGGTCGTCTAAGTGTAAGTGTGTAGCTATTTGAATGAATGAATGAACATTAAAAAGACCAAATTCTCAAGCAACCGCCGTCGGTTCCATTTACTGTCGCCGCACCGCTACAGATTCTGATGCATTATTTGAGAATATTAATATGTTACTTTACTGAATTTGAACTACAATGAACTTGATCTTCATAATAAAAGTATTACACTTTAATGTTTGAAATTTGGCATACGATGGCCTTAAACGAATCGAAAGAGACAAGATTGCTTCGGTATGTTATATGCGGCCGCCGGTGCCATACATTCTTCTAATGTATATTTGTGAAGATGAATATGTTTTACTATAGAAAATGTATATTTATTGTAATCCTTATTAGTTAGTCTTAGTATTTTAAGTAATTTATACGCTTAAATTTTTGCATACGATGGCCTTAAACGAATCGGAAGAGACAAGATAGCTTCGGTATGTTATATGCGACGGCGGCGCTATACATTCTAATGCATATTTGAGGAGATGAATATGTTTTACTATAGAAAATGTATATTTATTGTAATCTTTATTAGTTAGTCTTAGTATTTTTAGTAATTTTTGACGGTTTTATGTTTTAATTTTAGCATATGATTGCCTCAAACGAATCGAAAGAGTCACGATTGCCAACAAGTTTCAGTACATTGCCAGCCGTTGCCGCCGCCATAGTTTCTAATGCATTATTTCATAAGATGAATAAGTTTTGCTATGGATAATGTATATTTATTTTAATTATTATTAGTTAATCTTAGTGTTTTAAGTAATTTTTGACAGTTTTATGCTTTAATTTTTGCATACGATGTCCTCAAATATGAACTAGCACCAAATTTTTGTAAAAAATGCCACATTATTGAATTTTTCCAGCTGGTCATAAATAAATATGTTAGTCTTTTATAATATTTTGATAATTTAGCACTAGATCTATCTAATAATACCATTTATGGTACAGCACAATACAATTTTTGTGAGTACTTGCTAAACAAACACTACAATAAATGACATTTTTGGCCCGAATGGAACGGTTTTACTGCAAAAGTGGCGCCATCTGTATCAGCAAATTATGTATTTCCGAGTAATGGCTACTTTCCTCTATACATTCATATTTAAATTGTCTATGTAGGTATTATAGTTACAGAGATATAAGCCACCGCGCCATAACACTTTTCGTTACACCTGGTTTTCGGTCCGGTCACTCTACTACGGGTTTTTAAAGACGTTCACCTAACGTTTCACGTCAAAAAATACAATAAGAGAAGTAGTCTAACGGATAGGCGTCTGTCTTCAGCTTTGAAAAAAAATGATGAAAAAGTACGATCGTTGTACGTCAAATGTACCGCGATGCCGATAGAGATTACCGCTCCATAAATGGTTTTCACATGTGCAATAAGCATATCAAAATCGGTATCTTTCTTGACATCTTCTAACGTGCTAAAGTATTATTTATACAGAACAAGCTGCGTGTATTCACATCCATAGTGAATAATTACAGGCATGGGTCGTTAATATCTGCCATAGCTCAAGTATCATAGCCTAAGTCTTCATTCCGATTCAGTGATCATAGTAGGATGTAAAATTGTGTAGATTACCAGATATTATTATTGAAAATTAGAATATTACAACATACGGAATCAGTCTATAAGATGTTGTTCCTAATTTTTAATAAATAGTAAGTTTTATCAACCTCTATGCAAGTAAACACTAAGCACTAGTGTAAACAAAATCATAATTGTAAGTAAATAAATACATTATAATTCTATAACAGGATACAGCTCATCTGAATCATCTGCTAAATTTTGATTAGTTCCAGATAATAAATCATACAGCAACTAAATTATTGCACCGTCCACCAGATAATATCTACGATTCTGGGAACCTCAGAGTGTTCTCAAACAGTTTAGAGCCCTTTATACAAAAATAGATTCTAGATCAAGATCTTTATATATGGGTAAATTAGGAAGTTTTTTTTTTTTTTGAAATGTTATTGTAAAGATAAGAATAATTTATTAATAGGAAATATTTTGAAAAACCATGATATCAATATCGTACGGCTCCACACTTGGCTAAACCTGTCACGTGGCAGCCCGAATCGTATCAATAATCAACATAAAATAGTAATTGTTTAAGATGTCATATATGACTCAAGTCACTTATATTTTATGAATACACTATAAATAAACTAAAACTACATTAGTGCCATAATTACGTGCAGATACGCAAAATCACTGTATATTATAATAACTATGGAGTTAATTAAAATGGTCACAGGTAATACTAGTATTAATATATTTATGTAAGGTTAATGCGGCCATACCAGTATGTCCCGTAGATGTGGTTCTTCAAGTGTGGTTCAAATGTGCCACTCTCAAACAAAAGGTACCACATTATCGCTTAATCATAGGTAATTTTTATAAAAATACGAGCTAAGCTAGCTGATACTAGAGCAGTTTTATGCTTACTTATAGTGAATTACGCCTACAATGCAATGCTAAAGCATTGTCATCTGAAAGGCAAATCCCCAAAATGAGCCCAAAAAGCTCACCTATACTTTTCAATCACTTAATTACAAGGAGACAGAAGCAATTCTAAGTAATGGTTTTGTAATGTACGTAAATAATAAAAATTTTGCGAATAACAAATGTCCTGTAAATTGCAAGTTATATTTAAGTACCAAAAGTCAGATCTCCGATAGTATATAGATCTAACTCGCCTCGTTATAATGCCCAAAACTTTATTTCCGTTGTAGATTATTTTTTTTTGCATTTCGCATCTCATATAAAATATTATCATTTCGTCACTACTTCATGACTATGTAAAAGTGTTTTATCTTTGTTCTTTAAATTTACTAGTAATACGAGGTTTTTAAAGGAAATCCCAAATACGAATACCGCAATTTAAAATTAACCTAATAAAAAGACAAAAAAAAACAGCAAATTGAGTATCTAAATTTGACATAAAATTAAATTTACTTTAGGAGGTGTACCTCCAAATAATTCTGAAAATAGTTTGTTTCATATGCTAACTTACAGTGAAAAATGACCATATAGTATGCAGCATTCGAATTATAAGGGAAAGACTTAAAACTGCGACTCAGTCGATATTCCTAAATATTGTATTATTAGTCGATATTTCAATATCATAGAATTTAAGCTTGTTATGGACGCAAAATTAAAATTGTAGATTATCATACATAAAATAGTACGAAAACGTCCTGCGCTAAGCCAACATGCAGTCTCAGCGTTTACGACCAATGTTTTTTTTTTCTTCACCCCCCTTCAGCCAGCAACTTATACAACTGAACGCTGAATTCTTGTCCACCTCAAGGATCCATCCAAAATGAATAATGGTAGAAATACAATAGCCCATCGTATCCGCTTGTTTAAGGAAATATCTTGCCGGCTTGTAAGAAAGAAGAAAGACCCAAAATCATATAACAAATCAGATACATTATGTTCTGTGCAACGAACGTCTCGTCATGATATGATCAACATTAGTAAGTAACAACTTTCAGGGCTGGACACCACGAGTGCTCTTGCGCAAGCAGTGTTCCAACTTATTTCTAGAAAAATAACAATCTGGCTACCGCTTGTAACCAGCTACTTCAGTCTCCGTCCAGTTAAAACACGAATTTAAGGAAATTTATCGAACCTCTTCGTTAGTTAAATTTCTCTGAAGTAAGGTACTCTTGTGTGCCCATTTTAGGATAGAATAACAAATGTTGCAAAATAGAAATTACCTACTAAATAAAATAATAACATATTCGTGGTGTATAATGTCAAAATGACCAAAAATCAAACAAGATGAATACCTAATTAAGCGAGAACATGTCACTTGGTTCAGATCAAGTTCTAAAATGAACATTTATATTATTAAAAGAAACATCATCAAGTTATCCATAAAGATGTTAAATTCTTCAAGAATTTCAAGACGATATGAACTCTGAAATTTCATTCTTGAATATAATACTGATTAGTCTGCTTACCGTTTACCATCACCTCACATGTATAAACCTTTAGGTGTCGTTCAACGTTAACGATAGAATGTCAGACTACCACTTACACAACCGGTGGTGCTGTGGCCTCAGTCCTGTGTTACGGTGAGATGACTGGCTACCGTTTGCGCATGCTTCGGTCTCATCCAGTATGATCTAAATGATCTGGCTAACGCTTGCACACACCAGGTGCTTTGGCCTCGTCCAGTATAAGCTAAATAATCTGGCTACCGCTTGCACACACCAGGTGCTTCGGCCTCGTCCAGTATAGGCTAAATAATCTGGCTACCGCTTGCACACACCAGGTGCTTCGGCCTCGTCCAGTATTATGATGAAATGACTGACTACCGTTTGCCACACAAGGGCTCCGGCCTCGTCCAGCATTATGATGAAATGTCTGGCTACCGTTTGCCACACAAGGGCTCCGGCCTCGTCCAGCATTATGATGAAATGTCTGGCTACCGTTTGCCACACAAGGGCTCCGGCCCCGTCCAGCATTATGATGAAATGTCTGGCTACCGTTTGCCACACAAGGGCTCCGGCCTCGTCCAGCATTATGATGAAATGTCTGGCTACCGTTTGCCACACAAGGGCTCCGGCCCCGTCCAGCATTATGATGAAATGTCTGGCTACCGTTTGCCACACAAGGGCTCCGGCCCCGTCCAGCATTATGATGAAATGTCTGGCTACCGTTTGCCACACAAGGGCTCCGGCCTCGTCCAGCATTATGATGAAATGTCTGGCTACCGTTTGCCACACAAGGGCTCCGGCCTGTATACGTGCGATAAAAAGAATTGTATTCAGTATAACCATTTGCACTGTGTAGGTCACCATGTATGAACGCATTATGGCCCACCCTGTATACGTGCGATAAAAAAAATATTCGTATCAGGTATAAACATGCCACTAAGTGGGTCACCACGTGCAAACGCATCATGGCCCACCCTGTATATACATGATTAAAGAAAAACCTTATTTATTATAGTCATGGGAACTATATGGGTCACCATTTATAAATGAATTATGGCCCACCCTGTTTGTGTGATCAAAAAAAACCTTATTTATTATAGTCATGGGAACTATATGGGTCACCATGTATAAACGCATTATGACCCACCCCGTATATGTGTGATTAACAATTTGTATCAGATTGTTTGGTTGTACTAAAATTTTATTTGACGGGTATAGATTTATTTTAAACTACTTGATGTTAAATCAATTTAACCCTTAGGTACCGCATGCAATAGTTCGTTTATCATTATACATTTATATATATATATTTTTTAATGCAGTTTTGAGAATTTAATAATGTGTAATACCAACAATATGGGTCGACCCGTGGACCGTAGGAATGTGGACATCCAATTTAATAAAGATGGACGAAAACATTATGTATAAGTGAAATTGTTCTGTCTTTGTTTTATTAGAATCTTAATGTCAGAATGTAAAATATATTATTTTTTTGTTATTGTTTTGAGTTGAGGATGATAAAACCCAATAAGCACTAGTTATTGAATGTAGTTAGTATAATAAGTACTTGATCAGTTTAATCCACTAAAATATTCTGATGAATAATTCGTAAGTATAACTAGTCACTTTTATTTTAGTTCTATATAAACGTTAAATGTAAAAATTCCTATATATAGAAATAAGTAAATAAATAAAAACTAAAACTAAAAGTCCCTGCGGTAAGGTGTCGCAGGCGCTGGCTACATTACCTCGCTGGACTGTCAAACTGATCCGTATATATTACATGATAATGTCATAAGCTTTTGGCAGAATCACTTAATTGAAACTGTGTGAAGCCACCATTAACAAAACCAAATCAATAACCAACGAGTAAGCCACTTTCCCGCTATGCTACTGTTTGTAATGGATCGTCTTGCTATATTCCTTCATCTCAAATACTATTTACAGCGTTTTGGTGTCGCCGCTGTCCGATGACGCCAGGGCACTGTGCAAACTTTATTTAAAAATATAGTTATAATTTAGCATAAGGTAGATTTAAACGGGGGTGACATAATCACTGCGTGATAAAACCCCTTTCAAATTAAATAAAGATTAAAAAAAAAAAAAAAAGGATTTGAAAAATTGTACACTAGCATCTTGACTTCTTGAGGTAGCAATTGCAACCAAAATTTCATTAGCCCAAATTGGCCCGTTGAATAACCGGATTTCATAAGAACTTATTTATCATTATTGTATTTTTATTATGAAATCATAACAATTTAACCGAAATATATGCTAAAACCCTATAATTATGAGCTCTATATGCAGCTCTAAAGTTTTTGTAATGACAGTTAAGTAGATAATGTACGCTTGGCACATTGTGCAGGCTACTATGCAGATACAGTTTTTATTATCTATTACAACTCAGAGGACTTCATATTGTGATTTATTTACTCAATATAATTTCATTTGAATTATTTAGAGCATTTTACATTCCTGTTGTGTTTTATTCATTGACAAATTGTATGGCTGTAATTACAATCATCCAACATTCATCAATGATATTATTAACCATTTTAAAGTAAATCAGTGTGTAAGAATATTACAATTATGGTTTAATAACAAATAAGCTTTGGTACGTAACACTGACTACAAGGCCGTAACTGAAAAGTAGGCTACTACCGAACAACAATATGAAAGGAAAGAACTCTTTGACAAAGCCGGTTATTACCAAGTGTGCTAATGAAAATAAAGTTAAATATAAATCATTGCTAATAGTGACATGATTATTGTTGTATTCACCATGTTTCTCAACATAATGAATAGGTAGAGCACGCTCAGTTCGCTACACATATTATCGATATTCGTGGGTGACTTTTCTACGTAATTTAGTTACTATGCTACGAGAATATCTTAACCCGTAAACAATAACACAAGTTACTTGATCCACCTTATGTTGAATCGAGGCTCGAGTTTGTCCAAGCTAGTAGTAGAACATAACTATTTTCTTGCAAATAACCTCAAATATTACGACATTTTCTGTTTGCTTTCAGGGCACAAAACATGTTATTTATGTTAACTGTTCAGTATATCAGTAACCCCCGATAACTACGATCGATAATTAAGTACGAAATCGTATGAGTAGCAAGCCGGCTCAGATTGAAAAGAAAAACAATTCTTACATACCAAGTTGTCCTTGATCCTTTACTTACAAAACACAATTCTGTGGGTTTGAGAACTTATGTCACTTCTGAATTTTTACCAACATAGTAATTAAGATTCCAAAAGGGGTCCTTCGTGCTATTTATTATTATTTTACGAATCGTCACAGAAAACAAAGTTCACTTCTTTACGCCGAGAAAACTAACTGACAGCCCGCGCTCGCGCCGCCGGGGTTGCCAACATACAAAAAATATATCAATCTTTGGGTAAAATTATGAGATATTTAACATTGTCTTAAAAATATTATATAAATAATTTGTGAAGTTATGAGATTCTTAACAATTACGATACAAGTGCGTAAAAAAGGAAGTTCGAAACGAGTGGCGATAAATTAAAACACGACCGAAGGGAGTGTTTTAAATCGACACGAGTTACGAATTTCCTTTTCGCACGTGTATCGTACGACGTTTTTCAGTACAGATGAGCCTCCGAAGTTTCGACCTGGCATATTGGCTACGTGCACGACAATTACGCCCACTACCACGTGAACAAGAAGTGGGAAATGTCAAAAAATGACATGTAAACAAACATTATATTTTAACGATTTTTCGTTAATTTTAAATAAATCGAATAACAAGAGCTACTATTTTAAGTGTAATTTAGGTAGATAGATTATAAAGACATGGATATAATACCAAAAATCAGTTTCCAAAGCATTACTCACGGTATAAACTTCCAACCCCAGCCTACAGAAAGAGTCAATAAATTGGTGCTGGCAGGGCATATAAGGAATCTTGAAGAACATAGGAGTAATGGTACAAGTTCTTCGAGCTAGTGATATGGTATTCGCTAAACCTCCGTCCCGTTAATGCCATATAAAACAAATCTAAACATAAGTACCTAGTCATGTCCGCGGCGGCCGCAGAAATATCCGACACGGGCCTATTCCCAGACTAGGCCTGAATCTTTAAGCATAATCTTTTACGGTAGGAAAAATACTAACAGCGTATTAAACAATATTAGGTAAACAAAGCTTAAATATAATTTATTATAATGTTTTGTTTTGACATGTCACTTACGTTTTCTTTTCACCGTAGCTATCCATTTAGTTCTTTGATCGAATTTCCAGTGTGCTCTAAGAAACGCATAGAACGTGCAACGACTATTTATGCCATTATTTGTACAATTAACAACGAAACAACATTGATGCCCCATATCAAACATTACACATTGTATTATATTTTATGAGTTTTGATAGATGACAACCACAATCAGTGTCGATTTTGACCACCGCAAGCACTGCGATCGCTTTGCTTACCCCCTCCATGCACTTCGCACGAAGCCAATAATGAACCACTTCTCGCACTAGTGCGTAAAAAAACACCATCTGTACTGAAAAATATCTGGGTCACTATCGAATGTACCTTATCGCTAAACGACCATTTCAGTTAGATGACATAAAAGTTAAATATACGGTCAGCATAGAGTCAATTTAACCGCGACGACATAAAAGTATAATACACACTCAGCAAAGCGTCAATTTAGCTGAATGACTAAGAATTAGAATGGACAAGTAGTTAAACGTCTGGAAATATAAATAGCCCTTATGATTAGAATACCCAATAAGCCGAAAGTGATACAAGTTGATTGACATGAACACAGAACGAGTCAGTAGCATAACGTCATGAAATGTCTGAAATAAAATAATTAGTATACGTGTGAATTAGAATTTGTTTGTCATATTTAATTATGAAGACGTCACACAATCCAGACGTTTTGCTTCATGGGTATTTTGCGTTGCAAATGTTTTGCTACCGGACCATTTAGCGTTAATGTCAATTAAGTCATAAAGATATTCGAAGGTAAAGAGGTTTTGCTGCTAGCTCATTTTAAATTGTAACATTATGAGTTCCAGACGTTTTGCTAAATAGGCATTTAGCATTCATGTCTATGTGGTCACAACGACATAATACAATCCAGACGTTTCAGCTATATTGTCGTTTAGCGATAAGGTAAAAATGATACGGACCCAAATATCTAAACTAAGGTTGTTATCAACAATGACTACTAGCGCCATACTACAAAAACCATCTGCAATATTAGCCCATACAGCCAGACGTTTCGAGTGAAGTAGCTGTTTCGATAGCTGGCGTATAGATAGATGGCGGTGTTCCGCAGTACCAAAGATGATCGAGTATTATAGAGAGTTACTGTCGAAGTAAAATGTGTAATCACAGTGCATAGACTGCCATCTCTTGACACAGGCTTAAAACTTTTGAACCTCAGTTTTGACAATTTGGCCCATATTCTTAGCTTGATGTGTTTTAAAATATCAAATATTAATATTAGCGTCATCTAGCTGAGCGTACCCCAAAAGTATAATGCTATCTAGGCCACCGTTCCTTTCTCTGTATGTTACGTTTTTTTCTTAGACTTTATCTGTCTGTAGCTATACGGAGTTATATATGTCTTTGGTAGTACTAAACCAAGGCAATTGTCATCAACCATGACTACTAGCGCCATCTTACAAAAAACATCTGCAATATTTCCCATACAGCCAGACAATATTCGAGTGGAGTAGCTGTTTCGATAGTTGGCTCCGTAGTTCCGTAGTTCTAAACTAAGGCAATTGTTTTCAACCATGACTACTAGCGCCATCTTACAAAAACGATCTGCAATATTAGCCCAAACATCCAGACGTTTCGAGTAGAGAAGCTGTTTCTATAGGTTGCGTATAGATGGCGGTGTTCCGTAGTACTAAACTAAGGTTGTTATCATTAGACGTACAAGGTCTAAGAAAAAAACGTACCCCGGTTAAAAGCTACGCTCAACCAGAGGGCGCCACACCCTTTGGGGAGCGCTCACCTAGATGGCGACTCTGATTGAGACTTAAAACCCGTGCTTAAAACATGTACATACCGTGCTAAAAGTTATAACCCCGTGTCAATAGATGGCAGTAAATTGTATAAATGCACAACTCTGTCGTGGTAATTATTAAAATGTCGATAGATGGCAATTAAATCAATCAGTATATTATAGGTATATAACCTGTTTCTTATCGTGGTCTTTAAAAAGTATGAAAACAGAAAAAGGTTAGCGATGTAATTAAAATTTTTGAGTGGTGAGAGTAAGTGCGTTTTTACATTATCCGATCCGATATCGGATGTAGGAAGGTTTTCAAAGGAAAAAAATCAAAGATGGCGGCGTAAATATATGGGATATTGGTCCGACATCCAATATTGAAACGGATAATGTGAAAACGCACTAAGACAAGGGACAAACTATCATAGCTCTACTTAAATGTAGCTGTTTTTTTAACGTTTATAAATTTAACTACCGATAATTTTTTTGAAGATAGGCAAATAATATATTTTTCTGATAGCACGTTATAAAGATCACGAAAAGGTGGCTCTTTTATTAAATTATTATTTCGTATCATTTATTTATTATCTTATTACATGACCGAAATGAACTTTGCGAAATTTAATAGCAGATGAGGTGACCAATGCCTTTGCTTGTGCTCAATATATGAAATTAGAAAAAAAAGCGATGTCAATATTCAGTGTCACTTAGAGCTAAGTATCACCACATCACTGACAGTATTGTCACTAGTGTTTTTTTTCTAATTTCTTACAATTCAACACGAGCAAAGGCATTCACGCATTTTCACCTCAACTGCTATTAAATTTTATTTCAGTTACTTAAAAAAGATAATAAATAAATAATACGAAATATAAGAGCCACCTTTGCGTAATCGTTATAACGTATTATATCAGAAATAAATATTATTTGCCTATCTTCAAAAATCTTTAGGTTTAGCCAATGAGGAGGCACACTCAAAGGTTATGACAGATAGCGCCACCCTATTAGTCCGAAAATAATAGAATAATCCTTAGTCTATGTCTGTCTCTGTCTACCATACCACCATAGTACCATACGAGAGAGCGATAAGACGATATATTATGTTTTTTCTCTCTTACACATATGAATGACAGTGACATGCCTACACTTGCACAGGCGCCGCCTGGCGGGATAAAATGTCAGTGTGCCTCCTCATTATGTTCCATAACACCTATTTCGTTTTGATACCTGCATTTTTAGGGTTCCGTACCTCAAAGAGGAAAAACGGAACCCTTATAGGATCACTCGCGTGTCTGTCTGTCCCTCTGTCACAGCCGATTTCTCCGAAAGTACTGGACCGATTTACTTGAAATTTGGCACACATATGTAAACCTGTGGCCCAAAGACGGACATGTAATTTAATTAAATGAAATTTAATCACAGGGGCCACTTTTGGGGGGTAACATTGAAAATTAAAAATCAACGTTATTAAAACTATATTGTGTTACATATCAAATGAAAGAGCATTTTATAAGCATTTGAAGTATATTTTTTTTATTTTGGTAATTTAGAAGTAATTTAAGAAAATACGCAAAAAATGACCATTCCCCCCCCTTATCTCCGAAATTACTTAGCGTAAAATTTTCAAAAAAATACACAAGATAGCCCTCTACCTGTAGATTACAGGAAAACCTATTAGAAATCTTCAGTCAAGCGTAAGTCGGACTTAAGAGAAAAAAACTCAGATTACGAATTTCACTCACTGCCGCTGCAAGTAGTTACTAAACGTCTTAAAATGTTGTAATCGCGTTGGACAGGTATAAAGAAATTAATTTCGGTTTCGTTTGTTATAGAAATTGTTAAAAAAAAAATCATTTTCCAAAATAACTTAAGTTCCTACTAAAAAAGAGGCGCTTAAGACCGTTTAGAACTTCACTGACCATAATATTGCCCACATAGGTCCAAAAAAAGGTGTATATATACGAAAACAAAAAAATTGTGCCATCGACAACCAAAATCAGAAGTCCATTTTGCTCTATCTCTTATCGTTTCCGAAATATACGCGAAATCTAAGTACGAAATTTAATGTACGTTGCCATTACATTTCGTCAGGCGCTCATGACCTGTTTGTATGGAAATGTCGAAATCCGACTCGCACTTGACCAATTTTCATAGAAAGTTGTGTTTTATTATAGTTTTGAAGGAAGTTTCTTGTTTTTAACCACCAACGCAAAAACGACGGAGTGTTTTATAATAATTTAAGGTTTGACGCTTGACATGTCTGTCTGTGGCATCATAGCTCCCGAACGAATCAATCGATTTTGACTTAGTTTTTAATGTTTAAGGTGAATTCGACGACAGTTTTTTTTGTACCACGTAGGTGGGAAACAGGCATACGGTCTGCCTGATGGAAAGCGGTCACTGTAACCTATGGACGCCTACCACTCAAGGAGTGGCACATGTGCGTTGCCGACTCATTAGAAAATTGTACAAACCTGTAGGTACTTAGAAGGGGCCTGGGTGCCGACGACTCAAAGGAAAATCTATTGTCCTAATTAGTTCCGTAGGTCCTTCCTCGTTGAGCTCTGGCTGCCTTACTCACCGGCAGGAACAATGAGTAACGCTCTGTCTTGCGTGAGCGACGGGCGACGCGACGCGATGCGACGGCGATGGCTCAAGATCATCGCGTATCCATCGCGCGAAACTTCGGCACTAGCATTTGGTGATTAGAATCAGAAGATTCGCCGTTTTTCACGATGTGCAAATGGTCTAGCGGGTTTGACTTCTAGGTGGAATCGTTTGCGCCATGAGTGTCGTGAGTTCGAATCTCGGCTCACGCAATCTTTTTGCATTTTTATTTACTTTTTTCTTTTATGTTCTACTAGCTTTTGCCCGCGGCTTCTCTTGAAAGACGGACAAACAAACAGACACACACACACTTTCCAGTTTAATCAGTATGGAGATTATTTGATTTTATTTACCTGCTTATTTCTTTCTCTAAGATTCTACTTTCTTATTTTTTTTTTTAAGAACTCCGGGTTTTATACTAACAAGGAAAGTTTTAAGTAGCACACATAATACTGAATTTTGTTTTTATTAACTTAATGTTTATTTTAATCCATACTAATATTATAAACGGGAAAGTGTGTGTGTGTCTATTTATTTGTCCGTCCTTCACGGCAAAACTGAGCGACGAATTAACGTATACTATTTACTTATAACGAATGCTATTTACTTAATGTTGAAAATGAAAAAATGTCATACAGTGTAACCCAGTGTTTTTTAATGCTGCCATCTAGTGTCGACTGGCATAACCACTACACTAAGAGCCCTTATTCCTTAGAGCGTTCATCAATTTCGTGAAATAGCCATTGATAGATGGCGTTGGCGCTCGTCGTTGGCGTCGGTTGCATAGATTTCATCGAGGGAACCGGCCCCTTCCCCTTCTCTTTGTGGGGAGTAGTCACGTGCGATTTCATGACTATTGGGATAAATCGGATCAGTTTGACCCAAGGAACAATTTTGCCAAGCAGCATCGCCACAGGCAAAAGTGCAAAGTCGCTGGGCCTTACTTATCCTACTGGTCACCAAACACAAATATGGCAAAGGTAAAATGAGCATAGTTTGAAAATTATAAGTTCTAGCTATATACTTCCAAAGACAGTATTGTAGAGAATTTTATAGAGAATATATTTCTCTTACACGTTATTGTTGTAGCTTTTACGGTTTTCATGGAAATATAAAAAAACTGAAAACAGGGATACAAAAGTGGGGAGGAGGGGAAACATTGACACCTCGGCGTGTTTCTACTTCATTTTTTAGGGTTCCGTAGCCAAAATGGCAAAAACGGAACCCTTATAGTTTCGTCATGTCCGTCTGTCCGTCTGTCCGTCTGTCCGTCTGTCCGTCTGTCACAGCCGATTTACTCGGAAACTATAAGTACTACAGTGATGAAATTTGATGGGAATATGTGTTGTATGAACCGCTACAAAATTATGACACTAAATAGTAAAAAAAAAGAATTGGGGGTGGGGCCCCCATACATGTAACTGAGGGATGAAAATTTTTTTTCGATGTACATACCCGTGTGGGGTATCAATGGAAAGGTCTTTTAAAATGATATAAAGTTTTCTAAAAAACATTTTTCTTAAAGTGAACGGTTTTTGAGATATCAGCTCTCAAAGTCGTAAAAAGTATGTCCCCCCCCCTCTATTTTTATAACTACGGGGTATAAAATTCTAAAAAAAATAGAGGTGATGCATGCTAATTAACTCTTTCAACGATTTTTGGTTTGATCAAAGTATCTCTTATAGTTTTTGAGATAGGTTGATTTAACTGTAATTTTGGCAGGTGTATAAATTGACATAATAAGTTTATTATATTTGCTGCTACGGAACCCTTTGTGCGCGAGCCCGACTCGCACTTGGCCGGTTTTTCTTATAATCCTATAAGCTATATACATGCCAAGTTTCATGTTTTCTGCCAGACGGGACTATAGATGGCATCCACGACTACAGATCACGGCTGAAAATGGGACCAGCAAGTAGATAAACTGTGTGATAGTCTGGGCAGTGCGTGCTTTGCCTAAGAGAGAACTTGGAAGCATACAAAACCAGGGGTGGCTGACTCCGCGATTCTATCGCCGCGCTACAAGTACATGTCAGCGGTCGCGAACTTTCGCGGCCCATTCATTGGCGACGACCTTCGCGCGGCGAAATAAAATGCAATGTTGGCTGCTCGCGTACGGTCCGCCCATAAAACCATTTCAGTCGCAAAATCTTCAAATCAGTAACTAACTGTCAAATGTGACATAACGCGTGGTAACGTCGTGCAAACAATGCGACCGTATTGATACAATAACAAAATGTAGTCGTCGTGTGCACTCGTTACGGTAACAAAATGTGTACGAATTTGTGGCTGTCAATGTCACTGTCAGAATGACTTTTAACGACACTTTATTAGTCGACGTTTGCACACATAACGGTAACAACATGTGGACGAATTTGTGGCTGTCATTGTCACTGTCAGAACGGTTTCTGACAGTGACATTGACAGAATTTGTACACACATGTGTAGGTCTGATTACCGAACTGCTCCTAAACCACTGTATCCGCAAATGACAATCTGAAATACGAAGGTTTCTCAAACTGTCTTGTGAAGTTGTGGACTGGTTGCTTTGAATCATTTAAATATGAGCGAATTAAATAATAATAAACGACGACGACCATTTAAGCACTCTTCGACATTTTATATAAATGTGGGAAAGTTAAGAAAAGTGCAGAATGATAATACATGATCAAACGAACTTCAGAGTGAAGTTCGATCAGTATTATATGAGTAAGCTTCATTCGAAGATATAAAAAACCAGGTAGTCCTTTAACCTACTAGGCAACTCATCGCATGTTTAAAGTGGGTAGTAATAAAACTCGAACAGGCCTATTCCCACTTCTCCACCTAGTCTAGGTGGGGAGTACGGCTTGCCGCCATTGCTCATTCTTTTTAGAGACTATTTTTCCTAAAGCAAAACTTTCTTTCTGGGTTTTGGGAGGGAGGGAAACTATATCTTCGAATGAAGCTTACTCATATAATACTGATCGAACTTCACTCTGAAGTTCGTTTGATCATGTATTATATTTCTTAAGCTTCATTCTTCAGATATAAAAAACCAGGTAGATGTTAAGAGATGAAAGTTTTGCTGCATTTCGCATTCAATAAAAAACTAGAATTTTCTTCAATTATCATCATTTATTATTAGAAATATATTTATAGACAAGTATCGTAATACTACAATCAATTTTTTGTAATCAATTCTTATCCGGAAGGCAAATGGCTCTTGCAAAATCGCCCTCATCAACAAGTGGGCGGTTGTAAAATTTGGCAAAAGTCTCTGAGGTTTTCGACCAGCCTGCAGCCTTCCGGATAGCATCGAGCGAAATGCCCGCGCGGTGTGCGGCCGACGTCGCGGCATGACGCGTGCTGTGCGCGCTAAATGTCGCGACTTCGATGCCGCTCTCGCCAAGCACTTGCTTAATCCACCTGCTAATGGATTGAGCAGATGCGTTTTTATACGGTTTTTTAAATGTTAATAACAAATTTTGGGTGCTTTCATTTCTGAAGTTAGATGTTACGTAAAGATAATCAACTATTACAGTCGCGGGACATATGTTTCTGTTATCATGGAAATATGGTAGGAACAAAGTTGGCTGATCACGCCCTGCGGCTGATGTTTTAATAATATCATAAATCATAATCTTGACGCCATTAGGGTTTACAATAATGTTTTCTATTTTAATACATGAAAGCGTCTGTACTCTGTGTGCAGTGCATATTGCTAACAAGATCGCCAATTTTTTAGTTAATTTTTCTAGAGAAATTTCTTTATTAGGGATCCATGACGCTATCTGGTTTAAGACTATCTGAGGATCCCATGTATTACTATATTTAGGAATCGTGGGTTTTAATTTATAGACACCTTTTAACAATCTTTTAATTTGGTCATCTGAGGTGATGACAGAGCCAAGTAGGAGCGACAGTGCGGATCTGTGACTATTTAATGATCCGTATGATGCTCCTTTATTAAATTCCTCTGTTAAAAAACCAAGGATAGCGGAAATGGAACCCTCATAAAAATTTAAATTATTATTAATACAAAATTTCCACCATAATTTAAAAGATACGTCATACTGACGTAGTGTGTTTTCCGAAATGGAAGCCAGCATGAGGCTCAGTGACGCGTCGGGGGTCCCTCTACTTGAAAACGCGCGCCGGAGAGCTTCGCGGCCGCCAGGGTAAACTGGGTGAATTTCTGACTTCGAATTCTGGAACAACGAAATTGATCAATGTGCTTATTGGGATCAAAATGTAATAAATCGGATATTAACAATCGTGTTAATAGTGGGAACCACGGTTGGGACGGCCAATACGGGAATACAAGTATACCCGTGGCTTTGTCGTATATGATCTTATGTAAACATTTGAGAACTAGCGCGAATGGTGGGAACGCGTAAAAATGTGTATTGTACCAGCTGATAGTAAAGGCGTCAACTGTAAGAGCGTCAGGGTCTGGCTTCCATGATACATATGTCTGGCATTTGGCAGAGGTGCGAGAAGCGAAAAGGTCAATTTGTGGCAAACCAAACTGTTCGGATATTTCTTTAAAGGCTTCCATACTCAAATTCCATTCAATATCTGGATTTAATCTCCTGGATTCCCTATCCGCTTCTACATTATCCTTTGTATTAATGTAGGAGGCGAATATCCATATCTTACGCTCTTCGCACCACTGCCAAATGGACCTTGTTATGTCATTTAAGTGGGGGAACTGGATTCCTCCCATACGATTAATGTAACTGATCGCAGTGGTATTATCGATACGTAACAACAAAGCACAGTTATGTTTATCACGCGCGAAGCATTTGAGACCTAGAAAGACCGCAAGCAATTCGAGATAATTTATATGGAATTCTTGTTCTTCTGTTTTCCATGCGCCGTTTGCACACGCCCCGCCGCAAAACGCACCCCACCCAGTGCGGGATGCGTCGGTAAAAATTTCTAAATCGAATTTGACGTTGCCTAAATTGCAAGAAACTTCGTATATATTATTATTCCACCAAATTAAGTCGGGTAACACTTCAGAGGGTAGTTTGACTTTTGCTTCATAATTCTGATATTTTTGAATAGCCAAGAATTTATATCTTTCGAGCAATTTAGTGTACAACCATCCGTATTTGGCTGCTGGGCATGCGGATGTTAGTACTCCTAACAATTGTATATGTTTTCCCTTAAAAAGAAAAACCTGTAGGAAAAACAGCGAGTCATGGGTTACTCAAAATATTTTAAATATGAAATCGCTATTATTCGATTGTATTAAATTAGGCCATTTATTTCCGTGTAACGACGAGTTGAAAATTCGTATCGACATTTTAAATACAAAATATAACCACGAACTTCAACAATCTAAGAGTCGATTCTATTGCGACCAGATGGCTAGGTCACAAAATACGAGCAAATCTATGTGGGAAGTCGTCAATAAAGAGAGAGGAAAGACTAAACGTCCTGCTGTGGATTTCACTGAACTTATTAGGCGGGCAGACGGCACGAAATACAGTACAAAGAAAGATGTTGTCGATGCAATGAACGGTAGATTCGTAGGTGCTGCGCTGGCCTGCGGAGCCCCCCGCGCTGACCTCGAGCGCGTGCGCGCCCTGTTGAGCGCAGCGCGAGCTCCCGCGGAATCCTCGTTGAGACTTACAGCATTTACTCCCGAAGAAGTCCATAATATCATTTTAAAGCGCATTCAACATAAGACCACCAAAGATTACTACGGCATGTCCATGGACCTACTCAACTCAATAGCTGACACTATATCCCCTGCACTCTCTCACCTTTTTAACACCTGCCTGAAAGAAGGCTGTTTTCCCAAGACTCTGAAAATCAGTAAAATATCCCCAATTTACAAAGGTAAGGGTAAGAAAGAAAACATTGATGGGTACAGGCCGGTAGCTGTCATACCCACCATTGCTAAGGTGCTTGAGAATGGTCTATGCAGCCGACTGACAGCATTCCTGGGTGAAACAAAGGTACTATCGGATCGCCAATATGCATACAGACCCGGACGGAGTACGGTGGACTTGGCGCGAAAGGTTGTGCGTAAGATAATCGGTGCTTTGGAGGAAAAACAGCAAGTCGCAATGATTTGCTGCGACCTCTCCAAAGCATTCGACGTTGCAGACCACAACGTGATTGCCGCTAAACTACTCCATTACGGTGTCTGTGGTAATGCGCACAGGCTATTTATGGACATCTTGCACGATCGATCCCAAATTGTGGTGGGAGACGGAGGTCATGCAAGATCCGACCCATTGACCACAGCAATAGGTGTAGCCCAAGGATCATCAGTGTCCAACATCCTCTTCTCTCTGCTGCTTAATGATTTACCTGAAGCCGTCCAAGCAGCCGACGTACTAATGTATGCAGATGACGTGGCCGGCATCGTCATTGCACCCAACTTTGATGCTCTGCAATCAAGCCTCAACGACGCAGCAAATCAATTGTTCAATTGGTTTGGATTGAATGGGTTAGCCCTCAACCTCACTAAAACCCACGTCCTCCACTTCCACGTAGGAGGCCGAACACCAAGACCATTGAGCGTTAAAGCTGGCGGTGTAAACTTGGAGCAGGTAACGTTCACCACTTTTTTGGGTTTCGTGATTGATCAAAAACTAACATGGGCCAACCATATCGATCTGTTGTGTAGCAAACTGGGTGGAGCATGCTTCGCACTAGGCCGTCTCGCGCGTGTCGTACCCCGAAATGTTGTGAGAGCGAGCTATTTTGCTACGATTCATTCGCTGTTGCAATACGGCACGGAAATATGGGGACGTGCGGCGGACTGGCAGCGCATTTTCAGGCTACAAAAGAGAGCCGTACGAGCAGTAGCGCAGGTGCCTCAAGACTCCTCAGCGAAACCTCACTTCAAAGAGTTAGGTATTCTCACATTGCCATCCATACTTATATACCAGATAGCGATCTACGTTCACAGTAACCTCTCGGAGTACAAAACACGCGCAGACGCCGGCCGCCCTTTACGGAACCCAAGCAGCCTTCTTCCGGTACAAAGAAGACTCGCGCGGTCAAACAAGGTCACGCATGTAATGGGCCCAACTATTTATAATAAGCTGCCCGACACAGTCACCTCAGCTACTTCTCTCTCTGGCTTTAAGTCAAAACTGAAACGTTGGCTTCTTGAGCACACGTTCTATAGTTATGAAGAATTTTTAAATAGTTAGTAACCTAATAAAGTATATATTAACCCATTTACAGTTAATAACTAAATTGTATAATGTTTATTATGTGACATGTTATATTATAAATATAATAAAGAATATGAATATGAATATGAATATGAATTGAGCATATTCTCTTATTGAGCAAACAGGTAATTTTATAAACTTTTTCAGTAGCTGTGCTATGTTGTTACGTTTCTCTATAGGAAGAGATATTGACATTTCCACTGAATTGTAAACAAAGCCTAGAAATTTGCAGTGCTGTTGAGGCTGTAAGGCACTTTTGTTGTAATTTACAACAAACCCTAAGCATTCTAGTAGACGGATAGTCTCTTCTACGTTTTGTTTACATTCGTGGTAATCCCTTCCGACACATAAAATATCATCTAAATATACGGTTGATGTAAAACCTTGCTTTCTTAAAAATGTAATTACTTCTTTCATTATTTTGGTGAAAGTTCTAGGTGCCACTGAAAGTCCATACGCCAAAGCGGTAAATTCGTATGTTATACTGTTAAATTCGAATCTCAAGTACTTCCTATCGGCCTTCGCTATAGGTACAAGTAGATATGCCTCTTTTAAATCGATGGTAGCCATAAATCCATTTTTGGGTATTAACTTTGAAGCCGTCCTAAAGTCTTCCATTTTAAAATGAGACTTACAAACGAACTGGTTCAGGTTTTTTAGGTTAAGGATGAACCTATAACCACCATTTGATTTAGGGGTTAGAAAAATCTTCGATATGAATTGATCCTCGCTTTGTTGACATTCAGTGATAGCACCTAGATCAATCAAATTTTGAATAGCTAATTTCATTTCATGCGTCTCTTGACGTGAAAATGAATTAACAGGTTTCACAGTTTGGTTAACAGGTCCCGTGAAAGGAATAGGAAATCCGTTCTGGATCCAGTCCAATACGGTCCTATTTTTAGTAACATTTACCCAACAATTATAAAAAGCATTAAGCCGACCGGCGTGTACCTGTGTTACTGGCGCGCTGGTGCACGTGGCCTGGTGTAAGCTGCCTTGGGCTGCGTCTGCGCGCTGGCCGGCGCCGTCGACCTCGGAGCTGCCGGCGCGCTCCAGCGTGGCCCGCCGCGCCCCCGTCGGCTCGTCGGTTGGAAGCGAGCGGGCCTCGACCAGTTTCCCCGGTATCGAGCGTAGGATGGGCCCGCAGCCTGGAATGTACTTGTGGCTGGTGTCGCGACAGTCTTCTTAATCTGAGAGCTTTGTTTTTCGATCGCTTTCGATGCCTTGATTTTTTCGGACAGTTTGCTGCCGAACAGGGCCTCATCTCTCTCAACATCTTGGATCAGATTAAGGAAGACCTTATCTAAGCCTGGAGTGACTAGTTTCACTCTGGCCTGCGACTGTAAGAAATGAAGGTCGGATAAGATGCGACATCCGTCAGATAGGGTTTTTATCGCTCGGACCTTACTTTGTTTGTCGTCGGTAGTTAAAAGTAAGGTCATGGCTCTATTTATAGCGGATAGGCCCACGCCTAAGAGCTGTTGTTCTGCTTCGATTTTCTTATCACGACCTCTGGCTATGTCTGTAACAGCCGCGGAGATCTCGGCATTTAATGACGGAGCTCTTAGTAGTTTACAGTTTTCTGGTATACTGTACTCTTTGATCAGTTCGTCCTTGGCATTTTTGTCCATACCTTTACGTAATATAGGCAGCCATCTTTGAGCCAAATCCGGATGAATTTGTTCACCATATTTGGGAGCCTCGTCCGTGGCCTCCCCAAGAGCGGTCAGTAACTCCGCGTCTATTACAGGGACTGTTTCGGCGTCACCTGCCTCAGTTTGAGGTGGCGGTGGAGTCTCCTCATTCGAATTTGCGGCAGACCCTTCAGGTTCTTCATTAACATTTTCGAACGCCGAAGCATCTTCGTGGTCTAAAAATAGAAAATAAAATAAGTAATTTAATTTGAGGGTAGAATATGAGTTAGTTTACAAGAAAAACCCATAAGGTGTTTTAATTGTATTTTTATCTAAAGGATAATCTTCATAGTTTTTTCATATATTGCTATCGTGTTGACTCACGGCCAACCCCAAGCAGGTTTTACCTTCGTGACGACTCACGGCCGCCCCCAGGTTTATAGCTACCAGGCGTGGACTCACGGCCCGCGCGGTACTAAATGTATTATATTGGACCACAAAGTGTAGGTTTTTACGAAAAATATTACACTCACCTGATTTTTCTTCAGAGTCTGAAGAATTTGGCAACACTGTTGAAACTTGTTGAATACGTTTGAGTTTCTTTTCTTGTATTCTTTGGATTTTTCGCGTATAGTGCGCTATTTTTTCTTCTGCACTACGTTTAGGCATTTTCACGATTTTGAATTTTTAATTCTGAATTTACGTGCGTTCGTTGCCTCGCAAGAATAAAGAATGAGCAATGGCGGCAAGCCGTACTCCCCACCTAGACTAGGTGGAGAAGTGGGAATAGGCCTGTTCGAGTTTTATTACTACCCACTTTAAACATGCGATGAGTTGCCTAGTAGGTTAAAGGACTACCTGGTTTTTTATATCTGAAGAATGAAGCTTAAGAAATATAATACAAATAGATAAGCACTTTATAGTTACTTAATGTATTAAATATATAATTTTTAATTCTTATTGATAAAAATGAAGTGTAGTGTTGCTTTACACAATAAAAGTAGGAATCAAATGAAATAGAGTACCTATTTACTGTGATATTAATAGAATTTCTGTTGCGCAATGATAGTTTTTTTCAGTACAGATGCTGCTTTTTTTAACGCAGTAGTGCGAGCAAATCAAGCAATGATTCATTTCTTGTCTGGTCGAAACTCTTAGCTTAGATTTAGGTACTGAAAATCGTCGTACGATACACGTGCGAAAAGGACATTCACAACTCGTGTCGATTTAAAACACTCCCTTCGATCGTGTATTAATTTATCGCTACTCGTATCGATTTTCCTCTTTTCCGCACTCGTATCTACAAGTATTTTGTTTGGGTTACAAGAAAAAACACATTATTTACTCTACTACGTTTTATTTATGTCTCTTTAACATTACAAATTTGTAGATGTATAGATAAGTGCTATACAAAAATCTTGACAAAAGAAGTACAGATCGCTGAAATGAATGTTGATAGTAATATTAATGAAGACTACTTCAACAAGTGTCAATTGTGAAATGCCGCAAAATACTAGTTGCTCTATAGAAGACCATAATAATATGATCCCCGATCCTTTACAACCCAGCAGCTCGGTACGCACGTTACAATTTTTTTTTTAATCTTCTTTAGTGAGGACAACTGAGTACGACGGCATATTTAATTGTTTATAAAGTTTGAGGATACCTGGAAAAAATGAATACATTAGCCATTTTGAAAATCCAATAAATATTCACTGCTTTCGGTCACGCGTGTACGCTGCGACTATTTTGCGACCGTTTGTCGACCGTTTGGTGACCGTTTGGCGACTGTTTTTTACATGGAATATTACCGTCTTAATCCATATTTTAACAACTTTATTGGTTTTCTAGGCATTATTTTTATTATTTCAGTATAGTATATGCACCGGAGCACTAAAACTTCACCAATCAATATACATAACACGCAAACACCGAGTAGTCAATAATATTATTACTGGTTAAACTGAGGTAAATTGATGGCGCGTTGATAAATTTAGACTTATTTTATGAAATCACTCGAGCAATTTAATTGGCCATGGTAATTAGCCCACATAATATTACAAATGCAAACAATATTTATCTTTAACAAATTCTTACGCCATTACATTTTAATGTCAAATGATTTTATTTCTTTTTTACTTTGACGTCTCTGACAGTCGCCATTTGAAAAGAATGAAATGAACGAATGATTTTGGGAAAGTAGTCGCCAAACGGTAACAATGTGTGCACGCGTAGTGCACACTTCTGTCACTTTTGTGACCATTTGTGCCTGTTACCAATCGTCCCCATTTGGGTCGCCGCGACTAAACGTCGACCGTACTGCGACTAAGCATTGAGACCCGAAGACCTGTGTGTACACAAAATAGGAGGATCTGCGTAGGAACGGCGACCGATTATGGTTATATGGGCGTTTGTTAATGAAGGTAATAATTTAGAATGGCGGTATTTTGTGAACATCAAAGGAGTGAGCCTTCTGTACTTGTATATATTCTGTTCTGTGACAACACTAAAAACATGTGTTCCAAGTACAACACTCTAAATGCCGGAAAGTTAGTAGGTACCGACCGTATATTGGCGAAATCCAACAAGTTAACACATGTGATGGACCCTGCCGTCTATAATAAATTGCCGCAATATGTGGTTGAAGTACCTAGAGTGTCGAACTTTAAGTATTGCTTAAAAAATTGGCTGGTCGAGCACCCGTTCTACACTTATGAAAAATTTTTTATTACCTAATTAGAAAAATATTTTTGTTAATTTTTTATGTGAATATTGCCTAACTTTTTGTAATTTCAATCTTCTGTCTATTTATTTTCTAAGTATTATTGTTGTATGAATATTATTTTTTTAAATCAAATCTTGACGTGTAAAATGGCGTTACAAATAAATGAGTATGAGTAGTATTAGATTATTTTGACCATTAAAAGTTTGTACGGAACCCTCGGTGGGCGAGTCCGACTCGCACTTGGCCGGTTTTTTGAATACTTTTTGAATACCTGTATTCCCGGGCGAATACAATCTGGGTGAATTCAAGTCAAGAGTGAATAGGCTGTTACTGAACCAGTGAGCTACAACCTCGGCCTTGTCGTCACTTTCCATCAGGTGCGACTAAGGTCAATCACTGGCCAGTTTATAATAAAAAAAAAAAAAAAAACTTACAAAAAATCTTGCACTATTCAATTAATTTACTTTACCTTATAATTTGATTACCGTCGTCCTCACTCTCCAGTCCACGCTTAGAGAACGTGCAAGTTTCATTCATGAAAAAAAAACCGACAAACAACAACAAACACATTCCACACGTTCGTGTTTGTTGCTTGTGTTCGCTGTTTGTTGAAAATGAGGGCCTTTATTTTATTGTATTTATTACCTACCCACTCGTAGACTTCTCTCTTCAAAAATTAACGTCACGTTTGAGGAAGGAAAGAATCACATCCAAACATGCATGGATATTAAACGTTGGCAAAAAAAAGTTAAATTAAAATGTGGCGACATCATAGTGTCGTCCATTTCAAATCAGTAGTAAGAAAACGGGACGACACTGATGTTGCCATTTTTCAATTTCTACTCTTGCTGGCTGTTGACTTAACTGCGTTGGTAGAGTCAGTCCAAGGTAAGTTAGCAACGATTTTGATAGCCTCGCCGATGAAAATGATATTTAAACATCAAAATGCGATTCAATTCCTTAAATTGCAGGGGCAGGGCGAACAAAATAATTATATAGGTACCAACTCATTTGGCCCAAACTACATATCAAAGTCGCCAATTGCCACTATATGTCCCATAGCACTTTATGTCGGCGGAATAAGGTCTCGGTACATATTTTTGAGCGGATAAAATCGATACGTATTTTTGCACTTGACTGTACCTAATGCAATTTGACAAATTAAGAAGAGAGAAGCTCTTCAAAAAATAACGTCACGTTTGAGGAAGGAAAGAATCACATCCAAACATGCATATGGATATTAATCATCAATTAGTCCGATAGGTCACGTTAAACTGGTCAAGTCGTTAGCTCAATAATAGTACCACCTATCGAGTGCGAGCGTTGACGAGATGCTTGGATCACAACGACGTAATATGTATGAAAGCTTGCGGTGCTTAAGACTGTATTCTATCGAGTCGTGTGGCAAATTTGAAGCACAGCGCGTGTCTGTCTCACTCACTCTTACGATAAACCTAACGAACTGTTTCACTTTCAAAGGATTTTTGAAGTAATGTTGGTAATGTGACATTGTCGCGGTGAGGGTCTTTCCGGTACAAATTTATCGGTGGATATTTTCGGACGTTCGTGGACAGTCTGACGTGGACGATGAACCGATGTCGCTTAATTTTGAAGTGTCGACTCTCGCGAGGGAGTTTGAGGACCGCGAGGCGCGCGTGTGACAGTTGAGTTTTTGAATGATTTGAAGTTTGTGAATGATTTCTGTGTGAATATTTGTGTGGGCATGAGGTGCAGAGATGCGATTTATTTGAAATACTTCTATTTAAAATGCAAATACAAAATGCAAAATACCTATTTTGTATTTTGCATTTAAATGCCTTTTAGTAAAAAGCATTTTGTATTTTATTTGAAATACTTTTTGAGATGTATTTTGCATTTTTAATATGCATTTCAAAATGCAAAATACTTTATGATTAAATTAAGTTTAGCCAACATTACCAGTCAAACAAAATGTGAACAAATGACGATTGTATTGCCGAATTTGACCGATAGAGGCGCCTGCTAGCCATGCGCGCCTGACTGACTAGTGTCAATTTGATACTGTCAATGTCAAACGAAAACGAATATTATCTATGGAAAGCGACGCCACTGACGCCGACGATTTAACGGATTTATTGTTTGCTGGACTGCTGACTGCTGAGTACTAATGACTGATTTTGATTTAATTACCTACCTACTTTTAAGTGTTGAGTTATTATTCCTATTGTAAAAATCCTAAGCTATAGAATGAAAATAAATAAAGAGCATTTAGGTGATATCATAGATTTAGAATTATTAAACTAGATTGTGGAATCACATTTTTTGCCATACTAAATTGAACCTTATCACTGAGACAGAAAGGTGATCGTATCAGGCCCCGTAGCCGAATGGCATTTCTCCGACGCCAAACGAAAGCGATACGCCGCTGGCTCTGTCGCGCCAATACGCAAGCGCGATAGAGATAGATATCTACTAGCGCTTCGTTTCGTGAGCGTTTCGTGAGCGATTGTGCCATTCGGCTAGCCACCCAGACTAGCGAAAACGGTCCACATAAAACATAAACATAAACATAATTTTTATTGAAAACAAGTATTGCATATTTACATTACATCCAACAAATACTTAAAATTATCGATGATTTACATTTGCCCGAACTAGGGAAACCCTGTGTTTCAGGCGAGAGGTACGGCAAAACAAGGTTCAAACTTAATTTAATTTAATTTTAATGTTCACTTACAAAATGTATTTATTTATCTTTTATTCATTTCACTACTTAAGTTATTTATACAGGGTTACTTTTTAGTCAGTTAACAAACTTCGTATAAATGATCGCTAAGGTAAATGAAATATACGTTTTGTTTTATTTTTATCCCATCTCAAATAAAAAAAAAAAAATTGCACCCAAATTATTCCACAAAAACAGTAGAAAACTTGGTCACCCTAGTTACTGACGGCAGCGGCGGAGGCGAGGAGTGAGCGGGGCACTCGCGCGCGGCCAGTGGCAGCGCTTGCGCAGGGGGTGGGGATTTGAGCTGAGCGGCGTCGGCAGGGTTCAAAGATGGCAGCTTTTGTTCTTAGCCGCGCCGGATTTACAGCGATTCCAAATTTTCCTTCATACTTTCACGGGCTTAGGACCGTCAAAGCCCATGTCGATAGTCAATAAAAAACATTTAACATTTTAAGACAAATTAATTCACAGAAGAAGTCGATAAAGTGAAAAACGACATGTGCTTAGGCGTATTTAAAAATTGGACGTTTGAATTTTGATTTAGGTACTTACAAATGGAGTCCATTTCTCCTCACTTAACTCACTTACACTAATTGTATTTTAATAATTGTTCAAAATGCAGTCCATTTTGCTGCAAGCACAGTCTAGCGCGTTTTAGGACATTTCCACTAATGTTCCATAAAACAAGATGTTCGTTTTTCACTTCATTAAATGCTAAAATAATTCAATTTGCACAGCTAAACGTGGTGCTCCACGACCTTGAGCATGCGCAGGCACTGCAAACTGTCCATGGTCCAGTAGATTCTGACTCGCCGACAAAATTGTTTGCAGACATGGGAGACGAGCATTAGGCAAACCGGTATTTCTTAACACAGGCAGAATCTCTGCCTCGTACAACCTACGACTCCCACGAGCCGCTCGCAGATTGTTATTAGCCCTGGCGTACACTCTCACCATTTCATAAAACTCGCGGTTTGAGTACATCGTTTCGCGTTAGCTCACTGGCGTGCGAGGAAAACATAAAACGACTGTCCGTAAGAGAGCGCGGCGTGAGACTGAGGGGCGGTGTTTCTTTTGTAAAGCGGCGAGCGGCGCGCGCGCTCTCCCGCCCCCGCCGCGCGCACACCCCCGTCATACCCAATCATGCGCCGGCCGCCGCTGAACTCAAATGAACCCAAAATCAGCTGTGTGTAGGGTGTCCGTAATTTGTAAAAATTATGAGGATTCAAAATAAAAAAATAATAAATCTTAAAAATAATGTTTTTTTATTGAAATGGGTTCTATTAACGATACTGAATTCAGGGTTTTTTTTGTAAGGTGACTAAAAAATAACCCTGTATAATTATAACTATTTACATTATTATTTGCTTTAGCAGATCAATACCATAGTTATACATAATATATTAATAATCTTATTTATCTCAATGTGTGTTTAGACCTACCTATTACCTATCTATATATTCATTTTATAACTAATAGTAGATTCTCTGTGTCTTCGTACGTCATATTTTGGAGGGCTTTTCGGAGAGTTTCCTTACACTTCGTGTAGCTAAGTGAGTATAAATCTAAAATTGCATTAAGCTTAAAGGAAATGTATGGAAATAATCTAAATAAACATGAATAAAACTGGAGATTCTAAGACAGGACAAAAGAATATATTTTCTCTCAGAAAGACATTGACAACATCCACTCACAACCATAAACAATGAGATAGAGGATACATATCAGCTCCTCCACCCTTAGCTGAAGAACTTAAGCATATATTTAACGCACACAAGTAAAACGTGGTAAATAATAAAATTAAAGTAAATAATCAAACTACACTTTATAATTAACCGCCTTGCGAGGTCTCAGGACTCTAGCCCCTGAGCCTTGGAACTCGGTTGTCATTGGTGGTGCTTCCACCGATATAGGCGGTTCAGGCTCCGCGGCCTGCGCCGGTCGCGCCGGCTGTGCCTGCGGCGACTCCCTCTCCTCCAGCTGCTGCGGAAGCTCTACCTGCGCTTCACCATCCGTCGCGTCTTGCCATTCGTCCGCGGAATCATCTTCTAACAATTGAAATGGCGTTGAAGGGACGGGTGATATACTCGTACTCGATTCCTCGCGTTCGAGATTTAAATCTGGACTACTAACGTACCGCCTTAACTGGTCAATATGACGCTTACACACTGTATTGTTTATATCTAACGTAACTAAATACATTCGGTTCCCTATCATCTCTATTATTTTACCTTTGTGCCAAACAGGTTTCCTATTAACATACGATCGACACCAAACTAAATCATTTACAGAAAATATCCTAGAGTTGTCACAAGTTTGTATAATGTCCTCTAACTGATCCGAGTTTTTACACGGTGGACGTAACAAATCCAACCTGCAACGTAAGTCACGGCCCATCATTAACCGTGCAGGGGACGAGCCGGTCGAACAATGAATGGTATTTCGATACTCAAATAAAAATTCTTGAAGCTTTTCATTAATTTTATGTTTACAAGTTTGAGAGTCTAAAATAGCTTTGATCATCTTTTTACAAATCCTAACGCTGTTCTCGGCTTGTCCGTTGCTGCAAGGATGATAAATTGGTGAAGTAAGATACGAGATACCGTTAAATTTACAACAATCAATAAACTCCTGAGAAGCTATCTTGACATCATTATCGGACACAATGGTTTCGGGAAGGCCGAATCTAGAACATAATTCGTTTAATTTTGTAAGCAAGTGTTTAGTAGTCGTACCACTAGACATATCAATGCACTCTATCCATTTGCTATAAGCGTCAATGACTACTAAATAAGTCGATTGTGCGACAGTCATGTAGTCAATATGTATCCTAGTCCACGGCCCCGCGGGTCGCGGCCAGGGCCGGGGCTGGGCGCGCGGCGGCGCGGGCCGCAGCGCCACGCACACGCGGCAAGCGCCCACCGCCTGCTCGATGTCACGGTCTACACCGGGCCACCATACCCGAGAACGGGCTATGCTTTTCGTTTTAACGATGCCTTGGTGTGATCGGTGGAGTTCCTTCAAAATGTCGTTTCTGTACTTAGTAGGTATTACTACACGATGTCCTCTAAGTAGACAACCATCGACTAACTCCAGATCAGTTTTACAGAAGAAATAAGGCAAAATATCCTGACATACAACTTTACGTGGCCAGCCATTGTTCACATATTTCATTACAGTCATGAGCACGCTATCTTTCGACGTCGCTTCGCGAATGTCTTTGTACGTGACCGGCAATCCTTCTAACTGAAGTGAATGCAATGCCGGTGAACAATGGTCTAACTCATCACGTGACACATCTCGAGGTACTTGGTTTAACGGGGCCCTAGAAAAATAATCGGCTACCACATTTTCCTTACTTGACGTGTAATGAATTTTGTAATTGTACGCAGATAAGAATATTGCATATCTTACTAAGCGCGAAGCTGTAGTCACTGACATGCCTCCTTTCTGACCAAAGATAGCCAATAAGGGCTTGTGGTCAGTCTTTAGAATAAAAGGATCCTGCCTCCCGTATAAATATTGATGGAAACGTTTAACACCAAAGACAATAGCGGTCGCTTCTTTTTGCAACTGACTATAATTACGTTCGCTTTGGGTGAGTGAGCGGGAACCGAAAGCTAGCGGACGTTCATGGCCAGCGGCGTCAAGTTGCGCTAACACAGCTCCAAGACCCTCGGGTCCAGCATCAACTGTCAGCACTAGTTTTGCCGTCGGGTCGAAGTGTGCCAACACGCGATCGCTGCTAAGTTCTCTCTTCACCCAGTCAAAAGCCTCCTGATGTCTATCGGTCCAGACCCACCTTGCACCGTCACGCAAAAGTTCGTGAAGTGGCGCAAGTATAATCGAAGCATTAGGCACAAAATTCCGGTAATAATTTACCATACCTAGAAACCGCTTCAACTCTGTAGTATTAGACGGCCTTAGTACTTTAACGATTGCTTCCACCTTTTTTGGACATTTGTGTAAGCCATCTTTGTTAATAATATGGCCCAAATACGTAACACTATCCTGAAAAAAGGCGCATTTGCTTTTTTCTAGTCGAAACCCTGATTCCTGGAATCGTTGGAATACTTTCTCTAATCTTTCTAAATGTATACTTTTAGTCGGACCTGTCACACAAACGTCATCAAGAAAAACTGTCACACCTTCAATTCCTGCCAAGAGACTTTCAATAGTGCGTTGGAAAATCGCCGGGGCGCAGGCCAGGCCAAACACGAGCCGCTTGTACATGAACAGCCCCTTAGTAGTATTGATGGTGGTCAGCTTTTGGGACTCTTCTGATAATTTTATTTGATTGTAGGCCTGACTACAGTCTAATTTAGAGTAATGTTGACCATTGCTTAATTTAGCAAAAACTTCATCGATCCTAGGCAAAGGGTATTTATCAACGTGAATATCTTTATTTAATGTTACCGAATAGTCTGCACATATCCTAATACTGCCATTAGATTTCGGCACCGGGACAATGGGCGTCGCGTACTCAGAGTGGTTTACTGGTTCTAATATACCGACCTCAACTAACCTTGCGAGTTCGGCCTCCACTGCATCCTTAATAGCAAAAGGCAAAGGGCGCGCTTTACAAAACTTCGGACTCGTACCTTCCTTCAACCGTAAATTAACCTCGGATCGTGTATAACAGCCTAATTCCTTATTAAATAATTCGTTATACTTGTTGACCAATTCTCGTATCTCTGGGTTATTCTCTGGAAATAAATCAATTTTATGTACTTTAGACGCAATAGTCATATCAAATGCAGACATAAACTCTCGCCCAAGTAACGGTGAACCGCCATTTTCGACAACATAGAATCGAATATTTTGCGAGCGCCCTTGAAAGTTGGCTAGTGTATGAAAATGGCCTACGGGCGAAATTTTATGTCCGTTGTAAAAACACATCTTAATATTACTTTTTACAAGTTTCTTGTGTGAAAAACGTTTGAAATACAACTCACTTGATATTACATTAGTGCCTGAACCAGAGTCTATTTCCATAATAAGATTGATATTGCCATCAAGTGTAATCGGAACTAGGAATGGTTTGTTATTATTAACTGACCTTAAGTTAAAAAGCTGACATTCTTTACAATTATGAATCGAATCCGTTTCATCAGAACTAGAGTTTGTTCCCGTGTTAATATGATTAACTGATTTAATCTTGGAACTGCACATCTTCAGTAGATGACCCTTCTCCTTGCACCTTTGACAGCGGTAGTTCTTGTATCGACATGTCTCGGCCGCGTGGCTCTTCATGCCACAGACTGCGCAACGGTCTTCTTTCTTGTGCACCTTCTCAGGCCCGCCAGGGCGCGCAGCGCGTGTCCACAACAGGGGCGCCTCCTTGGCCTCAGTACTCGCGGCAGCGATCGCCGCGGCGCTAGCTGTAGTTGCGCGCGCCTGTTTTGCGACCACTGTCTGTTGTGCTACTTCTAATGCCTTTGAGAATGTAAGTTTTGACGCATCTTGCTCACAAACGCGATCTCTGACTGCTCCTGATCTCAGTCCGAGAACGAAGCGGTCGCGGTACACTTTATCGAGAGAAGATTCAAAATCACAGTGAACAGCCAAGCCTCTCAATCGAGCTGCCCAATCCTCTACGCTTTCTGCCTCCGCTTGCATTGCGTTATAGAACTTACTAAGGTCCGCAAATGTTGCACGTTTCGGGGTCAGATGCTTGTTCAACACTTCTATCAACTCGTCAAATTTTGAACTCTCAACCACGTTAGGATGAAGTAAATTACGGAGTAAAAGATAGGCTTCGTCGGATAAATGAGTCAATAAGACAGCACGTTTCTTGTCCTCGGAATCTATTCCATTTAACAAAATGAACTGTTTTACCTTGTTACAGAAAATTTCCCATTGTTGCGTTTTGGGTTCAAATGCACTTAAAGTGCCGATAGTCATCGTCGCCATGTGAAATGTATGGAAATAATCTAAATAAACATGAATAAAACTGGAGATTCTAAGACAGGACAAAAGAATATATTTTCTCTCAGAAAGACATTGACAACATCCACTCACAACCATAAACAATGAGATAGAGGATACATATCAGTTTTGTAATTATTTGTGTCGAGGTTATTTTTACGCATGTTAAATTTTATATAATTAGTTTTAGCTGAGTTGAGAGTTAGTACGTGACGTTGTAGCCATTTAGTGGCCTTCTGAAAACCACGTTGTGCATGCGCATAGACTTCCTGTGTTGATTTCGCGGAAAAAAGTAGGGCAGTGTCATCAGCGTAGGAGATGATTTTTCCATTCTGCATTTTTAGATTACAAAGGTCATTTATATATACTAAAAATAGAGTGCTGGATAAGCAACTTCCTTGTGGAATTCCATAATGTGTAGTTTTCATATCTGCGCTAATAACGTCATTGATTTTTACGCATTGCTCACGTTCGTTTAGGTAGTCTGTAAGTAGCATAAGCTGAGTACCTCTAAAGCCTAGTTTTTCGAGTTTCTGCAGAAGTATGGGAATGGAAACTGTATCAAATGCTTTGGCAAGATCAAGAAATATTCCTATTGTCTGATTTCCTTTATCCAGTTCCTGGACCAAATAGTAATCTGTTAGCTCATGTACTGCATCGCCGGTTGACAAATTAGATCTAAAACCAAACTGGGTTTTCGACAATAACTTATTTTTTTCTAGATATTGAATGATTCTATTATTAATAATTTTTTCTAATATTTTAGATGTTGAGGGTAATAAAGAAATAGGTCTGTAATTGGATATTTGGTCTTTGTTGCCAGATTTGTAAATTGGAATGACTAGAGATTTTTTTAGGCATTTGGGAAAGATCCCCTCGGTGAGGCATCTTTGGAAAATGTGTGTTAAGTGAGGGAGCAGTAAATGCTTATATTGCTTTAAAAATTTATTTGAAATGCCATCCCAGCCAACTGCAGAGTCGTCTCTTAGGCTTTGAGAGGTCAGAGGATTAGGGTTGGCGAGAATATATTGTTTACAGTCTTCTACATCGCACGTTATGCACTCCGACACAGAAAGGCTATCTAAATCAGCTAATACACTATCAGTCATAAATTTAAGATAAAAACTAGGTTACTACTTATCTAAGAGAAAGTATAAAATAGAATGCAATAATATTACACTCGAAGTGACGCTCTTAGGCGCCTTCATAATCTATGGAATCAACAAACCTTTTTTCGGCAAGTTTTCTTGCTGGGCACTCAGCATCGCCAGTTCGGTGGTCACAGGGCTTTTTGTACTGCATACATGTTGCACATTTCGGGGCTCGTCTTTGTTGGGGCACTCTTTTCTGTCGTGTCCTATAATGCCACAATGTCCGCATGTGTTGGATACTGCTCGGCAAGTTTTAGCGGCATGTCCGTAACCTTGGCAACGGAAACAGAGAGTGACTAAGGTAAAATCTCGAACTGGGCAAGAGGACCAGTTTACAAATACCCGGTTGTTTTTAATTAGGGCTTTCCGTATAATTGCAGGGACTTCTATAATGTAATTGCAGGTGTCGGCATCTTTTCTCCCAGATTTGTGGCTAAGTTTAGACGAGGCCAAAAATGTTTCTAGTGTCCAGTTGCTTTTATCGGATATATTTTGATGATAGAGGCATTTAAAAAATTCTGTCTCTTCCATGCTTGAGGGGACTCCGACAATCACGATTCTGGGCTTCCGTTTTTGCGCTTCGTCCACAATGAGACCAGAGGAGGTTAACTGCACAGATTTAAGCTTTGCGATGTCCTCCTTCGATTCGGTGCTTATTATTATACCACCATTCTTGATTTTTCTTAGACCTCGTACGTGCAAGTTGAGCTCTTCCGGCCGAATTATTTTCTGTACCAGTGTTTTCGTTTCCTCGCTAGATTTTAGTTTATCCGTAGGAAAAATTGTTACCGAGCTAATATTTGTGGGCTGGACATACCTTTTATCATTATTTTTGAGGGCATCGGCAAAGGTAACAGGTCCTGGGGTGGATTTCGAGGATTCGTCAATGCTCTTTTTGAGTTCCTGGAATTGTTTTGAGAGTTCTCTTGTTTCTTTTTGGGCTTGATGGGCGTGGTAAGAGAGACGAGCGTTGCCTTTCAGGCCTTGGTATTCCACTGCCATAGCCGCGGCGTAGTGAGTAACTTGTCTACACATGTCCTGAATTTTGGTCCTTTGCTCAGCGTTTTTCTTGCCGGTCGAGTTTGACGATAGAGTGGAGATCGTTTGTAGAGCATGCTCTATGTTTTTAAGCCACCCATGGATATCCACGGTAGGAACCATCTTCGGGGGGCCAATATCTTGCTCCATTTCTTCTTCGATGGCAGGTTCAGCTGGTTGTGGTTTTGGTGGGCTTCGTGGCGTTAGTCCACTCCGATTGAAAGGGTTGTCGTCTCCCATTTTCATTTTAACATTCTTCTACATGAAAGAAAGAATCAAACGTTTGACCGAGTTAATATTGTGCACTCCGTTTAATTGTCTGTGTTCGCGATTTTTGTAAGTGACAATAAAATTAAAATTAAATATTAAACATTTGTCACGTCCGATCTCGTTGTCGGTTTGATCACGAAATGCCATGAAATCACATGAGAGGGCATTGTTTGGGCTGGTGTCCCTCTCGCATGGGTGGCCAGTGTTAATGAGGTTACCATAGTAGTAGTATTTTTATCTGTATATTATCTGACTTTATAACTTCTTATATTATTTTAGTGTTATATTCAAACTCGGGTTTCGATATATTTCAAAGAATTGGAAAATAATTATAATGTAATTATTTTGATGCCAATAAATCAAAGATTTGTATAATTAAAAAATATGTTCAAATTGGTATTAGTAGATGAAAATTGACTGGTATCCCCAATGTATGACAGTGATGACGTCACTGAATAATGTTGACATTGTCAGTAAGTGCGAGAGGAACACCAGCCCAAACAATGACCTCTCGTGTGGACACACTTTTTGACCTAACTACTCATTCTGGTTTAACTGTAATTCTGTGGGTGATATAGGTATGAAATATAAGAACTAGATGCACAATCAACAAAATGGAGCCATGGCTCTCTTTTCGTTAGTGTAGTTTTTTTACATTATTTAAGTGAGTAGGTATAATAGGTATAATAGTACCTAAAAATAGTAGGTCAATCAATAAATTCTGTTATGTTATTAATAAATAAAATAACATAACATAATTTATTGATTGCCTACTGATAAATATGACCAAAATGTCATTCATTACTTTCATTAGGTGCCATGTTATTAGACGTTTTTGTTCGGCATTGTGACTCTATTTCTCATGATTATTAATACAGAAAATAAATAAAAATATCTGAGATTTGGTGAAAAGGTATTTTATTTTAAAAAAGTATTTTGAAAATACCTATTTTGCATTTAGCATTTGAAATACAAAACTCAAAACTATTTGGTATTTTGCATTTGAAATAGTAAATCTGAAAAGTATTTTGCATTTTGTATTTAAATGCTTTTTTAAAACCATTTTGTACATCTCTGACGCTCTGTCTTGCGTGAGCGACGGGCGACGCGACGCGATGCGACGGCGATGGCTCAAGGTCATCGCGTATCCATCGCGCGAAACTTCGGCACTAGCATTTGGTGATTAGAATCAGAAGATTCGCCGACTTTCACAATGTGCAAATGGTCTAGCGGGTTTGACTTCTAGGTGGAATCGTTTGCGCCATGAGTGTCGTGAGTTCGAATCTCGGCTCACGCAATCTTTTTGCATTTTTATTTACTTTTTTCTTTTATGTTCTACTAGCTTTTGCCCGCGGCTTCTCTTGAAAGACGGACAAACAAACAGACACACACACACTTTCCAGTTTAATCAGTATGGATTATTTGATTTTATTTACCTGCTTATTTCTTTCTCTAAGATTCTACTTTCTTATTTTTTTTTTAAGAACTCCGGGTTTTATACTAACAAGGAAAGTTTTAAGTAGCACACAATAATACTGCATTTTGTTTTTATTAACTTAATGTTTATTTTAATCCATACCACGGGAAAGTGTGTGTGTGTCTATTTATTTGTCCGTCCTTCACGGCAAAACTGAGCGACGAATTAACGTATACTATTTACTTATAACGAATGCTATTTACTTAATGTTGAAATGAAAAATGTCATACAGTGTAACCCAGTGTTTTTTAATGCTGCCATCTAGTGTCGACTGGCATAACCACTACACTAAGAGCCCTTATTCCTTAGAGCGTTCATCAATTTCGTGAAATAGCCATTGATAGATGGCGTTGGCGCTCGGTACGCGATCCACCGGTAACGCAACACACAGGCAAGAATGATCTTGATAGTTTTGAATTTAATTGCTAGTAACAATTCTTTTGGTTTCATGTGTTAACTTTTTTGTAAAGTTTACAAGAGATAAGAATATATTATTATTATATGGTACCTACTAATTGTAAGTAACTTAAAATAAACAGTTTCAAAGAGCTGAGCTGTGTGCAAAAAATTACATGTGTTATTGGCCCGGCTAATGAGATCAAACATGGTCGAGTTACGATAAGTAGAATAGCAGTTCTGTTATTCATTTCCTGACTCGATCATGTGACCTTGGACATCATCGAGATCGACGTTGCTCATCAGCCCAAATGTAATAAGCCCAAACATAGTGGAGTTATTATGAGTAAAATAGCAGTTTTGTTGACCATATCCTGACTCCACCATGAAAACCAGAACCTCATCCTGGGGGCCGGTTTTTGAATCTCACATATGGGATTATGGGATTTGTCACTAAAATACCGGTTGAAAACAGTGAATTGCTTAGTATTTTCAGTGACAATTTTCTGAATTCGAACGCGTGAGACTCAAAAATCGGTCTCCTGGTCCCGAAATATAATAATAATTCAAACTCTCATCAGATTTCAAGTAAAATTTCTTGGATAAAATTGCATGTGTAAAAATCAGGCGGACCGTACGCCTGTTTGCCACCAACAGGATCAAGATTTGTTTAGTCGCAGTACCTATACAGCACTTCTCAGAACTATCTAGCTGCTTACGCTTACGAGAGCACGGTGCGCCGGACTATCGAACGTAGGTCCACTGTCTATGAGCGCTGGGCGCAGACTGAACTGAGCAGTGAGCGGGCCCGTGTCAGCAGTGTATTTTATTCGAATTTTATGTGCTTTAAAAAATATCTATCGACACAAAGGTATATAGATATGTATGTTTTTTTTATATGGCAACAAGAAGTTCTGGTTTAGGATAATATTATTATTTAAGAGTTACAATAAATGCAGGAATCGCAGGAATTACAATGAACGCCCCTTAAAGAGTAGTCTAATTATATTTTTTTTGTATGGGTACCTTTCCTTGTTAGTATAAAAGCCGGAGTTATTAAAAATAAAATAAAAATAAGAATGTAGATTCTTACAGAATGAAAAAAGTAAACAATCAAATAATAGAAAATAAAAGAAACAAAAATAAAACTGCAAAAGTACGCCTCAGCCGAGGTTCGAACTCACACCGCTGGCGCGGCGTCCAGACGTCGAAACCGCTAGGCTACGAGCCCGTTGTAATAACTAGTTAATTTTGTGATCCTATTCACCAAAGTCAAGTGCTAGTACATATATCGTAAAGTCATCGCACTAGTGTTTCATATTTTTAGTTCACACTTAAATTTTAATATTTTACGCAGACAATCTCGTATCACCGTGCACATAATCAAAGGCTGTCAATACAAGTTACAAAAGTTGTAATTTCCTTACTTTTTAGGCACATTACTCCTTTGGTCAACTTATGGTAATTTGAATATTTTGAATTTTTATTATAAGAAAATATAAAGAATGAAATGTGAGACTAGTAATCAATCGTTATTTCTCTAGTCCGACCTCTCTACGTATTGAATTTGCTTCTAAAAATCAAATAGCTTGATCGCGCGCCCATCGCCATCGCATCGCGTCGCATCGCCGTCGCGGGCCGTCGCGGGCCGTCGCTTACGCAAGACACTCCCATATGAACACAGCGGTTTGATCGCATCGCGTCGCTTAACATTCGCATGTTCATCGCTAGTTCGTCGCGTCGCATCGCCGTCGCGTTCCGTCGCCCACCTAAGACAAGTCCATAGAGATAGAAGGTTTGATTTCGTCGCATCGCATCGCATCGCGTCGCCGTCGCGGGTTCGTCGCTCACGCAAGACGCGGCGTGATGAGGTGTTTGTGTTGCGTTGCGAGATTTGCGCGCGAGTAAATGAGTGAAATGAGGTGAGGTGAGTTGAGGTGTGATGTAATACATTTTTGCCGTATAAAGTGCTGCGACAAATCAACAATATGAGTGGTACAAATGAGGGGCCTCATGTCACACCTCGGACACTGGCGATCAAATATATGAAAGAGGCGCGTTCCTAGCACACATTCTAAAGCTCGTGTAGGCGAACGCGTACCATGCTTGTATGTGTGAGATATGACAGGTCGACTGTTCGCGTTTTTGACAGGCGGTAACTGTGAGGTAACCGAGAGGGGGTGGGCGGCACTTTCAGCGGGGAGCGGGAGTGGCCATACTGTGTGATAGTACTCTTTATTATACTGTGCTCATGTGTGAGGAACTCAACACTCGAATGCTGCGTAACAATGCGAAATCGCCCAATCGGAAGTGTCCAACCCTTTGTATCGACTATCTATACACGTTGTAACATGAGAAACCATGAAATCAGAATCTGGTTTCTGGTATCTGGTATCTGGTATATGGTATCCGGTATCCGGTATCCGGTATCCGGTATCCGGTATTGGTATCCGGTATATGGTATCCGGTATCCGGTATCCGGTACAAGGTATCCGGTATACCGCATCCGGTATCAGTATCCGACATCCGGTTTCCCGTTTCTGGTTTGGTTTTGGTTTCGGTTTCGGGTTTCGGGTTTAGGGTTTCGGGTTTCGGGTTTCGGGTTTCGGGTTTTCGGTTTCTGGTTTCCAGTTTCGGTTTCGGTTTCGGGTTTCGGGTTTCTGGATTCTGGTTTCGGGTTTCGGGTTTCGGGTTTCGGGTTTAGGGTTTCGGGTTTCGGGTTTTCGGTTTCTGGTTTCCGGTTTCCAGTTTCGGTTTCGGTTTCGGTTTTGGGTTTCGGGTTTCGGGTTTCTGGATTCTGGTTTCGGGTTTCGGGTTTCGGGTTTCGGGTTTCGGGTTTCGGGTTTCGGGCTTCGTGTTTCGGGTTTCGGGTTTCGGGTTTCTGGTTTCGGGTTTCGGGTTTCGGGTTTTTGTTTTTGTTTTGGGTTTGGTTTTGGTTTTGGTTTTGGTTTTGATTTTGATTTTGGTTTTGGTTTTGGTTTTGGTTTTGGTTTTAATTTAAACAAAAACAAAACTGAAAACGAAAACGGAAATGGAAACCGAAACGGGAATGGAAACGGAAACCGAAACCAAATGCGAAACCGAAACCGAAACCGAAACCAAAACCGAAACCGACACTGAAACCAATACCGACACCGATATCGAAACCGAGACCAAAACCGAAAGCGAAAATGAAATCGAAACCGAGGCAGAGACAAAAACCGAAACCGAAACCGACACCGAAGCCAAGACCAAAACATGGTAGTAAAGAGTTACAGAGATAGCACTATTATTATTTAAGTTCCTGGAAGTAAAGTGTTAACTCATGTTAGTCAAACTCGTGGTATATGCACTTCCCGCATACAGTAAAGAGTGACAAAGATAGCACTATCATTATTAAAGTTCCTGGTAGTAAAGAATGATAGAGATAGCACTCATGTTAGTCATACTCGTGGCATATGCACTTCGCGCACACAGTAAAGAGTGACAAAGACAAAAATAGCACTATTGTTATTAAAGTTCTTATTAGTAAAGAGTGACAGAGATAGCACTCATGTTAGTCAAACTCGTAATATATGCACTTCTCGCATACAGTAAAGTAAAGAGTGACAAAGATATTTTTCTCGTTACGCTTTTCTCCAATATCGAAATCTTCCGCGAGCTATTTAAGTATAAGCACGCAATTTTGATTGGAAATAGGTGTGAAAAAGATTAGCGTATGCTAGGCTCATACGACGCCTTAGCAGTCTATCAGTGCCATACATACCAAAACGAAACGCCGCGAAAGGTAGTCTGGCCACGTCTGGCTCTGTCGCGCCAATACGCGAGAGCGATAGAGATAATAGATAATATCTACGAGCGTTTCGTTTCGTGAGCGTTTATGCCATTCGGCTACGTACCCAGTGATGTCGCGCTAAAAAGCGCGTACAGTCAAGTGCAAAAATACGTATCGAAATAATCGTCTCATAAATATGGTACTACGCCCTTATTACACCGGACTAAGATGCTATAGGACATGTTTTTGAGTAAGATGTGTACACCCGTATTTTTACACTTGACTGTACAAGGGCTCCTTGCAAGCTGACACAATAACCACCCTAATAATGCTACTACATAATTATTAATTAGTACCAATTAGTACATATACATTCATACTAATATTATAAATGGGAAACTGTGTTTCTGTTTGTTTGTCCGTCTTTCACGGCAAAACAGAGCGACGAATTGACGTGATTTTTTAAGTGGAGATAGTTGAAAGGGATGGAGAGTGACATAGGCTACTTTTTGTCTCTTTCTAACGCGAGCGACGCCGCGGGCAAAAGCTAGTACATTCATATATGTACATATTAACTCACGCCTGAATTTCCATGAGGGGTTAGAAGACTAGGTAGACTTGTGTACATGAAACTGCCCAAATTGTGTGTCTAGCAATTCAGGGGCTGAAAGAAAACTAAATTACGATATTGTAGTGGCTAGTTGCTACAACATCCAACAATCCATATCTATGACACCCACGTGAAGAAAGGGGGTATTCAAATTCTTACCCCGTCACCACACAGGCACATTTAAATCCCCACACACACACATACGTAATTACGTATAGCCTTTAAATTTCTCCAATAGCAATCGTTGTCTATCAATAGCCAAGCCCTCCTGAATGCAGGTGCGACAGAACTACATCTGTCTCGCTTGCACTCATTTAATAAATCATTTGTATAACGAAGGACATCTAGATCTCAAGTTTTTTTTTTACTAGTAATTTAGTCCTGTTGAACGAAAGTTCACCTTACTCCTCTGAACATAGGATGGATATAGTAGGAGTGATATGTAAGCTCAAGCTAAACAAGGCGATATTCTTGAAGACTTATGGTTTATTATAGGATAGTAATCGGCTATAAAATATGATTCTTTGCGCGTTATGCGATCCTAGTAATTGAGATTTCACGGGCCTTTATTTTCATACAGAACACCTGAAGAGTGGAAAAGTCTAGGATTTTTCTTAACCAGAATAATCTGTCAAATTCCATATAAAGTGGCGGGTTAACCCGAGGGTTAACCCTCCATTTTCATTGGTGCAAGTGGCCCCAAGGAGTTTGTTATACCTATCCTACCTGTAGCACATCTCGGATACTGGCGATCAAATATAAGAAAGAGGTGCGTTCCTAGCACACATTCTAAGCTCGTGTAGGTGAACGCGTACCATGCTTGTGTGAGTGAGATATGACAGATCGACTGTTCGCGTTTTTGGTAGTACTCTCTATTATACTGTGCCTGTAGCCAGTAAAGTAAGCAATGTCTCAAATCACATGTGATCGCCGGCCGAGGCGGAACCCAGGTCAAAAAACATGTGGTCAGAATTTGAGGCTTTCCTATTTACTGGCCAAGGTCTCTACACTATACCTCTTTTTCTGTTTGACCAAGCGGGGAAGCGGTAACTTCGTTTAGCGCAGCCGCCTGAAATTTAACGACTTCCGGCAGTTTCGGCCATAGGACAGAATTATCTAACAATACTTCCAGTTTCTGTCATAATTTCCAAATACGCATTCAATGACTTTCTGAGCATTTCTTTTTTTTTGCCAATAAAAAAAAAATTGATTGTTTTAGGGAATTTTAGGTCAATTGTACTCAGAACCACGAGTACTTTCAATCTCACTGGGAGACAAAAAGTGTCCCAGAATTTCCATACATTTTTGTTACTTTCCTCTTTTGTTACCCCATACAACATGTACGGAAAATGGTAACAAAATAAGAAAAAATCGTATGGGACAATTTTTTTAACTACATACTAGCAAGGACCATTTAATAATCGTCCTTGCTACTAGGATTGAAAAAGCTAGTAATTCTGAGTAGAGATAGCATTTTTTTTTTCAAAAATATCACACTTCACAAAAGTAGCCAATAAAAAAGAAATGCTCTTCTGACGTTTTAAAAAATAACGAACATATTTTGTTTTTACTAATTACCTTTCGGTGAGGGAATAAAAGCGAGGAAACTAGAATAAGGTAACGGACCCAATCATGGACAGTTTAAGATAAAATTTTGCTTATTTTTGATATTTCACTGATACATGTATAAATTTTACCGCTAAGCGTGTTAATACTTGAATGTCTTATCTTTCTTTAACATTTTAAGCATATTGCAGAATAGGTACTTCTATCTATAGTAACTTCTTCATAGTTAACAAATTAAAATAAGGTGTTTTTTTAGGGTTCCGTAGTCAACTAAGGAACCCTTATAGTTTCGCCATGTCTGTCTGTCCGTCCGTCCGTCCGTCCGTCCGTCCGCGGATAATCTCAGTAACCGTAAGCACTAGAAAGCTGAAATTTGGTACCAATATGTATATCAATCACGCCAACAAAGTGCAAAAATAAAAAGTGGAAAAAAATGTTTTATTAGGGTACCCCCCCTACATGTAAAGTGGGGGCTGATATTTTTTTTTCATTTCAACCCCAACATGTGATATATTGTTGGATAGGTATTTAAAAATGAATAAGGGTTTACTAAGATCGTTTTTTGATAATATTAATATTTTCGGAAATAATCGCTCCTAAAGGAAAAAAAAGTGCGTCCCCCCCCCTCTAACTTTTGAACCATATGTTTAAAAAATATGAAAAAAATCACGAAAGTAGAACTTTATAAAGACTTTCTAGGAAAATTACTTTGAACTTGATAGGTTCAGTAGTTTTTGAGAAAAATACGAAAAACTACGGAACCCTACACTGAGCGTGGCCCGAGACGCTCTTGGCCGGTTTTCTCCAATCATGTACGGCAGTTCTCCAGTAATGGATCCCCCATTATGGACAGTGAAATAAGTTTAAAATTTTATTTTTAAAGCCAACTGATACTTAATTAGTCAATTTTATATACCCCAAAAAATTAGTTTGGGTTATTTTAACATAGGATTGTTTCTTGTAAATTTTGGTTTCGTAAATTGTTCCTTGTCCATCATAGGAGGTAGGCAGTTTTCCGGTTCCAGTTATGGACACCCGCAAAATAACACCATTTCTTTATATCTTTGGAGTAACAAACTAGTACTTTATCTCATGGTTAATGCAGTAAGTATTTTTCCCCTCACTAGCTCGGAAACACGTGTTTAGTCCTTTAATACCAGCGGGTAAAAACGCATTTTATCCACTAGTGGGTAAAGTAGTTTGACCTTGAATAAAGTCAAATTAACTGCTTTAAAATTGATAAAAGTAGGTGAATCTAGTAATAAAGATGATTTACCACCTGTGGAACTACTGGAAGCAGTGATAAACGCATTTTTTGCGTTGTAGTTTCCTCGCTATAGTGAGGGGAAAAGTTTTGTGTTACACTCGGGTGCAAATGTATTTCACTTCTCGTATGTTAAAAAACTCGCAAGTTCAGGATTCTATTCTCGAACCACTCGCTTCGCTCGTGGTTCAACTATAGAATCCTTTCACTTGCTCGTTTTTCAATTACACACTCGGCGTTAAAATACAACTTTGCCCCCTTGTATAACAAATAACTATTATTCTACTAGAGCTTTTAAACAGGTAGTACTACCTACTCAAAGATAACAATATATCACAGTATTTATAATAAAGAGTACTATCGTACAGTACCTATGGCCACTCCCGCTCCCCACTGAAAGTGCCGCCCACCCCCTCTCGGTTACCTCACAGTTACCGCCTGTCAAAAACGCGAACAGTCAACCTGTCATATTTCACTCATACAAGCATAGTACGCGTTCGCCTACACGAGCTTAGACTGTGTGCTAGGAACGTGCCTCTTTCATATATTTGATCGCCAGTGTCCGGGGTGTGCTAATATTATAAATGGGAAATTGTGTGTGTCTGTTTGTTTGTCCGTCTTTCACGGCAAAACGGAGCGACGAATTGACGTGTTTTTTAAGTGGAGATAGTTGAAGGGACGGAGAGTGACAAAGGCTACTTTTTGTCTCTTTCTAACGCGAGCGACGCCGTGGGCAAAACCTAGTAATCAATAATGTATCCAAAAATAATTTATTTACTTATATAAGAAACTAGGACTAAACTTAAAAGCTAGCGTACTTATATCTAAAATAGGCCCTCGAGGCATTGTACCAAGGATGCTGGCGACATTTCCTCGCTGTATCGTAATGCTGGTACTTAATGCGAGGAAGTCGCCAGCTCTTCGGTGACCATGCAGTTACCTCAACCAGACGCTTCGCGATTTCTGTGAACAACTTGTTCGCGCTGGGACCCCATGGACCAACGCCAAAAGGCACCCGCACCTTGCCATCTTGCCAAGACTCTTGTATTTATTACGTTTCAATATTATATAAACCATATAAAATATATAATTTAAGCAATATATATATATATATATATATATATATATATATATATATATATATATATATATACCAAACGTCACACAGACAACAAGAGGAGCTTTGAAGAGGAGCAACAGAAACATCCATACTAATACAGTGAAACCTGGTTAAGTGGGACCTGGATAAGTGAGAAACCCCTTTAGTTGGGACCCAAGGTGCGGTCCCGACACTTTTGCACTGGTTTACCTCTATTAGTGAGACAAAACAGACCTCTATAACTGGGATAAGGTTTTTCGACTACATAGTCACATTTACCTCTATTAGTGAGACAGAGTGTATTTTACCTCTGTTACTGAGTTTACATATAAAATTACATTCACTTAATTGTTTGTTTAGAATTTTATACATAGGAATCCTGTCTTTCTAAAAGAGTCCGTAAAACAATATACATCTTCAAGAAACTCCGGCACTCCGCGGATCCAACTCTCTTAAAAAACATTTACATATCTCTGTGTCAGTCTATAATTACTTACGCGATATCAGTCTGGGGCTGCGCTGCCAAAACCTATATGTTAGTTGTTGAGAGAGCCCAACGCTCTGTCCTGAAAGTTATGCTCAAAAAGCCCTATAGATATGAAACAAAAAGTCTTTACGCAGATGCCCAAGTCCTTACAGTCCGTCAGCTTTATATCCACAAAGTCTGCCTCTCTATGCACAGATTCGCGTCTAAGCTGGATAATTATTCCGAACTGATCTCAAAACGCATCTTTAGATTACCCATCTCATCAGTTAACACTGCTTTTGGCAGACGCCTCGGTGATGTTTTAAGTTATAAAATCTACAATACTGTCGTAAAGCTGCAAACCGGGCCGATACGTTGCACGGTATCGGAGGCTAAACGTATTCTTTGCAAATGGTTACTGTCACTTGACTACCATGAAACTGAAAACTTACTTCAATAGGTAATTTAACAATAATTTTAACTATAACCATACTATAAAATAACTTCTGCAAACTGTAATATTTTGGGCAACAGAATCAATGTTTAATAACTGTTCACACTGTACTTTTAATTATATAGTTACTGTGTTTTTCTAATTTTCTAACTACTGTCAACAGACTTCCATGAAACTGAAAACTTACTTCAATAGGTAATTTAGTAATACCTTAATTATAACCATAGTATAAAATAACTTCTGTAAACTGTAATACTTTAGGCAACAGAATCAATGTTTAATCATTGTTTACAATGTACTTTAATTATATAGCTAAGTAACTTGTTTTTCTAACTTTCATGACATATAAATGCAATACAGGTCTCCCGCGGTACAGGCCTAGCCTAGTGCGGGGACCCCTGGAAACTTGTGTTAACAATAATTAGGATATGCACAAATGGATGTAAATTTTACCTATCTTTTGCAACAAATGACTTTGTGTTTATGTGCAACAATAAACGATTTTTACTTTTACTTACTTTACTGAGATACAGTCAATCTATGACCTCTGAACTTGGACTTTATTGAAAATCAATTTCCATTTTTTAATAAGTAATTCTTAACCCATCTATAAATTTCGTTATGTGTGATTATGCGCGTTGGAGGGGAGGGTTTTCTTATTAGTTTTAAGTAGTAATTAAAGCTATCGAAATAAAAACTAAAATCTGGATAAAAATTACATACAAAATATTTCATGATATAAAAGTCGAAGACGCAACGACGTCCGAGTTTTCGATAATCTTATTTAAAGACAATGTTTATTTTATTTTATACCTTTCCCCAAAGAGCATTGAATCACTACGTTTTAGAGAGAACAACTAATAATAACTATACTAGTTCCAAATCACATTATTTATCACCTCTATAACTGACACGTCCTCAATTCTAACCTCTGTAAATGAGACAAAAATTTTATTACACCTGTCTAACTGAGACCCTTTATAAGTGGAATAAAGGCACAAATTCTTTCGCCCCTTGAAGTCTCACTTATCCAGGTTTCACTGTATTATAAATGGGAAAGTGTGTGTGTCTGTTTGTTTGTCCGTCTTACACCGCAAAACGAAGCGACGAATTGACGTGATTTTTTTAAGGGGAGATAGTTGCAGGGATGGAGAGTGACATAGGCTACTTTTTGTCTCTTTCTAACCCCCCACTTCCCCAAAATGGGGGATGGAAGTTTGTATGGAGCATTCCTCAATTTTCGAATTTGTCGCGTGCGAAGCCGCGGGCAAAGGCTAGTGCAGAATAAATAGAACCTCTATTCTTCATGAACAGAAATTGTAGAAAGCATGGAGCATGGAGAATAGAGGTAGAAAATTTGGAAAAAATGGTGGAAAGTTTTGACAGTTTTTCCATGATTCCTTGGTTTTTCCATGGGTTTTCTATGGTTTTTCCTAGGCCCATAGAGAGACCTTAAATCTGAACGGCACGCTTATAATGACTTTTTATACGAGGGTCATGCCAAAAGAAGTTAGATACTCCATGGTCATTTGATCGATACTGGCCAGTTATACACCATTGTAAAGGTAGGTTATTTGCTTATAAATTTAATCGGACATGCAGGAAGAGGCACCCTGGTGCATGCTCTTTGCCGACGACATCGTGCTTGTCGGAGAAGAGGGACTCGAGGTACAAGGCAGGTTAGCGAAGTTGCAACAGAGACTGGAAAATGTTGGCTTGAAGATCAGTAGATCCAAAACAGAGTATCTTTACTGTGACTTCGGCGGTCTTTCCGCCCCTGTTGCCATGACACTAGATGGCGAAATATTGCCTACCTGCTCGGATTTCAAGTACCTGGGTTCTCTCATTCAGGGAGATGGCGAGATCGACAGAGCAGTTCAGCACAGGATTAATGCAGGATGGATGAAATGGCGACAGGTTACAGGCACAACCTGTGATCCCCGAATGCCTCTCAGGCTGAAGGGGAAAATTTATAAATCAGTTATCCGACCTGTCGTCCTGTATGGAAGTGAGTGCTGGGTCACCAAGACGAATGATGAGAGAAGACTGCATGTGAATGAAATGAGAATGTTGCGATGGATGTGTGGTGTGACAAGACTGGATAGGATTCGGAATGAGTATATAAGAGGAAGCCTGAAAGTAGCGCCAGTGACAGAGAAATTGAGAGGAAGTAGATTAGCATGGTATGGGCATGTAATGCGGAGGGATGAAAGCAATGTTATAAAACGAGTGGTAAATATGAAAGTGGATGGATACAATGGTAGTGGAAGGCCTAAGAAAAGATGGATGGAATGTGTGAACAACGATATGAGAGTGAAAGGTATTAGTATGGAAATGACGGCTGATAGAGAGAAATGGAGGAAGATGATCTGCTGCGCCGACCCCAAATAATGGGAAAAGGGCAAGGGAATGATGATGATGAAATTTAAAAATGGAACACTCGGAAATTCTTAGGATTCTTTTTTTAATTATTTTTTTCTAAATAATTTTGGCGGGAATTTTCCGCAACAATGGAGCTTACTGGACGTGATTTTCGTGTTATGATATATTATGACTTTAAAAAAGGTTTAAAACCTCAAGAGTGTTTTGAACTTTTAGTCTCGACTTTTGGAGAGTCTGCGTGTTCACGTGCAACTGTTTTTAATTGGTTTGCTGAATTTAAAAGAGGACGGGAGAGATTTAAAGATGAGGCGAAGACCGGACGGCCGCCAACCGCAGTCACTGAAGAAAATGTACAGGCTGTGGAAAAAAATATTCGTGCGAACCGACGAATTACATATGTAGAGCTCGAACGTGAACTGGGCTTTGGATCAGCAGCATTGCAAACTATAATTCATAGTAAACTGTCTCTTCATAAGCGTTTTTCAAGATGGGTGCCGCACAAGCTCACCGATTTATAGAAACCCCGTCGCATGGATTGGTGCAAATTTATGATAGTACTTACAGGTGACGAAACATGGCTATATAACTACGATCCCGAAACAAAGCGAAGTATGGTGTTTTGTAGATGAACCGACGCCAACAAAATGTCGCCGAACCCGAAGTACACAAAAACAAATGGTTGCCTCATTTTTCTGCAAGACGGGACATATTGCTACAATAGTGCTAGAAGATCAAAAGACAGTTAATTCAGAATGGTATGTGACAGTTTGTGCCCCAAGAGTACTGTCAGCTTGGTGTGACAAGCGGCCGAAGTCAGGAACCCGGCACCTGCTCTGGCACCACGACCACGCTGCCCCGCACACTTCCGCTAGAACACTTGACTATTTCAGCTCAAGAAACGTGACTATTCTGCCCCACCTCCCATATTCCCCTGACCTAGCCCCCTGTGATTTTTACCTTTTTCCTAAAATTAAAGAAAAATTAAAAGGAAAGAGATTTGAGAACAAAGAAGACGCCTTGGCTGCGTATAATTATGAAATTTCTGAGGTGTCTAAAGAAGAGTGGTCATCGGTATTTTCTAAGTGGTTTAGACGGATGGAAAAGTGTATACGTGTTCACGGTGAATACTTCGAAAAAATAGATAGCTGTAATAAAGAATAAAGTATGTAAATTTTGAGTATCTAATTTCTTTTGGCATGACCCTCGTAAGAACAGCTTGCGTTTACGTTCAGAACAGTGACATTTGGTGCAGTGGAACTGCTGATGATGGTCAGAATCGAACTCCTCAAATCTGAACGGCACACTTATAGTGACTTTGGTATTTTTATAAGAACAGCATGCACTTACGTCCAGAACAGTGACATTTGGTGCAGTGGAACTGCTGATGAAGATCAGAACGGAACTCCTTAAATCTGAACGGCACACTTATAGTGACTTTGGAATTTTTATAAGAACAGCATGCATTTAAGTTCAGAACAGTGACATTTATTTGTTATGAGATTTGTTATGTTTGTTAAGCATATTGAGATTTCAAGTCAAATTTTGTCAAAGCTTCGATTTCTTATAATCGGATTCATGAGGAATTGAGGAAACTCCTCAAACCTTAACGGTATACGTATATTCATTTGTGTTGCCATCAAATAATTAAAGCATCAAAGGCAGCTTTAAAAAATATTCTACATAATCCAACATTGGCAAGTAGCTTTCACCAGAACCCCAAAGGCGGCTTTTTTTTATTCTTAAAAATGATGATAATTGAATTTACAAGCGAATGTTGTATTTTTCAGCAGTAAATTATTTAATTGTATAATAAAATTGACCGATTTTAATTTTGGTGTAGTCTTTAACGCCTGATTTTGATTTATAATTTTATACCGTTCTCGTATAGGTATGGTTCCTGAAGATGAAAGGTTTTTTAAGACTTAGATACTATGTTTATTAATATTAATTCTGTATTCAAGTACTTTGAATCCACTATCTAATATTAAAGCAGTGGCTTTAAGGAGCTCGAATTTTCAGATCCTAGTAATTATAAGTAGGCTTAAGTTCCTATCGAGATCATAAGTCTCCTGTATAGAGAAAACTAAAACTCAATGGTGTACTAACAAGTTTTAGAAGAAGTAACAAAAGTTTCCTTAATGTTTGTCAGTTCATCCCTTAAAGTGCGACTACACCGCTGCTTAAAAAACGGCGACGGTACGGAATCGCAGTGACGCATCGTATCCGTGCGTTTCGAATTCTATGACGTCACTACACGGCCGACAGCGTTTTTGGTGGCCAAAAAAAAATAATTACTCACATTTTTAAATTAAAAATACGTAATCATCGTACACATTTAATACCTAAAATCATTACATATTGGCTTCTTATGTCAAATACTTATTACAGAATACAATCATTCATTGTGCCAAATTAGATATCAGTCTAGTAGCCTATTCTTACGCTGTGGCTTGCGTGGACGGCGATCATGCGTCCGCCGCCGTCGCGTCGCATGTCGCATCACATCGCCTATAATCCATAGTTCACCGACGTCGTTAAACATCCAAGGTTTAATTTCGTCGGCCGCGTCGCGTCGCGTCGCCGTCGCGTGCCCGTCGTCCACGCACAAGCCACGGCTTTATATTCATTCAGTCGTATAAAATAGCAACTTTCTTATACCTAATGATAATTTACTTTTCTAGAAAAGAAGAGAAGAATGCGAGCGCAAAGCAAGGAGGGGGGAGATGGACCCCAGGCTGGAGTTCACCTTCCAGCTCCTCATAGATGGCACTGGTCTGCCTCGGCACTCCATCATGGACCACGTCTTCGAAGGAAACATGGTGAGCTGATAATCTATAGGGATAGGCTAAGGGACACGAGATGGAATCCAAGAGTTTACCTTCCAAACCCCTCAAAGACGGAACAGGTCCGTTATGGCACTCCTGGATCGTGGATCAGGTCTTTGAGAAAAGAATGGTAAATTTGACCATATTTTTCCTGTAAAGTAGCTTAGCTTTGGAAAGTTTGAGAGGGTAAGGCGCCCTTTATCCGCGTACGTAACCGTTCGTAACCAGTTGCAATAGAAGTATTATTTGTCGTCGCATGAAACTAATTGCGATTCAAGAGTTTTTATTTTTTCCACAAAACACTATTTTTTCGCCATATCATAAAGGAGTATATAGTATTTTATGCAACAGGTGTTTAAAGGAAGTCAAAAAAGACGAATGGCGTGGGCACAGATGTCATATATACCATAGATCAAGCAAACGTATCTACTTAGCGTGTCAAATGAACTCAGTGAAATCCACTGAGTTGTCCGTCTTTACTCGCAGCTTGCAGCTTTCGGGCGTCAATTTTTGTAAGTTGAAGTCAACCAAAACATAAAAAATGCCTCGTTACGTGATATTCAATTGCAACAACACAAAAATTATGAACAATCAAGAGCCTGAGACATATTTAGAATTACAGGCAAGAATCAACTTCAGTACAAAATTTGACACGCTCGGCCCCTATACAAATATATGAATTTGTTTCTTCTATCTAAATTAAGTTCTGTGGGCGTGGGTAACAATTTGAGGCGAAGCCGAAATTATTTAGACGTTATTAAGACGCCACGATTATTTTTTGACTCAGTTAAACACCGTTGCATACTAGTACATTACGATACAAGTGCGTAAAAAAGGAAGTTCGTTTTCGCACGTGTATCGTACGACGTTTTTCAGTACAGATGAGCCTCCGAACGAAAAAACGTCGTACGATACACGTGCGAAAAGGAAATTCGTAACTCGTGTCGATTTAAAACACTCCCATCGGTCGTGTTTTAATTTATCGCCACTCGTTTCGAACTTCCTTTTTTACGCACTTGTATCGTAATGTACTATTTTCTATGACCATGCACTTAGTTTTTAATAGTTTTCTTGAATAACTTTCGTGAAATTCACACTGTTTCCTGTATTTTGACGCAAAGGTTTGCATTGTCAGCTCAGCTGCCCAAAGCCTTCCCGCGCACGCGCGCAGTATCGTTATAACAATGCGTTGCCATGGTTACAGAGCCAAACAATGCGTTTTCAATTTTTTCGATACTGTGCGCATGCGCGGAAAGCCGGCGGACGCTGGCTTTGGGGAATAGACTGTTATGTAGGGTTTTTAAAGATCTATGCACGACCCTGTAAATGACGAAGTTCGGGAGTAGAAAATAGTTATTTGTTATACAAGGGGGCAAAGTTGTATTTTAACGCCGAGTGTGGAATTGAGAAACGAGCAAGTGAAAGGATTCTATAGTTGAACCACGAGCGAAGCGAGTGGTTCGAGAATAGAATCCTGAACTTGCGAGTTTTTTAACACACGAGAAGTAAAATACATTTGCACCCGAGTGTAACACAAAACTTTTCCCCTCACTATAGCGAGGAAACTACAACGCAAAAAATGCGTTTATCACTGCTTCCAGTAGTTCCACAGGCGGTAAATCATCTTTATTACTATATTCACCTACTTTTATCAATTTTAAAGCAGTTAATTTGACTTTATTCAAGGTCAAATTACTTTACCCACTAGTGGATAAAATGCGTTTTTACCCGCTGGTATTAAAGGACAAAACACGTGTTTCCGAGCTAGTGAGGGGAAAAGTTATAAAATGTGCGGTCACGTTTTATGAAGGTAACATACAATTGCAGACTATGTTATGATGTCCTGTAGGCCTAGCACATGATGGCCGCGAGAGTATGTCGCCGCGAGATAGACTACCCGTCCTTATGTCATTAATACAGTTAGAAGAAGACGTGTCATCTATCTCGCGGCGACATACTCTCGCGGCCATCATGTGCTAGGCCTGCTGGTAGATAGCGTGAATTTTTGCCACGGCTAGTGTCCGAGATCAGCAGATAAGAAACACTATCTTTATAGGATGCTAACTCGAGATACCCTTGCGTTTCTGGTAACCAGTAGGCCTAGCACATGATGGCCGCGGGAGTATGTCGCCGCGAGATAGATGACACGTCTTCTTCTAACTGTATTAATGACATAAGGACGGGTAGTCTATCTCGCGGCGACATACTCTCGCGGCAATCATGTGCTAGGCCTACTGGTATATACAGTGCTGGCTAGTGCCGAGAAATAACAGAGCAATCAACTGCACTACACGTTTTTGGCGGCACTATGTAATCCATACTAATATGGGAAAGTGTGTGTGTGTCTGTTTTATTGTCCGTCTTTCACGGCAAAACGGAGTGACGAATTGACGCGATTTTTAAACAGAGATAGTTGAAGGGATGGAGAGTTACATAGGCTACTTTTTGTCTCTTTCTAACGCGAGCAAAGCCGCGGGCAAAAACTACTATTTTACAAAACAGGGTGTTTAAAAATTATTCTTTAGATAAGTATTCATAAGGCGTTTAAGCTAGTATGATTATTTAATTAATGCAATACGAGTAGGTATACATTTAAATCAATAAGGCATTACAATAGTCGATTACGATACAAGTGCGGAAAATGGGAAATTCGAAACGAGTTGACATAAATTATGTCGATATAAATAAAACACGAGTTACAAGTTCCCTCTTCGCAAGTGTATCGTACGTCGTTTTACTTTGAAGTTTCGAACTTGTCTTTACGGGCTAGTGCAAAAACATTTTGGATATACCTAGTTCATTTTTAACCCCCGACGCAAAAACGACGGGATGTTATAAGATTGAAGTGTCTGTCTGTCTGTCTGTTTGTCTGTCTATTCGTCTGTGTGTGTGTCTGTCTGTGGCATCGTAGGTCCCGAACGGATGAACCGATTTAGATTTCGTTTTTTTTTGCCTGAAAACTGAGTTAGTCGGGAGTGTTCTTAGCCATCTTTCATGAAACTCTATGTCTCTATGTCTAAGTATGTCTACTATGTCTCGGTCGGGGTTTTTTTTAACTTAAATTTTGTGGTGTTTCATGAAACTCTATGTATCTATGTCTATGTCTACTATGTCTCGGTCGGGGGTTTTTTCAAAACTTTAATTTTGTGGTTAGGTTATATTGATTTGGGTTCTATGTCAGCTATATGATCACCCCAGTCACTAAATGTACACCTAGTATTTCAGTTTATACATAGATTAAGTATAAGAAGATCATACCATCCCATACATTAAAAATAACGCGCATACACTACACCTCACGTAGAAGGCGCCACAAAAAATGTCTTGTAGCTTTGATTATACTTGCAGATTTATGGCACGAAAGTGACACTTAACGCCAGTCTACAAATATTGGATCGCAACAAGGCGTTTATTGTGGCGCCATCTACGTGTGGTGTAGTGTATGCGCGTTCTTAGGCGGTCGCATTTTAATGTATGGGATGGTATGATCTTATATTTAATCTATTGTTTATAAGACAACTTCAGTTAAGATAAACCTTGGAATTTCAGTTGGACGACATCAACCAGCTGTTCCTTCCGCACATGCGCAACAAGCTTCTGCGAGGAGGTGGTGGAACGTGCGCCCGTCGAAGGTAACCTAAATTTATTATAGTCCCGTACCTAAAAGACAAAATTAGCACTTGAAAATTGAAGTGCAACTCTGTCTATCCCTCTGTCTATGTTTGCTACATCGCCAATGTCAAGGAAAAGTTGGTTGGGTGTAGACTGGTCATATCTTGCTAAATTGAGAAATGGTTTGCCATTGAAACATCGATCGGTCAAATTTAAAGACACGCTGTCTTAGCATTTCTACATAATGATAATTATCTTCACACGTCTAAAATAGAAAGAGAGGTAGGGAACACCGTAAGTCTTATCAGGACGCAAAACGGGTTAGCTTACCTAGGTTAACTAGGTGTAGGTGGAGACAATTAAATAAAGCTGCATCAGCAAGAGCCAATCAAGCCAAAGTAGCAATCATTCATCAAAGTAGCGATCGAAACTCCACTGGATCTGTCGTACTGGTGGGGAAGAGCGATAGACACAGATAACTTACGATAACCTATAACTCTGGATTATGACTTTGGCTAGGCTGGCATCTACTTAAATTGAATGATGACGATATTTACTCATAGTGAATTCAATTTTTACAGGAACAAAGCCGCGTCTACAGGGGCAGGGCAAGCAGCCCCCGCCGCAAGTCACGATGAAAAGGAAGCTGTTCCTCTCAGACGGGTGGGATGTCAAGTTCACAGGAGTTTGTATATACATGTTCCGGATCAATGTCAGTAAACAGCTGCCTGAGGAGGGGTTCCACAAGGATTTGTGAGTATAATTCTAGGTACTAGGTAGGTACTAGAATCTTTTTAACAGCTGCCTGAGGAACACTAACCAGGGCTTGTCCTTGGGTGCATTCTATAGTGCGGACAGCAGGGTTAGCACATGATTGCCGCGAGAGTATGTCGCCCCGAGATAGACTACCCGTCCTTATGTCATTAGTACAGTTAGAAAAAGACGTGTCATCTATCTCGCGGCGACATACTCTCGCGGCCATCATGTGCTAGGCCTACAGGGATAATCACCGGTTAGTGACACATTACTTTTTAAATTAAATTGTCTTAAAGGGTCTCTGCGCTATTGGCTTCTGTCCCACTCACGCCTCTCAAAAGTCCGGGACCCCATGGTCCCGAGAACTGGAAAAGACAAACAAATAATAATATAAGAGTTTTAAAGTGAAATTAGTCTGTAGACGGTTTCCATCCCGATTTTGCAATTCCAAAAACCGGGTCACACCTCGGACACTGGCGATCAAATATATGAAAGAGGCGCGTTCCTAGCACATATTCTAAGCTCGTGTAGGTCGACTGTTCGCGTTTTTGACAGGCGGTAACTGTGAGGTAACCGAGAGGGGGTGGGCGGCACTTTCAGCGGGGAGCGGAAGTGGCCATACTGTACGATAGTAATCTTTTTTATACTGTGACCGGGTTCTCCATTAGTTTATACCTTATCATCTTCAGATTCTGCGGTATTCTGAACGCTGAGAAGGTGGGTCTGGTGACGGCGATCGAGCGTGTCGTGGAGCACGTCTATATGAGTGCGCTTGCGCATCCTAGTGCGGATGGTGACGAAGATGAGACCAGATTCCCTATCGTCAAGAACCAGCTGCTGCCGGGGTTGAGGTCTTTCTGCTCCGCTCTCAAAGGTACAAAAATCTTTGCAAACTATATTACCTTTGGTCTATACTATAGGATAGGTTCTTATTGGCCACTGAAAGCTGGGAAGGTGGGCCTTATGACGGTGATTGAGCGTGTCGTGGAGCACGTCTATATGAGTGAGCTCGCACATCCCAGTGCTGATGGTGACGAAGATGAGACCAGATTCCCTATCGTCAAGAACCAGCTGCTGCCAGGATTAAGATCCTTCCGTTCTGTTCTTAAAGGTACAACAATCTTGGCAAACTATATTACCTTTGGTCTCTCTTATTGGCCACTGAAAGCTGGGAAGGTGGGCCTTATGACGGTGATTGAGCGTGTCGTGGACGTGGAGCACGTCTATATGAGTGAGCTCGCACATCCCAGTGCGGATGGTGACGAAGATGAGACCAGATTCCCTATCGTCAAGAACCAGCTGCTGCCAGGATTAAGATCCTTCCGTTCCGTTCTTAAAGGTACAACAACATATGATCATAACATTCTGATCAACAATGTACCAACATTCCTGACTCAGTAGACCTTATGTACGATAGCTAATGGATAACCTGTCAACAAAAGAGAACCCTAGAGTGGACGGTGATTAAGAGTGAAGAACATGTTTCCTATCGTCACGAACCAGGGTTTAGGTCCTTAATAAATATCTGCTTTTAAAGGTGCAAAAGTCTTATCATAATTGATCATAGAATCGCACATAAGTTCCGAAAAAGTTATTGGTGCGAGCCGGGGTTCAAACCCGCGACCGCCGGAACGAAAGTCGCTCGTACTTACCGCTAGGCTACCAACACAAGGAAAGTACTAAATGTAAAACATCAAACTAGTTCAAAATCATCATTCATCAATCAGAATTATCATTTAAACATAATTTAAACGTGCCTGCCAGCTCTGGGCATCATTTTGGAATTTGTATGAAATTACTTTGCACTCTTGTGGATAAAATGCAACTTTGCCATTTCATTTTTTAAAGAGTGAAGCCTATACCTAAGACTAGTGACACCGCCAACGTTGAAAATTATAGACCTATAGCTGTACTTCCTACACTGGCAAAGTTATTTGAATCGATTATTCATCGAATGCTAGCAACACAATTGAAACCATATTTGTGCGACTCCCAGCATGGCTTCAGAGCGAATCGCTCTGTCGACACTAACCTTCTTACCCTGACGGCCACTATTTCTGAGCATCTGGATAAGGGCACCCAGGTTGACGTCTTGTATTTTGATTTCAAGAAAGCTTTCGATCGCGTGGATAACGACGTACTAGTGGGAAAGTTAAGCGACATAGGCTTTTCGCCGCGGTTGTTGGCTTTCTTTGCTGGTTATCTGCGTGATCGTCAACAGTACGTTCGTCATGGGTGTTTCGTCTCACCTCCGTATCACACCAGATCTGGGGTCAGTCAGGGCTCGATACTTGGCCCGCTCTTATTTGGACTTATGATCAATGACTTAGAATCAGTCGTTAAGCATGCACAATGCTTATTGTATGCTGACGATTTGAAACTCATATACGGAGTAAAGAGTAGTGCGGATAGTAGTTCTCTTCAAGAAGATATTACCTCAGTAATGAACTGGAGCATTACCAATAAGCTGATTTTTAATACGTCCAAGTGTGCTGTTTTCACGTTTAGTCGTTCGGCGACACCTCGACTTGAACAGTATACTCTCGGAACTGAGGTTATTACTAGGGTATTTTCTGTAAAGGATCTTGGTGTGGTCTTCGACGACCGTCTCACCTTTCACGAGCATATCCGCACACTTGCTGATGGTTCGTTTAGGAGACTAGGCTTTGTGATTCGGAGTGTCAAGGATTTCTGGGACATCTGGACTATAGGGATGGTTTACAGTGCCTTGGTCAGAACCAAGTGTAACGGGGCCTTCCCACACCCGGCTCGGGAAAACTGGTGGGAAAGCCTCGATCATCAAAATAAATCTAAACATAATTAACCTTGCAGACTCATTCTGCCAAAAAAACTTAATAACGAAACGAAACAAGGTGCTACTGGTTATTCTCCTCAAGGATTCAGGTTCTAAATGGAATTGGAATAAAACGGTTAGTTGTGACACACAGTTTTATTTCTCTAAATGGACACAATGCAAAGTACAGCTTGTAAATCAGCAATAAAAGCTTAAGCTTAGCACCTTAACTAAAATTAACATTGCCAGACGATAGAGCTGGGCCGTGCAAATATGGTTCTGAGTGATGTACAAGCATTGCCTAAAACTGGTTAGTCCCTAAGTATCAGTGCCAACATACATGATAGAAACTAAAATTTACCTAAACTTAGCATTTGCTTCCAGGTAAGAGAAATGCCACCAACCTTCAAGCCAGAAGTTACCGCTGCACACGCAAGCCATCCTTCAGTGAGCCAAAGCGGTTGCCCCAGGCGCAGTAATTCAAAAGAGCACCACCGCAACCAAAGCTTCAGCCTACGGCAAGCATCCTCTTCACCGAAACCCCCTTCGGGTGAAACAATCAAATTTAACCACAAATAAATTTAAAATCTAAAATGTAAAATGTAAAATTAAATCTGATAAATCCCAGTCAGCTGAAATAGAAAAAAAAACCTTCATTAGACAATGGAAATGTGGCCTAACCTTATCATATGATATGAATAATTAATATTCTGGATTGCTTACCAGCTGGAACTTGAGAAGCCTCATCATTCGCAGCTCTGACAAACCCTTCCCGCCACATAAACCATCAGGAGACTGGAAACAGAGACACATGGTCAAAACTTGACAAAGCCAAGATCACACAAAGAAGTTAACACAATATTATTCAACTGAACTCTACTCACAGTTCATGGTGAAAAATACAATTCTGAGGAGCCTTGAGGCCCTGCAGAAGAGGACTCCTGCTGCTCCATAATTTGGATTCCTGTTCCACATCAGAGATAATCCATGATACAGTGAAACAGCCACTGGAGGCCTACGACCTGTACCGGAGCCAGCCAGCAAGTGAGGAGGAAATGATCTCAGAACTCAAAACAACTTTGGGAGACTTGGGGATACCAAATCGAACGACAGCTTCAGCACAATTTGCTGTAATAAATTTCAAATGACTGAAATATCTAGTGTGTAAAATTACACCTGATCTTCTAACCATATTCTAGCAACTTCCTAATTTATAAATCAAATATTTATTTTAAATTCTAAAATAATTAACATCATGAAAATCATGGATATTTGTATACTGGCAACAACCCTTGTTGACAGATGATTCTGATTGGATTACAGAACTGTCATCCATATCGATTCAGTTGCTAGATCAATTAAAGTCCTTGCCATGCGCAAAAACTTATGTTTGAGACAAACCTAAAAACGTCGTTGTACTAAAAATGTGCAATGTCACACAAGCTTGAGGCTTCGTCAATCATCTGGCACCCATATGAGTCCACCTACGCCTTACTTCTGGAAAAGATCCAAAAGGCATTCTTGAGATTCTTGTTTAAGAAAAGATTTGGATATTATCCATTTCTTTATCCAACAAAATATTTACTCGGATGCCTCGGATATAACTCGTTAGAAGTAAGGCGTAACAACAAACTGCTGACCATCGCTTGTCGCATACTGCGTGGTGAGTCAGACTGCCCGGAACTTGTGGCTCGAGTCTTACGGCTCTACGTTCCGGATGTGCCCAGAGTCAGTCTGAGACCACGAGCTCGCCCCCTCCTGGCAGTACCGGTGACGCGCACGGTGTCGCATAAGAATTCGCCGCTCTGTCGTGCGCTTACATTGCTCAATACGCTTCTGACATCCGCACCTGAATGCGACTTGTTTGCGTGGAGATGGCCGAATGTGTGTTATGAATGTTTAAGGTTTTGTGAGTCGATGGATGACAGGTTGTCTAGTATTTTTGTTTAAGTTTTGTTTTGTTATAAAATTTGTATTTTGTGTACAGCGAAAATGTATATACTCTATTTCTCGGTGTATTGGCTTGTCTGTAATGCCGTGTAAATATATTGTTATTAATAAATAAATAAATAAATAAATAAATTGAAGTAGTTAGTAGCAAGCCTTTAACAGTTGGTGTGATGAAGAAACTTTTATTTAATTTTAAAACATGTATGTACAGATGTAGTGCGAAAAGGGTTTCCTTCATATTTTTCCGGAAACGTTCGTATTTGACATGCTAGTTCAGTCAATTATTTGTTGTAGACTTTTTAAAGTAGCACCGCCCACAAGTTTTCTGCTTTGCCTAAAGGTTGACTGGTAGAGAATGCCTTATGGCATTAAGTTCGCCTTTTGTACTTTAAGGTTTCTTTTGTGCAATAAAGATTAAATAAATAAATACTGACATGTATATATATACATGCATATAGTACGTTCACACGTACACACACACACATACACACACATGTACGTTCACACGTTGCACATTCGTACGTTTCCTTTACAATACGAACTAAAATCTTTTCGCATTACATCTGTACAAGTTGTGCACACGCAGAAGTCCCTTTCTTTCATTTAACTCTCTTTCATTAGTATAAAGTAGGTACTTCTTATTTTCCTGAACTCCTAGTAAAGAAATATAAAAATAGCCAGTATTTTAATCGGTACTCTGATACTGACTACCAATTAAAAAATAAATCAATAATAAACCATCCTATAAGGGTTCAGCGTTTTATCCGTTTGAGATAAAGACCCTATTTAAAGCATCAGAACCCGCGATTTAATCAAGTCTTCTGTCGCGAACATTTTCAAGTAGTTAGTTTTCGTATGGCGACCTAACAATGTAATATAAGGCCAATATGAATGGCGCGAACTGTCAAATCGTATGGGTTATCATGGAAACACACTTGTAATACAAAGCTTGTACCTTGTAAAATTTTATTTTATCGAGAAACGGGTCACGGGTGCCGTAGCCGAATAGCAATTTGCGACGCGAAACGAAAACGAAACGCCGCGAAAGGTAGTCTGGCTCTGTCGCGCCAATACGCACGAGCGATAGAGATAGATATCTATGAGCGTTTCGTTTCGTGAGCGTTTGTGCCATTACGGTTCAGCCACGACATTGGTCTAAGCGCGACAGCGGTGAGCGGCAGCCATACGTGCGAATGAAAAGTCCCATCGCTGTGTCTCGCTTCCATGTATGTCCGCCGCTCACCGCTGTCGCGCTTAGACCACTGTCGTGGCTGAGCCGTTAGGCTACGTACCCTGAGCGGACGCTCGGAGCGGGGCGTGTAGCGGGGCGGGCGAGCATGATGCGTCCACCCTATGCAGCGTCGACTCAGGACACCTGTGTGAGCTTCAATGAGGAGGCCACTGACATTTTAACCCGCCAGGCGGCGCCTGTGCAACTGCCTAGGCATGTCACTGTCATTCATATGTGAGAGAGAGAAAACAAATATCATCTTCTCGCTCTTACGTATGACATTTTTTATTTGTGCAATGGACTAATAGGGTGGCGCCATCTGTCATAACCTTTGAGTGTGCCTCCTCATTGTTTGACATGCACGCCGCATGCCCCACCCCGTTGGACGCCCAATATGAACGTGCACTCAGGCCCTACACTAAGTGTATACTAAGAACAACAATGATCCAGTATCAACCTTTTAACTATTTTTCAAATTCCAGTCTGCGAAGACGTCTGCGGCCAAGTGAACTTGTTCGAAGACGGCCACTCTCACATGGCGACCGTGACAGATCACACACAGCTCAAAGAGATGACTAAGAATCCTAACACCATCACCATGCTTGAGGAGAGGGTTAACGAGTGGATCAAGAAGGTTATGGAGGTTGGTTTTTAATTGTATCCCTTTGACAATCATCATCCTACCTTGCGTTATCCCGGCATATGCCACGGCTAATGGGAGCCTGGGGTACGTTTTGACAACGAATCCCTTTTGAATTTGTAAAATATAATATATAATATACCCTGTCAAATAAGACAAATTTCAATGTCAAAAAAGACTTAGTACTTCGTAGTACTGGTGGTGACACGAGCAGGCACGAGCACGTTAGATGAAAATGACTAGAGTTAACAAGTTTTTTGCAAATTTAGACATATCGTCACTACTTTGAAAAAAAACTTGTATCTTCGTCTGTTAATGAAAAGAAAATTGTAGTAAGTATGTATGGAATGCATATAGACTTACTGCGTTTTAACTTTGAGGAGCAGCGTGAGATACGAGATTTTTATAAAGTAGTGACGATATGTAACTCCGTATATACGGTTAAGGTCTAAGAAAAAAACGTACCTCGAAGCCATAGAGAAAAAGGTACGGTGGCCAAGATGGCGTTACACCTTTGGGGAACGCTCGGCTAGATGGCGCTTACAAAAATATTTGACATTTTAACACATATCAAGCTAAGAATATGGGCCAAATTATCAAAACTGAGGTTCAAAAGTTTTAAGCCTGTGTGGAGAAATGGCAGTCTATACACTGTGATTACACATTTTACTACTATTCATATTCATATATTTATTCATAATAGATATTATATGTCACATACATTTTAAATACAATTATTTGCAGAATTGATATTCTCATTAAAATATTTTACATACTTATTCTAAGCTTAGGTATAATATAAACTTGATCCGATCTTTTCAGTTTAAAGCTCATCAGTGACAACCCGGCAGTAACATTTCATTTTTTTGGCACGCCCAAGAGTTACTTACTCCTCCAATACTTGATTTTTGGTTTATCAAATAACATTTCATTTTTGGCACAAGCTTTTATCGCCGGCTGTACCTTTCTTTCAACAGTCATCTATTGCTCTCCGAGACGTTTCTAAAAACCCCTTACTCGATGGGGATACGACGTTTTATGACAGAGTTCCTATATGACCACCTTTCTGCTCCATCATCAAATCAGCTCCATGATACCATAATATTGCATTGTCACGTGATTTACATATGTGTGCAAAATTTCAGCTCAATCGGAAACCGGGAAGTGGGTCAAATTTAGCTGCTGAGCATTTTCAGAATTTGGGACACCCCAATTAGCGAAAGTTGTTAACAAAAAATAACTCGCTGTCAGTTTTGTGACGACAGTTAAGCATAAAATCTATCTAAAGATAAACTTTTCACATTCTGAATGTAGATTATCGCTTTTTAAAGTTTATGTTATTATTAACACAAAAACAATATTTTTATAGAAATTTCATGCTTAATTAGCGTCACAAAAGTCACAAAACTGACAGTGAGTTAATTTTTGTTAAGAACTTTTGCTAATTGGGGTGTCCCAAATTCTGAAAATGCTCTTCTACGTTTTGACCAAAGAGGATCGAGTATTATAGAGTTAGTTACTGTCAAAGTATAATGTGTAATCACAGTGCATAGACTGCCATCTCTTAACACGGGCTTAAAACTTTTGAACCTCAGTTTTGACAATTGACAACGTTTCAAAATTTTCAATGTCCCTAAATCGAAAACCATTTCGAGATATACGCTTGTAGATCACATAAATCATTTTTTTTATTATTTTTCCGCATTTTAGTATAAAAAATCTTAAAAATAGTTTAAAGGGGAAGTGACGTCAAATAGCTGATTTAGAGCTGCCACTATATCAAAAAAATCTTCCAGTTGGGTTTGACAGTGAAACTTATCACAGTTCGTAGCAAAGATATTTAAAAAATCATGGCTTAGTCTATGATTCGTAGTCATTCACTAGTGGTTGACAGTGACACTTGACAGTCAGACATACCGGACTGTTTAAGCTGACTGTTAAAACTTTTTTTTTAGATATGATTTTGTCGTTTTCTTAGGTGTATGAAACAACACATGTGACGTCACGAAGCTGTGTCTTGACGTTTGTAACTTACGCTCTTTCTGCTCGAAGTAGTAATAAAAAGGGAATTTCTCATTAAAAATAGCAGTTTTTGGAAAAATAAAAAAATACGTGTATCTTTTAGTATTGAATTCTTTCAAACCAAACAATAAAAAGTAGCACTCAAAAATATGAAATGTTGTCAATTTGGACCATATTCTTAACTCGATATGTTTTAAAATGTCAAATATTATTATTAGCGCCATCTAGCTGAGCGTACCCCAAAGGTGTAATGCCATCTAGGCCGCCGTACCTTTTGCTGTATGGTACTGAGGTACGTTTTTTTCTTAGACTTTATCTGTCTATACGGAGTTATATATGTCTTTGGTTTTGACGCACTTGGTATATCGTCGCTGCGCGTGCAAAATTCGCTATGTGATTTTTAACGATTTTTCGTTTTCAATGCCATTTTAAACCTTATTTTTAAATACATATGCTCCAAAAACAGCGTCGAGCTCATTTCAGTATTACAGGTTTTATCAAAAGTAGGTATGTGATGCCCATACATTGAATGTTCCTCCTATAATCGCTAACTGCAATAAATCACATAACTACATTATCTTCTTATAACAGCAGTTTTGGAATTGCGCCTGCTATGTGAATTATGACACATAGCTATATTTTCGGAAATATTGTATAAAAAGATGTGTTAGATGTTTGTGCCCGATTTGTACAATCTCATACACAGCGATAATTTTGTACTATTTGTAGAAATCGTGAATGTTTCCAGATCGTGTGTTTTGCGTCACATAGCAGGCTTTTCTTATAAAAATCTAGCCTACTCTCTTAAAACATGTTTAAATGGTGTAAGGTAGGTGGGTTTGTAGTCAATTATAACCTCTATAAATGAGAAGAGTGTAGTTTCCCTTTTTATTGAGACTATGTCTGAAAGTACTCACTCTGACCGAATAGTTATTTTTTAATATTTGTTAACAATAAATCATTTCAAATTGATTTTTAAGATTAACTGTCAGAAATTTATTAGTGTTATTGACAAATTTCGTGTAGGGTTCAGTGCGTGTAAACGTATATTACAAACTATCGAAATACGATAAAGTTATGCTAAGTAACTCAAAAACATAGCAAGTGATTTAACATTGCATTGGTAAGACATCGTTTTGTATGAAATTTTGTGTGATAAGATCTATCTATCCTTTCTGGAAACATTTTAAAATAAATAAATGAAAATAAAATGTTTAATAAATGAAAAAAAGCTGACTTGAGAAATCACACAAAGTTTTGAGTGACAAAGATTGTTTATCGTTTTCGGATCAAGAAAGAAAAATGGAACCCTTATACAATTATGTACTTTCTTGTCAATCCGTTTATCAATTTGTCAATATTCTTTATTTCGGAAAAACCCTATACTCAAGTGTACTGTACCGTTCCTTGAAGCTGTAAAAAAACCTTATTTCTAAGTAAATACAACATACCTTAATTGAGTTGAAAAAAAATCTACACTCTCAAGGAAGTCAAAATTAATAGGGTACTTCCGGTTGACCTAAACTATGAAATTTGGAAAATAAATCATATTACACCATACATGATTATTAATATAGTTGTGAGAAGAAAAAAATAGTAAAATATACACGTAACCTTCGGTGTTCGAGCCAGACTAGCATTATCCAGTTTTTTTCGTTAAAAAATGTATAATGAAATCTTATTCAATACATAAATGTTTACATAATACCACATTGAGCAACTTTGTAACTGAAATAACCTCCATTCATAAAAATTTATGGAAAAAATATATTATTATAGTTGTAATATATTGGTAGTAATATATTAATTTAATCGAGTTTTTTATTATAGTATTGTGTATTAAGCTTATAGTATTAAATCATGTTTTTTCTGAAATAATTAATTCGAAAATGAATTGCTAAATTACAAATAAACAACAACATAGTTAATTCAAATCATATGATTAAATAACCATGTGACGATAAAGTGCACAAATTGTATTTTGTTCCTTAAGAATAAAATCTAGTTAAGTGATTGTAAGACACATACCGGTTTTTTATGACTCAAATTATAATCGCTATGTAACATATTTATGAAAAAATATTTTTTTAACCTTATAATAACTGAAATAAAATTTCAAGTTATTTCTTAATGTATGCAAAAGTGAAAATACTTATGCCATAAAAATATTGATTTATTTATGTTCAATAATTGCCGAAATAAACAGTTTTTTGTGTCTCCTGTAAAGTAGGTTAAAAACACATAGCGAAATTTGCACGCGCAGCGACGATATATGTCTTTGGTTTTGACGGTAACTTGTTGTGGCTTACTTAGTCAAAACAACAAATATCTGTAATCATCACAGAAATAAATGTCCTTCTTAGGACTAACAATTTCATAGGCAGGATCACTAATTCACTACCTACTATGCCAAACCGGTTGTCAAAAATGAAAAATGTATATAAATATTCTCATAGACTTTTGAAACTGTAAAAAACTAAAAACTGGCCAAGAGCGTGTCGGGCCACGCTCAGTGTAGGGTTCCGTAGTTTTCCGTATTTTTCTCAAAAACTACTGAACCTATCAAGTTCAAAACAATTTTCCTAGAAAGTTTTTATAAAGTTTTACTTTTGTGATTTTTTTCATATTTTTTAAACATATGGTTCAACGCACGGACGCACTTTTTTTTCCTTTAGGAGCGATTATTTCCGAAAATATTGATATTATCAAAAAACGATCTTAGTAAACCCTTATTCATTTTTGAATACCTATCCAACAATATATCACACGTTGGGGTTGGAATGAAAAAAAAAATCAGCCCCCACTTTACATGTAAGGGGGATACCCTAATAAAACATTTTTTTCCATTTTTTATTTTTGCACTTTGTTGGCGTGATTGTATACATATTGGTACCAAATTTCAGCTTTCTAGTGCTTACGGTTACTGAGATTATCCGCGGACGGACGGACGGACAGACAGACATGGCGAAACTATAAGGGTTCCTAGTTGACTACGGAACCCTAAAAAAGCATGAAAAGCGCGAACGAAATGCCAAAAATGACATTCAAAATGTGAATATAGTAGAAAAAACTGTTTTGGCCGACTAGCCGACTAGTCGGCCGACTAATCGGCCACTCCAGCGCCGACTAGTCGGTAGTCGGCCTAGTCGGCCAAATCAATAGTCGGTATGGAGGCGGCTTCACTCTTTATCATACTGGGGGTGCAATAACGAAGAAGAGGTTTGCAAAGTCGGAATCATATTCATAACAATCATAACCTATATAGTACGAGTTCTTAACACACTGTACAGTCCGGTCTGGCAGAAAGCATGAAACTTGGCATGTACATATAGCTTAAGGTTTATAAGAAAATATGGAAGTAGAAACACGCCGAGGTGTCAATGTTTCCCCCCTTTCCCCCCACTTTTGTATCCCTGATTTCAGTTTTTTAATATTTCCATGAAAACCGTGAAAGCTACCATCACGATGTCCAGGAGAAGTATATTCTTCATAAAATTCTCTACAATATTGTCTTTGGAAGTATAAAGCTAGAACTTATAATTTTCAAACTATGCTGATTTTCCCCTAACGATATTTATCTTTGGTGACCAGTAGGCCTAGCACATGATGGCCGCGGGAGTATTTCGCCGCGAGATAGATGACACGTCTTTGTCTAATTGTATTAATGACATAAGGACAGGTAGTCTATCTCGCGGCGACATACTCCCGCGGCCATCATGTGCTAGGCCTGCTGAACGATAAGTAAGACTAGCGACTTTGCTCTTTTACCCGTGACGATGTTGCTTCACAAAATTGTTTCTTGGGTCAAACTGATCCGATTTAGTTCAATAGTCATGAAATCGCACGTCACTACCCCCACAAAGACAAGGGGAAAGGGCCGGTTTCCTCGGTGAAATCTATGCATTACTTCTTTTTGCTCTTAGTGACTAGGGCAAATCGTATATCATTTTCGTGTAATATAAGGACGAGTTAATCATTTCTGAAAAAATCGTTGCACCTCTTCATACAAAAATAACGATTTTATAGCAAAATAATGAATTTTTATGTATTTCATTAAGTATGGAAGTTATGGCATTTGCAGTAACATCGCGGCAATTATCAACAAATATAATTTTTAAGAAAAAAAAACCGTCGCCTTTCGGGTTCTGGCGAAAGCTACTTGCGAATGTTGGATTATGTAGAAATGTGTAAGTATTTTTTAAAACTGCTTTTAATGCTTTAATTATTAGATGGCAACACAAATGAATATACGTATAACGTTAAGGTTTGAGGAGTTTCCTCAATTCCTCATGAATCCGATTATATTATAAGAAATCGAAGCTTGACAAACTTTGACTTGAAAACTCAATATGCTTAACAACCATAACTAAATAAATGTCACTGTTCTGAACTTAAATGCATGCTTTTCTTACAAAAATACCAAAGTCACTATGAGTGTGCCGTTCAGATTTGAGGAGTTCGGTTCTGACTATCATCAGCAGTTCCACTGCACCAAATGTCACTGTTCTGGACGTAAGTGCATGAATAATTTTTAAGAAAAAAAAACCGTCGCCTTTCGGGTTCTGGTGAAAGCTACTTGCGAATGTTGGATTATGTAGAAATGTGTAAGTATTTTTTAAAACTGCTTTTAATGCTTTAATTATTAGATGGCAACACAAATGAATATACGTATAACGTTAAGGTTTGAGGAGTTTCCTCAATTCCTCATGAATCCGCTTATATTATAAGAAATCGAAGCTTGACAAACTTTGAGTTCAAAACATATGCTTAACAAACATAACTAAATAAATGTCACTGTTCTGAACTTAAATGCATGCTTTTCTTACAAAAATACCAAAGTCACTATGAGTGTGCCGTTCAGGTTTGAGGAGTTTGGTTCTGGCCATCATCAGCAGTTCCACTGCACCAAATGTCACTGTTCTGGACGAAAGTGCATGCTGTTCTTATAAAAATACCAAAGTCACTATAAGCGTACCATTCAGATTTGAGGAGTTCGGTTCTGACCATCATCAGAAATTCCACTACACCAAATGTCACTGTTCTGGACGAAAGTGCATGCTGTTCTTATAAAAATACCAAAGTCACTATAAGCGTGACGTTCAGATTTGAGGAGTTCGGTTCTGACCATCATCAGCAGTTCCACTGTACCAAATGTCACTGTTCTAGACGTAAGTGCCTGCTGTTCTTATAAAAATGGCAAAGTCACTATAAGCGTGCCGTTCAGACTTGAGGAGTTTGGTTCTGGCCATCATCAGCAGTTCCACTGCACCAAATGTCACTGTTCCGTACCTAAATGCATGCTGTTCCTTTAAAAACACAAAAATCAACACATGTATGCCTTTCAGATTTGAGGAGTTCCCTCGATTTCTCCAGGATCCCATAATCAGAACTGGGTTCTGAGAAAAATGGGACCAATCTGTATGCATATACATTCAATCAAAAAAAAAATTCAAAATCGGTCCAGTAACGACGGAGATATCGAGGAACAAACATAAAAAAAAAAAAAAAAAAAAAAAAAAAAAAAAAAAAACATACAGACGACTTGATAACCGTCCTTCTTGAGATATGAGGGGACGGTTAAAAACATAGGACAGATTAGCTAATAACCCAGTTCTGATGATGGAATCCTGGAGAAGTCGAGGGAACTCCTCAAATATTAAAGGCATAGGATATAGTGATTTTTGTGTTTCTATAAGAACAGCATGCATTTACGTTCAGAACAGTGACAAATCGTTATTTTTGTATGAAAAGGTGCAACGATTTTTTCAGAAATGATTAACTCGTCCTTATATTACACGAAAATGATATACGATTTGCCTTAGTCACTAAGAGCAAAAAGAAGTAATGCATAGTTTTCACCAAGGAAACCGGCCCTTTCCCCTTGTATTTGTGGGGGGTAGTGACGTGCGATTTCATGACTATTGAGCTAAATCGGATCAGTTTGACCCAAGGAACAATTTTGTGAAGCAACATCGCCACAGGTAAAAGAGCAAAGTCGCTAGTCTTACTTATCGTTCAGGGTGCGTAGCCGAATGGCACAAACGCTCACGAAACGAAACGCTAGTAGATATCTATCTCTATCGCTCTTGCGTATTGGCGCGACAGAGCCAAACCAGTTTTCGCGGCGTTTCGTTTTCGTTTCGCGTCGGAGAAATGCCATTCGGCTACGGGGCCAGGTCACCAAAGAGAAATATCGTTAGGGGAAAATGAGCATAGTTTGAAAATTATAAGTTCTAGCTTTATACTTCTAAAGACAATATTGTACAGAATTTTATGAAGAAAATATTTCTCCTAGACATCGTGATGGTAGCTTTAACGGTTTTCATGGAAATATTAAAAAACTGAAATCAGGGAAACAAAAGTGGGGGGAAAGAGGGGAAACATTGACACCTCGGCGAGTTTCTACTTCCATATTATCTTATAAACCTATAAGCTATATACATGCCAAGTTTCATGCTTTCTGCCAGCAGGGACTGTACTCTCATACTAATTAGCCGTTTCCGCCCCGCACTATACTTATCAATGAAAGTTAACTTCGATGCACCCGTCCTTTGCGTACTTGTGAACCTAGACAGAGACAGCAAATCTCTCAACAACCTAGTTATGACCTTTAAAACCAGAGAAGCACAATAAACTGTACGAATGTAGTTGTAAAGAAACGTCATTACTGTAATTACTAATGACGTTTCTTTACAACTACATTCGTACAGTTTATTGTGCTTCTCTGGTTTTAAAGGTCATAACTAGGTTGTTGAGAGATTTGCTGTCTCTGTCTAGGTCCACAAGTACGCAAAGGACGGGTGCATCGAAGTTAACTTTCATTGATAAGTATAGGTTACGATTGTTATGAATATGATTCCGACTTTGCAAACCTCTTCTTCCTTATTGCACCCCCAGTATGATAAAGAGTGAAGCCGCCTCCATACAGTTTTATTTATAGATTTTCTGGTCATTGTTTGTAGAGTATGTTGACGTATGAAATTGAAGCGGATATTGTATTACTACTAAAAAGTATAAGTGATTGGCAGTTTTGATACTTACCTACACACGTACTTAATTAAACACACTTGTATTCCTAAAAGAAGACGGCAGATCATATAAAACGTGGTCATGTGTAATGTATGGTGAGAGCCTATCGAGTATCGTTCGCCACCGAAGTCAACGACTGTACTCTTTGGCTACAGGTCCTATCGATATTCAAATCTAATAAAAAAAATTGTCACCAGATACTTAGCGAAAGTGAGCAGCTGCGCCGAGAAGTAGACTCCAGCGGCCCACAAGACGAACTACAGTACTGGAAGAAGAGGGGGGCACAGTTCTCACAACTAGTTTCATACTTACAGGTATTTTATTAAGTCCGATATGTTCAGGAGTACATGAAGTGTAGAGGGTAGGTAGTACCTATATAATGTTCTTTGAAATATTAGGTCTGCAAAATTAAATTAACAGTTATTTGTTTTAGAAGGGGGCAAAGTTGTTGTTTAACCGCACGTGCCAATATTGATACCCGAGCAAGCGAAAGATTCTAATATTGAACCGCGAACGTAGCGAGTGGTTCAAAAAGTGGAATCTTGAGCGTTGTGAGGGTTTCAAGGTTAGACACGAAGGTTAAACAAACTTTGCCACCGAGTGAAACACTAAATTTTTCACCACACCAACACGAACAAAATACTAACTATAAAACATCAAATTAAATCAAATCCAACAATTTATTCAATATTTATGATTCAAAATCATAGGTAAATTCAACCAGCGAGCTTAAGACATCAAGTTAAAATTTGTATGAAATTACTTTGCACTCTTGTGGATAAAATGCAATTTTGCTATCTGTTTTCGAATAGCAGTAAGCCTTTAACAGTTGGTGTGGTGAAAAATTATTTGCTTTTTATGGTGCTCCACAACATTTTCAACCTTCAGTGTAGTTATGTATCCCTGGTACACACACGGCCGGGGCCGCCTCCGTGTTTCGAACCTTTTGATATGCGTACGGCGTAGTGCGTAGCGAACGAACTTCAATAGGCTAGTTTCCTACTAGTCAAATCAGCTTCTTTTTATGAATCTGTAATGTTATGAACTGTCAAAACGATTTAATATGGAATTACTATGAAATACTGAGGAGTGACGTCACCGCCAACTCATTTAGACATTGACATAGACATAGAATGGCTTTATTTAATATCACAATGTTACAATGTTAAAATTAAAATAATTAGGTCAAACATGGATATTAAAAAAAATAAGTTAAAAAACTAAAACCCGACTACTATAAAATGTGCTCTTAAAAGTATGAAACAAGATAGAATTGTTTTATGAAATTATCATGCATGAAATTCACAGCTGTGTATTCTTTTCAATACATAAACTCAATGTTATAATAAGTTTGTAAATTTTAGAAATACTTGCAGAGATTCCGAAGATAACCGTGGTCGTATGCCACAATTATAAACTTAAAGGTAAGTGGCATACGACCACGGCCATCTTCTGAATCTCTGCAAGTATTTCTAAAATTTACAAACTTATTATAACATTGAGTTTATGTATTGAAAAGAATACACAGCTGTGAATTTCATGCATGATAATTTCATAAAACAATTCTATCTTGTTTCATACTTTTAAGAGCACATTTTATAGTAGTCGGGTTTTAGTTTTTTAACTTATTTTTTATTTAACTTACTTTGGGGTTACTATTTTATTTATTAAGTATGAGGGCGCTGAAGGCGCCCGGCTTAGGAAAGCCTGCATCAGGCTTCGCCCGACACCTTAAAAGGAGCCGAGGACGCCGGGCTTATTACTGCGTGCGTCGGGCTTCGCCCGACACTTTAAGTTAGAGAGCGCCGGAGGCGCCCGGCTTAGGACCGCGTGCGTCGGACTTCGCCAGACATTTTAAGTTAGAGGGCGCCCAAGGCGCCCGGCTTAGAACCGCATGTGTCGGGCGAACGACACTTTAAGTTAGAGGGCGCCTTCGGCGCCCGGCTTAGACAAAGTGCGTCGAGCTTCGCCCAACACTTTAAGTTAGAGGGCGCCTTCGGCGCCCGGCTTAAGACCGCGTGCGTCGGGCTTCGCCCGAAACTTTAATTTTAAGTTAGAGGGCGCCCGGCTTAGGGCCGCGTGCGTTGGGCTTCGCCCGAAATTTTAAGTTAGAGGGCGCCCAAGGCGCCCGGCTTAGAACCGCATGTGTCGGGCGAACGACACTTTAAGTTAGAGGGCGCCTTCGGCGCCCGGCTTAGACAAAGTGCGTCGAGCTTCGCCCAACACTTTAAGTTAGAGGGCGCCTTCGGCGCCCGGCTTAAGACCGCGTGCGTCGGGCTTCGCCCGAAACTTTAAGTTAGAGGGCGCCTTCGGTGCCCGGCTTAGGACGGTGTGCGTAGGGCTTCGCCCGACACTTTAATTTAGAGGGCGCCGAGAGCGCCCGGCTTAATACCGCGTGCGCGGCTTAGACCACGTGCGTCGGGCTTCGCCTAACACTTTAAGTTAGAGGGCGCCTTCGGCGTCCAGCTTAGGACGGCGTGCGTCGGGCTTTGCCCGACACTTTAAGTTAAAGGGTGCCTTCGGCGCCCGGCTTAGGACCGCGTGCGTCGGGCTTCGCCCAACACTTTAAGTTAGAGGGCGCCTGCGGCACCCGGTTTAGACCACGTGCGTCGGGCTTCGCCCGACACTTTGTTAGAGTGCGCCTTCGGCGCCCGGCTTAAGACCGCGTGCGTCGGGCTTCGCCCGACACTTTAAGTTTGAGGGCGCCTTCGGCGCCCGGCTTAGGACGGCGTGCGTCGGACTTTGCCCGACACTTAAAGTTAGAGGGCGCCTTCGGCGCCCGGCTTAGGACCGCGTGCGTCGGCCTTCGCCCGACACTTTAAGTTAGAGGCGCCTTCGGCGCCCGGTTTAGACCACGTGCGTCGGGCTTCGCCCGACACTTTAAGTTAGAGGACGCCTTCGGCGCCCGGCTTAGAACCGCGTGCGTCGGGCTTCGCCCGACACTTTAAGTTTGAGGCGCCTTCGGCGCCCGGCTTAGGACAGCGTGCGTCGGGCTTCGCCCGACACTTTAAGTTAGAGGGCGCCTTCGGCGCCCGGCTTGGGATCGCGTGCGTCGGGCTTCGCCCGACACTTTAACACTTTCGAAACCGGGCTCTACGCGGCGCTACGACATTTTCGCTACATACGGGGAAACCCATGTAATCGGCTACGCTTCTACGAGCGGTGTGCCCGACGGTCGGGTTCTTGGTAGCGAAAGTGTTAAGTTAGAGGGCGCCTTCGGCGCCCGGCTTAGGACCGCGTGCGTCGGGCTTCGCCTAACACTTTAAGTTAGAGGGCGCCTTCGGCGTCCAGCTTAGGACGGCGTGCGTCGGGCTTTGCCCGACACTTTAAGTTAAAGGGTGCCTTCGGCGCCCGGCTTAGGACCGCGTGCGTCGGGCTTCGCCCAACACTTTAAGTTAGAGGGCGCCTGCGGCACCCGGTTTAGACCACGTGCGTCGGGCTTCGCCCGACACTTTAAGTTAGAGTGCGCCTTCGGCGCCCGGCTTAAGACCGCGTGCGTCGGGCTTCGCCCGACACTTTAAGTTTGAGGGCGCCTTCGGCGCCCGGCTTAGACCGCGTGCGTCGGCCTTCGCCCGACACTTTAAGTTAGAGGGCGCCTTCGGCGCCCGGTTTAGACCACGTGCGTCGGGCTTCGCCCGACACTTTAAGTTAGAGGACGCCTTCGGCGCCCGGCTTAGAACCGCGTGCGTCGGGCTTCGCCCGACACTTTAAGTTTGAGGGCGCCTTCGGCGCCCGGCTTAGGACAGCGTGCGTCGGGCTTCGCCCGACACTTTAAGTTAGAGGGCGCCTTCGGCGCCCGGCTTGGGATCGCGTGCGTCGGGCTTCGCCCGACACTTTAACACTTTCGAAACCGGGCTCTACGCGGCGCTACGACATTTTCGCTACATACGGGGAAACCCATGTAATCGGCTACGCTTCTACGAGCGGTGTGCCCGACGGTCGGGTTCTTGGTAGCGAAAGTGTTAAGTTAGAGGGCGCCTTCGGCGCCCGGCTTAGGACCGCGTGCGTCGGGCTTCGCCCGACACTTTAAGTTAGAGGGCGCCGAGGGCGCCCGGCTTAATACCGCGAGCATCGGGCTTTGCTCAACACTTTAAGTTTAGACGCCGCTTAGGACCGCGAGGGTCTTTAAGTAGGTTTAGGACCGCGTCTACGGTATGTATATACACTCTCATGAAGAATACCATATACTGAAAGAGACAGGTATAGGTGACAATCAGTATCGTGATACCGCATTTCTCTCTTTATGAAAATTATATTAATTTTAGATGATTAACTGGCTTTAAATAATATATTGTAGTAGTGGAAACTCATTATGCCATGATGACGTAACATCTACTACATCTAGGGTGTCCTACAATCTATGATACACGTCAGAATGTCGAAACAGTGTCAAACTACTTCTAGTTGTTATTATGACAATTTGCTGTATGAAATTGAACTTTAGGTCGAAGAAATATTGCAAGTCTTTAATAAAATAATTATATAAAGCAGCCAAATTAGTTCCTTTGGCAAAAGCCTTCGTGTGTAACCGAAGTCGGATAATGCATGGAACTATGGCATTGCGCTTGCGGATTTGCAAATAGTCAATTTTTCCGAGAAATTACTGAATTATCCGGTGTAATCAAGTAATGCTGGAAATAAAAGCTTATAATATGTACATATTTGAAATGTGCTAATTAAGCCCTTTCAAATGATATACAACATGTCATCCTAACTTCATTTTATTTTTTTGCTTCGTTACTTTATGACCTCTAGAGGGCGCCATGTTTCGTTTGCGGTGACGTTATATAGCCTATAACCAGCGGACGATTAAGACGATTCGAATGACATATCGTTTGTCAAATTCTAACGAGTACTTTAGAAGTTATGAGGGAACAGATGAACATACATACATACATACATACATAGCCACATACATACCGGTCAAAATCATAACCCTCCTTTTGCGTTGCCGTAGTCGGGTAAAAATAAAATAGAAAGATGCATTATTTGTGCAAATTGTGCAATATATTATGTTTCGTCAGTGTTTTAGATATGTATATTTTTGTTATTGTAATTTTATTTAAAGACAACTAAGTGAATAATTGAACGACATAGAGCCGTTAAGTGATGAACTCGAGACCAGGCTTTGCAATTTTTTTCTATCGAGCCGATTTCGTTAAATCGTGTATCGAGTACGGCTATGTTCGTTGAAATATAATGAATAATAACATATAATTTACTTGCCTTACCAAAACTAATAGTTTGTCTTAAAAAACTGCGCAAGTAACATCAATTTTGCATCAATTTTGGTTGACAACAGTCAGCCCCTTAATAAGAATAAAGACATTTTTGTTTGTATAGATAAAGTTCGTATTAAAAGTAAATAGAGCCAAATATATTCTTAATTATGTAATTGAAAATTAAAAATATTACATAAAATTGAACCACATGAAATTAAAAAAATGAAATGACGAAAGATTAGAATAACAAGCAAGATCTAAATATAAATGAAGCTTGATTTTTGGATACAAAATGCTAAGTTACCTACTCTTATTTGGTACAAAATTAGTTTTTTTTGTAGAATTTAGTAAAATGTAACAATACCGAATAATATTGCCCGATATGGATACTGACTTATACAAGAAACTCATGAAATAAAACGATGGAAACGGATTATATTGCGTATAACGTCGTACAATAAAATTAACGTCGGGATAAATTGTAAATTCATTTATACGCGATAATCCGAATCCATTTGGATAGTTTTATTTCATATACAAGAAACATTTTTTAAATATATATTGTATCTCGAGGCCAACGCTCAGTAGCCTTGAGGCCAGCGATAATAACAAAAGGTTGGCTTTCTCGCTTCCACGTATGCGCCGGAGTGTTTAATGTTTATCCTTGTCATGTTTTTTCGGGGTTCAAATTACGGGGTTGGGGTGTTTTTTGCATGTCTGCTGCACCGGAACAGGATTTTATGGTGTATTTGAACGGGCTTTTTTGGGATCAGGTACCTATCCGACGCCACAATCGTTTAAGTTTCGTAAGCGCGTTGTAGCTAACTCGTCGCTCTTCTGTAGTGGCGCGAGAGAGACAGACTGGGTTTCTATTGCCACGTAGCGTCAACGGTTGTCACTTCAGCTAGGCCGGCTCATGTGTTAAATGTTTAGTCTCAATGAATACCTTTTTTTATGTACTACGTCAGTGGCAAACAAGCATGCGGTCCGCCTGATGGAAAGCTGTCACCTGTAAGTCAAGGAGTGTCACATGCGCGTTGCCAACCCATTAAAAACTTACTACACTCCTTTTTAGGGTTCCGTAGTCAACTAGGAACCCTTATAGTTTCACCATGTCTGTCTGTCCGTCCGTCCGTCCGTCCGCGGATAATCTCAGTTAGCACTAGAAAGCTGAAATTTGGTACCAATATTGTTTGAGCCTGAACTCTATTGTTTAAATAAAACAGTATAAAATATTACCATTTCTTTTAATGGATTTTAAATTACAGGTTTTTGTCTAGGACACGCGACAGAGAGAGTTTTGGTTAGAAAAGAAGGGTCGCTGGTGCCGCGCACCGTGCTTTTATAGTGTCGCGACGGGGGAAACCGCGGCGCTTCAGTCTTCATTCCTATTGGTCCGGCAGGTCGAGGCTCTGGCCGCTGCTCATTGGATCAGCGGGGTGACCGGAGGTTGGCTATCCTGTCTGTGTTGCCAGTCAGGGCGTTAACATACTCCGGGGCGCTGAAAGACTCTCTTTCAGGATTCTTGTTGTGACGAGAGCGGGCATATTCTGTTCAGCGCACGCTTGATCACCCCTCTAGCGGTATTGATGTCTGCCACGCGAGGTACGCCATCCTTCCCGTGGTATAGTTTGACGACTCTGCCCATGCGCCAGAGCAACGGCGGTAAGCCCTCCTCCTTGATGAGTACTACTTCTCCCAGTTGTAGGTCACGTTGCCTCTCGCGCCATTTGTAGCGTTGCTGTTGTAGAGACACGTACTCGGCCGACCAGCGCTTCCAGAAGTGTTGCCGTAGCTGCTCCAGCCTCAGGTAGCGGTCCAGGCGGTGCGGGTTGCGGTCGTCGAGCGGCGGGCCCGGCAGCGACGCGAGCGGCCTAAAAATGAGAAAGTGCCCGGGAGTAAGGGGTGTAAGGGGGAGGGAGAGAGCGGACAGAGAGGCCTACTGTTTAATATTGCCTCCACTTGGCTAAAAAGGGATGCAATTTCTTCAAAGGTGAGATGGGTGTTACCCAAAACTCTTTTAAGATGAAATTTTGCGCTCCTTATACCGGCCTCGACGTATCCGTTGAAATTTGGCGCGTAAGCTGGTGCGAATTTAAATTTAATTCCTTGACCAGCTGCAAATTCAGACAAGTCACTTTTATATAACTTAAAAAAATCATTAATTTCTTTAGCTGCAGCTACAAAGTTTCTACCATTATCGCAAAACAATTCCGCAGGTCTGCCGCGCCTAGCGACAAACCTGCGTAGAGCTAGCACAAATGCATCTTTAGATAAGTCGCTCACAGCTTCTATATGAACACATTTATATCTTAAGCATATAAACAGACACAAGTAACATTTGGTGATTTTGCATCCACGCCCCCGGCGATCTGTTATTAAATAGGGCCCTGCCATGTCTACAGCTGTTGACGTGAATGGAAAATCAGCCTTAATTCGTTGCGCTGGTAAATTTCCCATTATATTTTTTAAAGTTTGGCCAGCGATACGTTTACAGGTGACACAATTGTGGGCCGTGCTTCGTGCCAAATTCCTGCCTCCGATCGGCCATATCTCGTCTCGTACTGAGGCTAGCAATGACTGTGGCCCGGCATGTAAGAGACGTACATGTTCATGTGTAAAGATGAGTTTAGTTAGTGTGTGTTTAGCACGTAACAACATTGGATGCTTCTGGTCGTAAGTACAATCTGAAGCATCCAGCCTCCCGCCTACTCTCAAGAGGCCTTGAGAGTCGATGAACGGGGCCAGGGTTAGTATGTGTGACTTGGGACTCAACCTGTGACCTTTGCGAAGCGTTTCAAGCTCTGCAGAGAATGACTCCTGCTGTGCAAGTTTAATTAAAGTGTGAACTGCGCCTGTAAGCTCCTGTGCTGAAAGTGCACCAGTTAATTTAGGCCCACGGGGCTTACAGTTATTTATGAAACGACGCACATAGGCCATAGTACGTTGTAGTTCTGTGTATTTTGAAAATCTGTCAAAATCTATAATAGATGAGGTTTCTGTGTTAGTAGTGAGCATTGATGTTACTTTAGTTTCAGGTAAGACCTCCGGCTCTACAGCGTTTAATTCTGGCCATTCATTCTCAGGCTTTAATAGAAACTCGGGGCCTTCCCACCACAGAGCTGTCCCTGAGACATGTTGTGGATCCACACCACGAGTTGCAAGATCACTTGGATTTTGTTTTGTAGGTACATGTCTCCAGGTGGCTCCGGGAGCAAGGCTGTCTATAGCTGCTACCCTGTTGGCCACAAAAGTTTTAAGCTTTGATCTGTCTGTTTTTAGCCAAGCCAAGCAGCAGCTAGAGTCAGTCCAGAATATTGTGCGAGAGACAGGACGTCTCCAGGCTCGTACTACGGCTGCATATGTTTGGGCTGCTAACAAGCACCCGGCCAATTCAAGTCTAGGAATAGATGTGCGACGGATTGGAGCAATTCTGTCCCTCGCACACAGCAAATGTACTTTCTGTTCACCGGATTCAGAAATAGATTTAACATAAATGCAGGCTGCATATGAATTTTGACCAGATATGCTGTATTTCAGGAGAGACTGGCTCGTCCCAAGCTTTGCCTTCTTTCCATAAGGTTTGAATTAATATTTTAGCTTTAACTGTGCATAGACTTAAGAGTCCTAATGGATCAAAGACTTGGAACGTTTCAGATAAGATTTTTCTTTTGTAACTATTTTATCAGAATGATCATTTTTAATGGAAAAGTTCAGTACATCTTGGCTAGGCTGCCACCCTAGTCCAAGTGTTTGGCAAGCTTGACTCAATGCTAAGTGATCATCTTTATTAATATAATCCGACTTTAATAGCGCGTTAGAATTCGAGCGGTATTTACGTAAATTGAAACAACCAGAGGCTAAGGCCTGTGAGACACCTGCTTGTATACGAAGCAGCTCTATTTCAGAGTCTGCGCCTGTTAATAAGTCATCACAGTAAAAGTCATTTTGTATAATAGTCCTAACTAAAGGATCCTTGCTTTCAGCCCCTAACTGCCACAAACAGCGTGCTGCTAGCCAGCTCGATGAAGCAAAGCCGTACGTAACGGTATTTAAAGTTAGTGAGCGTATGGGTAAGTGCTCATCTTCGCGCCATAGAATAACTTGTAGGTTTCTATCTATTTCATTCATCATTATTTGCCTGTACTGTTTTTCTATGTCACCAGATAGCACATACTTGTACTGTCGGAATCTAAGCAATATGTCAAACAGTGGGCTTTGTATGTTAGGACCTACAAGCTGAATATCATTTATTGAATACCCAGAAGAGGTGGGACAGCTAGCGTGAAAGACTGTGCGCATGCGTGTAGATTCACTCTCCTTCATCACGGGGTGATGCGGGAGGTGATTAGCTTTGTAACATCGCTCAGACTCCGACAGAAATCAACATACATTGATTTTAATTCAGGTTGGTTACTAAAACGTTTCTCTAAACTGAATAAACGCTTTTTAGCTATGTTAAATGAGTTGCCTAAGCAGTCCGGCGAGTCCTTTAAAGGCAAGCGCACAACGAATCTGCCGTCAGATTGGCGGTAAGTGTTTTCAACAAAGTGTTGGTTTATAGGGTGAGACTTGAACTCATTCCCATTTTTGATGGAGTCCGTTTCAGACGGTAGCTCCTCTGTTTCCCAAAATTTGGTCATTTGGGCCGACAGATCAGAGAGACAGAGGTGGCTGCGCGTGTTCCCTGTATGTAAATGAGCCGAGGCTCCCTCTACCGGTCCCGCTATTAACCACCCTAGTTTAGATGGGATTAGGAAGGTGCGCTTGCTCGTTGGCAATCTTTTTGCAGCACCTGTCACAATAGTCCAAAACATTTCCACTCCCAACAGCATATCTATTTGGGATGGAACGTTAAATGTTGGGTCAGCAAGCTGCACAGAGGCAGGTAAGTTAAGGTGACTAATGTCTACATAGTTTTGTGGAAAGCGACTAGTTACTTGATCTAAAACTAGAAAGTCAATTTTGGCATTAAAATCACTGAGTTTAGATTGAATATGAGCTGCACAAAGCACAGGTTGATAGGTCAGAGGCGTATTTCCTATTCCTGTCACATTTGAGGCAGTTAGAGGCTGACAATCAAGATTTAGTTTTTGTCTCAAATTATGAGATAGATAATTAGACTGTGAACAACTGTCTACAAGACATTTAACTGTCTCCTTTTTGTTGTTAATAGGGTTGATCACTTCAATTAGAGCTGTTGAGAGCAATGACTCGCTAGTGCTAATTAAAGTGCTAGCAGTGAGGGTGTTTTGCACCGCTGCACTGTCAGAGGTTAACATAGTCGAGGAGCAAGCCACATCCGACCTAGCACTATTTGCAGGTTCGGCTGTTTGTTCCGTGCTGGCTCCAGGTGGAGAAGTGTTGAGTGTTTGTGTGGTGTGTAAGTATGTATTGTGACGTCTCTTACATACCCGGCAACCGTTCAGCTTGCACTGACGGGTCTCATGGTCCGGTCGGAGGCAGACATGGCACAGCTTTAGACGTGACGCCTGCGACCAGCGCTCGTCGACTGACATCTTTTTAAAGGCTGGGCAGTCGTACACTCTGTGATCACCATGGCACACGATGCACGGCCGACCCTTGTGGTCATCTTGTTTCTCTGAAATCACGAATGTTTTTATGTTTTTATCATGTTTAAAATGAAGTTTTATTGGCCACAGGCTCTGGCTTGTGGTTAGATTGTTTTTCTATCCTAGAGCAATACAGATTTTCTAAGATGTCTGCACGATTACTAAGAAATCCCCTAAAGTCATCGAGTGATGGCCACTCTTTGAGAGTGTTCCTATGTTCTTCCCATTTTGCATTAGTATTGACGTCTAACTTAGCCGTCAATAGGTGAACTAAAATTGTATCCCAGTGCTCTGTCGGTTGACCTAATGTCTTTAGGGCCCGGAGATTTTTAACTACATGATCATTAAGGAATCTTAAGGCCTTATCCGATTCTCGCTGTATAGGTTCTAAATTAAATAGAGAATTTAAATGGTTAGTAATCAGCTGTCTTTTATTACTGAACCTGTCACACAAAATTTTCCAGGCTTCAGTATAATTGTTAGCGGAGACTTCTAAGTTTGCTATCACTCTGGCCGCATCCCCTTCAAGATAAGAGCTCAGATAATGGAATTTGTGAATAGGTTTAATGTGATCATTATTGTGAATTAAAGATTCATAAAGGTCCTTAAATTCCATCCACTTATAATATGAACCATCAAATTTAGAGATTTTAATTTGAGGAAGCTTGAAGCCGAGATGCTCAGAATGACAGCCGTTCGATGAACATGTTCTGACAGAAGTCTCTAGAGAGGGTTTTTGAGCTTGAGAGCGTTCAAGAATACACTGAGCTGCAGCTATAGCATTATTGATATGGGTTTCATTGTTGTCCCGTTCTGCAAGTTCAGTGTCTAAATTTTCAAAATTAGCAACTTCGATTGAAGTTTGCAGCTCGTCAAGTCGCGTGGATAACTCTATAACTTTGTTTAATCTTAAGGTCAGCTCATTGAATTTAACACCTGATAACACTTCATCATCTGAAATTTTGTCTAAGTAAATGCGGAATTTGGAAACTTGACCTTTAATCGATCCGCGTTTAGTACGCAATTCTGCTAGAAGAGCCTCCCTTTTAGCTGCCTCAGCCATGTTGAATTATGTTTTTAACTGGGCTAGCAAACAAGTCAAATACAATTTTAAAAATAAAATGTCAAGTTTAAAGTTATCCACGTTAGAAATAAAAATGTGAAAACAGCTTACGCGCCTTTTAAACTTCAACAGCTAGGCCGAGGTGTGTTGCGGCAGCAGTCCCTTGGACAACTTGCCACGTGGTGGCAGGTATGGGCGTGGCACTACAGATGTGGCACGCGATACGCACTGCGACGGTTGTCCACGGAATCCACTGAAATTGTGCAAACGAAACTGTGCATAAGCGAACACAAACCAAGATGCAAGCAGGCGCGATGTTAGAATAGAACCACTTTGCGTCAGCGTAATTAGAAAGAAATAGATACAGTTGAGTTTAAATTCACCTTTTTTAAAGAAGAAAGCAGTGCCTTTGATTGCAAATGAATTTATCACCTTACGTTTTTATTGTGATAAAATAAGAATGGCATATGCAATTTCTATTAAACTTTAAACGAAACTCAATTTTAAAATTAAAAGTATGGAAAGAACAATGCACTTTACTGATTTAAGCAGAAAAAACTCGAAATGCAGTATGCGTTAAGCTAGGCTATAGAAACGTTTATATGCCAGCGTGGCTTTTGAGGTTAACGTCACACTGACAATTTGCAGATGCGTTCTGAAACTAAAACACAAATGAAGGCAATAATACGCAGCGAGCTCTCTCCTAATTTTAGATTGATGGGGAACTAGTGAAATTTGAATTTAAAGTAAGGTTGTCAAGTCCGTACGGGTAAAGGTCAAATAGAGGTTAAGTTGTTTACGAGTTCAAAGTTGAGTAAGTAGGTAGATATATAAATTGATGTTAGCTAAGTTGGGTTGGAATGAATTTAAATTAAAGGTTTGTAAATTGGAAAATGAATTTAAATTGGAAAAAGGACTAGGGCTAATTAAGAAATTGGGGGAAACAGAATTAGGTGGGTATGGGCACTTCTCACGGCACTTTCCTTAAAAACTCGCCAGCCGCCACACGCTGCCGCCGGGTGCCGCGCCTTCGACGCTCGTCAGGTTTTTCTTTGTTCGCCGCAGCTGTCCCCCAGGAGACTTCGGGAACTTGATATTCGGCTGGCGGCGATGTCCCTTTTCTGGCTTGCGACGTCTTCTTCTGCTCCAGGCCCAACCCGTTCCGCCAAGATGGCCGTTGTCTTGAGGTGGCTATAAAAATTTAGAGTTCCTCTCTCCGCACGTGTCCTGTCTACGGTCGCCAAAATGTTTGAGCCTGAACTCAATTGTTTAAATAAAACAGTATAAAATATTACCATTTCTTTTAATGGATTTTAAATTACAGGTTTTTGTCTAGGACACGCGACAGAGAGAGTTTTGGTTAGAAAAGAAGGGTCGCTGGTGCCGCGCACCGTGCTTTTATAGTGTCGCGACGGGGAAACCGCGGCGCTTCAGTCTTTATTCCTATTGGTCCGGCAGGTCGAGGCTCTGGCCGCTGCTCATTGGATCAGCGGGGTGACCGGAGGTTGGCTATCCTGTCTGTGTTGCGTGTCCTAGACAAAAACCTGTAATTTAAAATCCATTAAAAGAAATGGTAATATTTTATACTGTTTTATTTAAACAATTGAGTTCAGGCTCAAACATTTTGGCGACCGTGACAGGACACGAACCTGCAATCTTCGGATATCAATCACGCCAACAAAGTGCAAAAATAAAAAATGTAAAAAAATGTTTTATTAGGCTGACATTTTTTTTCATTCCAACCCCAACGTGTGATAAGTATATTGTTGGATAGGTATTTAAAAATGAATAAGGGTTTACTAAGATCGTTTTTTGATAATATTAATATTTTCGGAAATAATAGCTCCTAAAGGAAAAAAAGTGCGTCCCCCCCCTCCAACTTTTGAACCACAAGTTTAAAAAATATGAAAAAAATCACAAAAGTAGAACTTTATAAAGACTTTTTAGAGAAATTGTTTTGAACTTGATAGGTTCAGCAGTTTTTGAGAAAAATTCGGAAAACTACGGAACCCTACACTGAGCGTGGCCCGACACGCTCTTGGCCGGTTTTACTGTGTAAAATCATTGCTCTATCTTAAAAAACCAGGGAGGAAATAGTCGAGAGCGTTTGTATGGAAAATTGACCCCTCCTGCATCATCTTAAGCACAAAGTATAAAGAGCAAAGCATGCGGGCACTGCGTCGTTGACGTATGGGAAGCCAGCCAAGCTGGGAACGATATGAAGATATATGATCATATTTTTGGGCAAAAAATGAAGCGCATGCAAATTGAGAAGACGATCCAAGTCTAAAGTTGACTCTTTCCGACTGAATATATCGGACCATCAAATCATTAGTTAATAACTTTAATAAGCTACTCGGTGTTTTGGAAGTATGTTAAAATAAACTACTGCAATTTAAAAGTCGAAGATTTTCAAACCGAATACGCGCTGAATCACGCTAAGCGCTGATTGGCCAATTTACTCAAACTAACATGTTTTCCTTATACTTACATTGTATAGGTACTCCGATTCATTATATGTATGAGTTATAAACGAACATTATAGGTAAGGTAATTCACGAGAAAGTGATGCAAGCTTCAAATCATGCAGGTAAGCATGGTCGCCTGATAAAGGATGTAACGTCAGGCCGTCCTTTTTAACCAACTTCAAAAAAAAGGAGATAACTATAAAGAAAAGTGCATGGTGTGCTAAGTGGCGTTACACTTCTCGTTGTTTCTCGGCTCTAATATTAATATTTGTCAATTTGAACACATATCAAGTTATAGAGGTATATGGGCCAAATTGTCAAAGCTGAGGTTCAAAAGTTTTAATCCTGTGTCGAGAGATCAGTGTACTTAAGCATATTCTGTGCTACTACTATTGACAGTAGGTTAATTACATACATACATACATACAATCACGCCTGTGTCCCATGAAGGGGTAGGCAGAGCACATGACCCTACTCAGGTTTCAATGCCACTCTTGGCAAATAAGGGGTTGAAAGAAAACGAAACTGTGACATTGCAGTGACAGGTTGCCAGCCTCTCGCCTACACCACAATTTAACCCATATCCCACAGTCGCCTTCTACGACACCCACCGGAAGAAAGGGGGTGGTGAAATTCTTAACCCTTCACCACACGAGCAGGTAGGCAGTAGGTTAATTATCTATCTCTATTTATGTACATACACTACTTAGTACTCGATCCTGTTTAGAAATAGGTACAAATATGTAACAGAGTACCTAGGTACTAACCAGGATATGTGGAGATTGTGGGCTCCATGACAGCGTTCGGGAGCGGTACTTGCTCCTGATGACCCATCTTCTGGAACGAAGCAGGAACAATTTCATTACAATAATTGTGAAACACCGACGTATTCAAGCATATTGTAGGGTGCATTGGGGTTATTTCGAAAGTCACATAAAAATCACCATTATTTCCATCATATCAAAATCCCCTTTTCGAAATTACACCAATGCACCCAACTAGTTTTGTACGAAACAATTATATGTATGTCGGAAACTGGACCGGGGAGGGTCCATTAGATTCGTTATTCATCTTCATACGGGCGGGTTATTCTCGGGCAGTTAACTAGTTAATCAAACACAGCTTTTCAACACATCCTTATGTTTACTTTGTTCGCACAATAAGAAACAACAAGAACTATAAACCAAACGTTAGAAACTTAATAACATCACACCGTATTACAGAAAATAACAATTTAGTGGCCGACAGGATCGGCCCACCGATTTTCAGCAAAACCATCTGTCTAACCGTTTTCTGTTTTTATTCTTCTGTTTTGAAAATACCAAGGCAGAACTGCTTTACCGGCTGACCGAGCCTGTCCAGGTACCTATCTCAGAGGTACCCTGGCACACTAAGAGATGGCACTAAAGAACTTATCACAGCTGCTGTACGACGTCAGCTTAGCTTTCTAAAAATAACAAACACATGATACAACATAGTATTCACCAAGGGCGCTAGATGGCCTAAAAATAATAACTAACTAAACATTCCCATAATCCAACAATAAACTTAGTGAAGTATTGCGTTCTCTGAGAACTTAGTGTGATACAAGGGCGCTAGATGGCCTAAAAATAATAAATTAACTAAACATTTCTCATTTTCAACAGTAAATTAGATGAAATATTCCATTCTCCGACACGGCCAGACTGACATTTACACGCCCTCGTGTAACGTAGAGCCTGTAGACAAAAAGAAAAGAAAGACTCTTAAGGTCGCTAGAATTATTGCTCGGCCTACTTGACTTTTTTTTGTAGGCACATGGTAGAGAGATTAACACAAACATCACCACGGCTCTACTGCACAATCGGCCTCATCGTCCGGTCTGAACCCCTTAAGTTGCAGTTACGATTGAGACTGTGCCCTCCAGCACCCAGCCCTCAAACGTCCTCTGAACAACTAAGGCTCCGGTTACAACTCATCACATGAATTGGTACGTGATGAATCACAACTTTAACAAAATCATTACATATCAACTAAACTGTCTTCTCCATCACTATCATCTTCAAGATCTGAAGGAGCATTACATTCAGGCATCCTCCTGATTCTATCATGGGCGTATTTAAAAGTCCTATTATTAGATAACGATTTTACAATGTACCGATCACCGGGAAGAACTTCTATAATTTTAAATGGGCCCTTAAACTTCGGATCTAATTTTGTTTGGTTTCGTTCCTCATTTTCAAGTAAGATATAATCACCTATGTTAAATTTTACAATAGCAGCTTTATTACGATCAAATCGCAATTTATCATAATCAGCATTATTTTGAATATTTTGATCGGCCTGATCTCGTAGTTCTGTAAGGTTAATCTGGGGGCACGGCAGTGCCCATAAGTCGAGCAAAAAGAGGCACGGCCGTACCATCCTTTTCTCGAAGCATTTCAGACCATTTTCAACCCCCTGTTACTCCGTTCTGGATAAAACTAGAAGCCTCAATTTTAAGCACCCAAGTAGTCATTGTATAAACACGGTATATTCCAAATTTCATTAAATTTGAACCAATAGTTTAGGAATAATTATTAGCCAAAGTTTATTAGTTTTGTCACTCACTGGCTGACTGACACACGATCATCAATGATAATAAGACACTTCTAGTACACTTGGAAGCTTCAAATTTAGAATACAGTAAGTGTTTAGTGTACAAATCACTCAAAAATTAAGAAATGTTGCAATTTCATTCCAGGTTTTTAGATACATCAACTGCATAAATAACTTTGTAATCTCATATCAATATATGGGATTACCAAGTTATATTTGCAGTTGATTTGCAGTGAGTACCTAAATCAGTGTACCTGTCTATGTAAAATAAAAAAAATTATACAGATGCCCGGTGTGGTGATGGGTTAAAAATCTCACAACCCCATTTCCTCACATGGAAGTCGTAGAAGTCAACTATGGGATATGGATTCCATTGTGGTGTGTGCGAATAGGCTGACAACCCTTTAATAATTTGCCAACGGTGGCACTGAAAAGTGTAGTTTCATGTGCTCTGCCTACCCTGTTTGGGAATACATATCTGTGTAAACGAAATTTTCAAACAATCAGTTTTCTAATTACATCACCAACCGCATAACTAATTTTGTAATCCCATATCAATATATAGGATTGCAAGGTTACATATGCAGTAATTACAGTGAATAAATCAGTATGTTGTAAAATACAATTAAATAATACGTACCTAAATATTATGTTCAAATGTGAAAAAAAATTGTATGTTTCGTTAAGTCGTTAATAGTAGGTACAATCGAAATCATAAAATGCTTTGCTACGCGCGCAGTTCATTTAGAGTTGGTTACCGATCTCTCTTCAGAAGCATACCTACTGGCGTTGAAAAGGTTCATTTCGCGTCGCGGTAAACCTTCAAAAATATTTTCCGACAACGGACGGAACTTCGTAGGTCTCATGAACGACTTTTCAAAGTTTTTAAAATCGTGTTCTGGCGAAATAAAAGAGTACGCACTCTCGCAACAGATTGAATTTATTATGACGCCACCTTATGCTAGTCATTTTGCTGGTCTAGTCGAGGCTGGTGTTAAGAGTTGCAAACATCACTTGCGACGTGTGATAGGTGATGTTAAATTAACCTATGAACATTTTAGCACGATTTTGACCCAATGCGAAGCCATCCTTAATTCCAGGCCCTTAAGCCCTTTGTCCTCTGACCCGCAAGACTACACTCCTTTAACCCCCGCTCACTTCCTGGTTGGACGTCCGCTGACAGCTCCTGCGTGCGCTGACCTCGTCGACGCCCCCGCACAGCGCCTGTCACGATACCAGCAAGTGGAGCAAATGCGACAACATTTCTGGGCCCGGTGGTCGAAGGAGTTCATATCCGAGCTGCAGGTCAGGACAAAATGGACGAAGAATATGGACGACTTAAAAGTGGACACCCTCGTTTTGATCAAGGAGGACCACACTCCGCCCCTCAAGTGGAGCTTAGGGCGGATCACCAAGACTTTCCCGGGCAAGGACGGCGTTTCCCGAGTAGCCGATATACGCACCTCTCGCGGCACTGTACGCCGAGCCTTTTCGAAAATTTGCCCGCTACCTACGCATGATGACTGACGTCGCTGCCTCATCTTCACGTTGGAAGCCAGCACTTCCAAGGCCGGGAGCTTATGTTACGGCCATACCTAAAACGCATTCAACTGACGGCGGCGCGTGACCTTCATCCTGGCGCGCGCATAGCGACCCGCGCAGCACATCCCCAGCTGCGCTGCCCTACCACGAGTCAACCTACGTCACAATACGTCACATGCATCATCATCGCGCCATCTCACCGGCAGCCAATGACATGCATGTACGCGATATGTCGTGATCGCCAACCAATGGTGTCGCGGCTCGTCATCTCTTCGAGCCCCAATGAAGATCGACGATGACATTCACTTTCGCTTTCTCACCTTTGCTACCACATAGCACATACCTAATTTCTACTTTGCTCATTTTTTATGTAAATTTTAATTAAGTAAAAAAAACATGTAAAAATCCCGGATTAAATCACTTAAGTCGAAGAACCCGCTGCCTTCGTCATTTCATCAACCTGCCATCCACATCAGCGCAAATCCTGGCCATCAGCCCCAACGTATGTCTATACGCGCAGACAACTCTTATGTATTTAAATATTATTCTTATAGTGAAATAAATGTAAATTGTTAATTATTAGAACTTGAATACGAAATATATTTGGATAAATGCCTACATAACTATATGGTACCTAACATCTTACCTACATCTAAAATGAATACGTCATCATGATCATTAAGTAAGTGTCAAATATTATTAATTATCAAACAGATGGCTTCACCAGATAATCAAAAAGTCTCGTAATATCAAAAATAGAGTCAGGAATAACTTCATTTGTCATGAGAAACGTCTACTTTCACAGTCAATGACTAGACATGTAAATCAATAATTATCATTAATAAATACGAGTGTGGCTGATCCGCAATAATGGAAATATACAAATATACCTAACACGTGTTAACCTAACAATCTTAAACAAATATGCCGCAATAAATTTAATCATTTAAGTAAATAAAACGTACCTAACGTCAAAACTAACACGCCTAAAATATTGGAACACGCAATATAATTATTACGCAACTAAGCAAATCATCTAAGTCACCGCATGGACTAAAGCCGTCAGTGTTGACAACTGTCCGAAATCTCACGGTTCATGACGATGACGACGGAGTGGCTCACACGTAGCTCGTCGTAAAGAAGCTTGCGCCTGACGCCCGTCGTGGGAAAGAAGGGCACGTCGTAGCGCTGTAGTAGCTCTGCATGTCGCCGATGGCACCAGGCCCCGTAGCCGAATGGCATTTCTCCGACGCCAAACGAAAACGAAACGTAGTCCGGCTCTGTCGCGCCAATATGCAAGAGCGATAGGGATAGATATCTACTAGCGCTTCGTTTCGTGAGCGTTTGTGCCATTCGGCTACGCACCCAGGCTGGCACCCGCAACCGCTCGTGAACCGGAAATGTAAATAGGCTTGTGTTTATAACATATCTACATATTTGTTCCTGAGTCAGGGATATTTTCTATGCATGTAAGTATTCATATATTATACAAATCATTGACTGAGTATCCACAAAACAAAACTCCAGCTTACTGGGACTAGTCAATCTGTAAAAGTGTACCATAATATTTATTTCATTTTATTGGTTAAGTTTGATATTTCCAATTAAAATCAAAAGCAAGTACTATAAATACTGCACAATATAATAACCTCAAGAGTGTTAAGAATACGGAAATTACTTTTACCTAAAATACCTAAAGGAATTATCATTCAGCTATGTAATTGTAAATTATAATCATACCTTAAAATGGACTTCAAATATTAAATAACTTCTCTTAATAAGGAAATAATCAATTACCGTTTACAACAGGATTCAGGCATAGATTATGCTCAGTATGACGACCTAGGGAAGTATGTAAAATTTTACACAAAAGTATGAGATCAAATCAATCATGATTAAAATATATATATATATATCAATTCAGAACCAACGCACCGTTTGTATTCTCTTCGGTAATACACCATATTGCATTTGCACGTCGTAGCACCTTGGCCCGATGTATTTTGCAAGTGGCCCGAGGTGACGGTAATTAATGTGACCGCATGTCTATGTAGAAGGGTTCCCAAAACCTCGACGATACACTGGTAAACTGGAGGTCTGGTAATCCGCTGACGGAAGTGCTCGTCGATTCTCCTCGCCCATGGACCGAGAATTGAGAAATGAACAATTTGAATAATATAGTAAATAAAGGAATGCAATTACCTACAACGTCCGTTTATTTCAAATCCTATAGGTACTATTTCTTTACGTTTATTCATATTAGGTAATATTACGATTAAAGTAACTATTTGATAAATTTCTGATCGTTTGAATGAAAGAACTTAACGCTACCTAAAACTGTATCGAACACATCTACGATTCAAATAAACCATTGAGAACCATACATACACTACTCACTTCTATAATGTAATTAATCGCAAATTGAATGTAATAATTATGTGGTAACCATTACAAAAATCACGCATATAAACAAATCACTAATAGTACCAGAAAGGTTGCAAACACACGGCCGCTATTTATAGACTACACCTACTTCTACCATATCTACACGTAACTAAATAGGTAAATACTTGTCATCATATTACCAAATTAACATACACACGATTGCAATTTATTTCGACACAAACCCTAGTAAATATTACAAAGTCACGCGGGTAATCATATCACTAGTAATACTAAAAGGTTGCAAATACGTGACCGGTTTTTATGACAGTTCTATTCTTCTACAGCCTTTACGCGTATAAGGGACAGACTACTATATAAACATACATACTTTGAGACTTACTTCCGTGAAACTAGTGCCTACGCCAAATCTTGGGATTAGTTGTCAACGCGGACCCCAAGCTCCCATGAGCCGTGGCAAATGCCGAGGTAACGCAAGGAGGATAATGATGACGTTGAAACTTACTTCCGACTCCGATTGTACGCACTAACCCAATAATCCGTTTTCACTCTTCGTAATCGTTCCCGAACTCCGACCCACGTATATTATTTATAAATCGTCAAAACACAAACAAGTACCTATCCGTTACACTGTTAAAAAATCAAACTAAACTGAAAATATTCACTTCGAACGTTATAGCATAGCTGGCAAACTAAAACAATCAACAAGATTTAATTTATTGCAAAATACAAGGTATAAGCTAACGTGACCTATGGAACTACCCGCCATTCATTCAAGTCAAATATTACGTTCCGTTTATACTACGCCCATTATGTTTTGTTTATGCTACTACGAATTTTATGAAACCATACGAACGATATACGATCTTACTAATAAGTACGCGGTCACTATAACCTATGGGTATGCACAAAGTTGAATAACAACCAACAACTAAATATTTAAATTAACATACCATGCCAGTGTTATCCAATATCGCGTCCACCTCGTGATAGGTAGACTTACGTGGCTCCACTCGCCCACGTGAATGTAGAAGCCCCAACCATGTGCCGTCCATCTTTGACACAAGCTCTGTCCTAGTCTCCCTCACAAGGCGATAGCAATTAGATACTCACGCCCATGTTAGGACTATATGACGTGTCTCGGTCAGCATGCCTTCAGGTTTAAGAATACTGAATACTCACAGTAATCATGACGCTAATGATAAGTAGTCGTTGTGGAAGCTGCCTCGATAGCCACGCTGTCTTTGGAATTCCTCACGAAGATAATAGGTAGCACGTAGATATTTACGCCCATAGTTAACTATGTAACTTACATTTCAACCGACATGGCTGCAGACTATTCAACAGTGACCCAGATCTTACAGATGGTGTGCTGTAAAGGAAATAGATAAGGAACCTGAACACTCACAGTAACCCCGGAACCAGTGAAACGTAGCTCTTTTGAAACCTCATGGCGGCATGATGCTGTCTTTCGTGCCAACGCTCAGCTTGCCACGACATGCCGCATGCAATGTCTCGCCCGTCACAGCCGTTGGTTTTCTTCATCCTTTGAATCTTCTGATGGCGGCAGCTAGACCTCGTATCTGTGAACAAGCTTATTACACGTTTTGCTTACAAACTAACACTCACAGAATTCCCTACTGTCTCGACGCTCTGCCGACGGAAAAAGCCCCTAATTCCCCCGTGTCGCCCCTTTTATCACCTTCTACTTTGCATTTTCGTTCTCTGTAGTTTCTACCAATTCCTAACAGGTCCTATCCAAAATACCGTGTCCTGATTGGTTAATATATTCGATGCTAACATACGATTGGTGGTTATAGTTCCCGCGCATTTTAATCGATCTCCCGGCATAACTTTAATAAGAAGGTCGGTAAAACAGAAATGTCCAATAGATCAGTAATTATTTTGTTGAACAAAGATTAGATTAAATAATTTATTTTAAATGTTTACGTTAATTCCGCAGGGTAGCAAATAATGAATCAAAACGAATCGACCTAATAGTTCCACAAAATACCCACAGATGGTGTGGCTTAAAGCCAGCTGATATTTAAAAATGGGCAATGGACTGTGAAGGCTTTGTAGGTTCATTTACGATGAAGAAATAGTCAAAATTAGGAAACTACTTATATTTTTGTAGAAGGCGGTACATCCACAATTTACTAGCGATAAGGGACGTGCGGAGAGAGCAACAGCGTATATCGACTGGTTTAAAAATTGCTCTAGTACGGTTAACTATCAGGACCGCTCCCGCGCCCCGCGCGTTCTCCCCGTTCGTCCCCTAGCTTTGACAAACGTAAAACAGGTATTCAAAACTTAAAACTAATTGCGTCGCTCACATGCCCCACCCCAGTGCTGCCCCCTAGCAGCACTCTTCTCCAACAGGTATTCGAGCGACGCGTGCGGCGGACCGGGTAAGGACACCCGTTTTCGTCCTTATTCTAACCATTCTGGTTCGTCCGTCTCGCCCTGGCAAGGTCTGTTCGATGATGCCTCGTGGCCAGACATTACGGGGCCCATCAGGGTCGACAATGAGAACTAGGTCTCCCACTTGCAAGGGCCTCTGCTCTTTATTCCATTTCTGTCGAGGCAACAAATCTGGTAAAACTTCTCTTACCCAGCGTTTCCAATATAGGTCGGCAAGCCTCTGTGCAATCCGCCATTGTTTTCTCAGGAAAAACTCGGAATTATCAAAGATGCCCATCTGAGGTAAGTTAGACGACGAGCCCAATAAAAAATGGTTTGGTGTCAAGGTCACTGCACTTCCAGCTTCCACAGACACGTGCGTTAGAGGTCGGCTATTAACAATATTTTCCACCTCGGCTAACAGCGTGTTATAAGTCTCTTCTCTGGGCGCACGTTCTTTCAGGACAATTTTCAGCGAGGCCTTTACACTTCTTATCATACGCTCCCATGCCCCAGCCCAGTGTGGACTAGCGGCGGGAATGAACGTCCATTTGGTCCCGTGATTCATGGCAACGTTGCGTACCTCATCATTATTTTTCAGTTCCTGAAGTGCCCTTTTCAGCTCGACGTCGGCCCCACGAAGATTCGTTCCGTTGTCAGAGAAGATTTGTTGAGGCCATCCCCTCCTCGCGGCCATGCGTCTGAGGGCCATAATTAAGGCGTCGGTAGTCAAGGACGCGACGGTTTCTAAATGAATAGCCCTGACGGTTAAACATGTAAAAATTACCCCATACCTTTTCTCTCGTCTTCTCCCTATAGCGACTTCTTGCGGCCCAAACAGGTCTATTCCACAGAAGGTGAACGGGCGCTGGTGATGAGCCATCCGTGCTTCAGGTAAGTTTCCCATTCTGGGAATTTCAGGTCTGCTTTTCTTTATTCTGCAGATCATACATTTAGAAGCAATATTTTTAACCGTTGGGCGAAGTTTAGTAATCCAATATTTTTGTTTTAGGTTGTTCACCACGGTTTCTTGATTTTGATGAGCGGCGCTGACATGGTAAGACTTCACAATCAATCTAGTTATGTAATCTTTTCCATCTAGGATTATTGGTCTTTTTGTTTCAGGTGACACATCGGCAGCGTCATCGATTCGGCCCCCGACGCGCAGGACTCCGTGCTCGTCCAGGTAAGGTGATAAGGTAAGTAACTTACTATTTTTTTCTATGTATTTTCTCTCTTTCAGGATTTTAATCTCATCACTAAACGACTGGGCCTGTGATTGTCTTATCAGCAGGCGCTCGGCTTCCTCCATTGTCTCGTTATTATTATCGGTAAGTTTTCGACATCCTTTTATAAACTTCAAAACAGCGTGAGTACTTCGGAGCAGACGCAGCCACGATGAAAATCGCGCAGGCTCAGGTACAGGTATCTCATCATTTACCATTTGTATAATGTTAACACACTCTAATTCATTTTCATTGATTACAGGTTGTAAACAATCCTTCGGCCAAGTGCGCTCATTATCGCATAAGAATACCGGTCCGTGTAGCCATTGACCCTGTAGGATAGACTCCTCATATGTTTCTCTGGTTCCCACGTCCGCTATGTTAAGGTTCGTCGGGACGTACCTCCACTCATCACTGCAGGTAAGTTCATCTATTTCGCCTAAGCGATTAGCGATGTACGGCTTATAGGTGCGACACTTATTTCTTATCCAGTGTAAAGTTGTCGTTGAGTCACTCCAGAATATTTTCCGTATAGGTTTAATTTTATGTTCCTTTATTATAGTGTCAGCCAGTCTAGCAGCCAGGACTGCAGAGTTCAATTCAAGTCGCGGGATCGACGTAATTTTATTTGCAGCAATTCGGCACTTGCTTGCCACAAATGCAACGTACACATGCGCGTTGCTTTCCCAGCGCCAGTACGCCACGGCACACATAGCCTTACTAGACGAGTCGCAAAACAAGTGCAATTCCAAGTTCGCGTAGTCTGTTGTGGAGTCTACGGGTGGAGGCTCTAAGTCCAGCGGGTGCACGTGCGCGCGCGCCTCATCCTTATCTTGCGCGCCATCCTTGTCTCGCGCGCTGGAGGTGCCGGCCGCCGTCGCGATCGAGTCTGTCTCTTTCGCTCCCGTAGGTTTCCTATGCGCTGCATTGTGGTAAAATCTGGGAAGTCGTATGTTGCGTAATGACTTTAAGCAACTTATCCAGTTGCACCACTTCTCATATATTGTGTTAGGTATTTCCATATCCCAATCTATGTTTTCTTGCCAACATAATTGTATTATCATTTTCCCATGAACAGTAAACGGAGATAAAAATCCATAAACGTCAAATATAGACATCACAACACGTAGAATGTCTCGTTTTGTCGGTCTCTGTGTTCCGTTGATAATGTTTTCAGGAATCTTCTTAAATGAAACGTCGAATCCCAGTACATCTTCATGTGGAAACCAGATCAAACCCAGAGTTCGCTCGCTTTCGTATTGTTCTCCGGTTTTGAACTTTACAGCTGCTTCGCCGAGAGTTGATTTTGGCATGGACTCGAGAACTTGTTTACTATTTGAAGTCCAGTTACGTAACTCGAAGCCACCTTGCTGATGTATGGACTTTATATCTCTTATCAACTCAATAGCGGTTTTCTCATCTGGCAGGCTGTCTATATAATCGTCCACATAGTGTTGATTGTATATAGCTTCGCAGGCAGGTAACATCGTAGGCTCGAAGCGCTGGGCGTTCTTGTTTTTTATATATTGTGCTACGAAAGGGCTACAGTTAGCTCCGAATATTAGCGAAGTCATGACGTAGGTATTTACCGGTCCCTTAGGGTCGTTTCGGTATAAAAATCGTAGCGCATTCTGGTCCTCTTCTCTGATTTTGACGCGTAAGAACATATCTTTTATGTCCGCCGTCACACCAATCCTCTGCTCTCGGAACCGCAACATAATTCCAAACAGTGACCTCAGTAGGTCGGGGCCCTTAAGTAGGTAATGGTTTAGTGACAATCCATTCGTTTCAGCGGCGCAGTCAAAAACGAGCCTAAGGCGCTTTTTATTTTTGTTATCCACTCCGAAATGTGGTAAGTACCATGTTTTGCTGGTTACTGCTGTATCCTTTAACTCTTGTGCGTAGTCATTGTCAAACAGGTGTTGGACGCGTTCGTTGTATCTCTCTCTATAGCCATCACATTTTTCCATCTTGCGCTCCACTCCCTTTAGACGAGACATGGCATGAGGGAAGGAGTCAGGTAATTCACATTGCTCATTCTTCCAAGGGAGTCCAACATACCACCGTCCATTGACAAGTTTGGAGGTCTTGTCAAGTTTTTCCACGGCGCATACGTCGTTATAGTTCTCACGGGGTTTACTAGTTACGCCCAATGAGTCATACGTGAAGGAACGACGTACTTCTTCATGCAGGTCCTGCAGCAGCCGTTTGGTTTCGCTCGCGTCGTCATCGGTGACGTCACTATGGCAGATAAACAGAGTCGAGTGCACCGCGGGCGCAGCTGATGACGTGCCGGGAGTTCTTCCATGTATGCACCAACCAAGAGGTGTACGAGTGGCGCAGGGCTCCTCGGGGCTACCGATGACAATCTCCAACGGTAACTGTAAGTGGTAGTAGTCTTGACCTATCAGTATTTCTGGTTTTAAGTTTTCACTGCAGAAATTATTTTTAAGTCTTTGTAAATGAGTATATTTATCACAGTTCACTAAGTTCATTTTATAGTTCGGTAGGTCAAGGTCATTAGCACTTTGCGCGGTCAGCGTAAACTTTTGTCCATTTTTGTTAGATATAGTTATATCCACGAGATAAGATTCGCACACAACTTCAGAGTTCTTCCATGCGCCACGCACACGCATGCACTCGCGGCGGCCGCGCGCCCCCACCCGTTTTGCGAGGTCCGCGCTTATCATAGTAACCGAGCTGCCGTCGTCAAGCATACAGCTGGTGCTAATCACGCCATAGGGTCCATGGATATTTATAGGCACTACCTTTAACATACCCTTCGAGTAGAGGTAGAGGATGAGTTCAAGTTCGCCACTACTTCCGAATTAGGCACCGATTCGATCTCGGTCACTTGCACTGTACTATTATTGTCCTCATTATGTTGATCATTAGGCACATAATGCAATAACCGGTGATGCGCTAATCCACAGTTGTTTACGTCGCAGGCGGCGGCCGGACAAGTGTTTCGGTCGTGGTGCGATAACAAACACTTGTAACATAAACCGCGGCGTTTAACATATTGCCAGCGATCTTTGCGTAAAGACTTCTTGAACTTTTTACACTGCGGCAGGTCATGTTTAGCTGTTTTACAGTAACGGCACATGTTATTTAGTTCACTCTGTCCACTTTGCACTAATACAGTTTGCGCGTTAAAGTCATTCTTATCTTGATATTTATTACGTTTAAAATTGTCCGCACGTGTGTTTAATAAAGTAGCACTACAGGTAGACACTTTGAGCGCTTCTTCGTGAAGAAAGTTAGCTAATAAGTCGAATCTTGATGTAGTACCATCGGTGATGCGTTGATAACCGTAGTCGGCCCATTTTGATAACAATATGGTAGGCAGCTTGACAACACAATAGTGACTAGACTCATTCCTTGTAGGTATTCTTCACGTTTTAGGGCACGTACGGCGGCCACGTAATTTCTTATCTTGTTTGAAAACACAATGATTTCTTTATGGTAATCAGGGGTCATTGTGTTTAACTTTTTAATTTCGTAGACAATCCGGAATAATATGACGTCAGGGTTCCCGAACTGTAGCTCCAAGGTTGACATAAGTATTTCTGGAGATGTGGTACTGATAAGTAGGGCATTCACTGCGTCCTTGGCGGGTCCACGAAGACATTTCCTTAGGCGCCATAGGTTCTCACTATCGCTAAATTTGCAGACTCGGCAGACTCGTCGAATGCAGATTTAAATTGAAGCCACTCCATTGGGTCTCCAGTAAATGTTGGTAGCTCTTTAGGGGTGCTGATGCGGCTTAACAAATTAGAATTGTTGTTTTGATTGCAAACAGAAGTGGACATCATATCCTTCAGTACACAGGCTAATTGTTGAATTGGACCATCGGTGCCGGGCTCCACGTCGGCCGGCGGGCGCAGCGAGCCTGAAGGTTGATGTAACAGATCGGGCCGCGGATGATGAAAATTATACACGAAAGGGTTCTATTTACAGTTTATTTACACAGGCACAGGTTAAGCACATTACACAATTACTTACACGGATATATACAAAAGAAAAGGCTATTTACACATAATAATTACAATTTGATGTGCAAAACTATACATATGAGCCTTTGTTGACATTTCGTATCACACTAAAAAAATATGTACATAAACAAAAGACGCGCGCTGGCAGCGGAATCCATACCGGTCAGGCTGCCAGCACGCGCGCAACACGGAGGTTGTAGTTCCATCGCCTACATTCCCCACCCTAGTGCTGGAACAGCACTCAAATCTGATGAGAAATCACGGAGCACGGTGCGTGTTTCCAACTCCCATAGTTCAGTAACACGCAACAACCATCATAGGACCAGCAAGCATCGCATCGCAGTCTCAAGGGCCAGCCATTTAACATGCTTAGTTTTGTCGGGTGGAACCTTTTTCTTGCTTGGACAATAATCATCAGGTGCGCCGAACTCGAGTAGCGTCTCGTATGACCTGGTTAGGTTCTGTTCGCTGTTCAAAACACTTCTCCCCTGTGCATACACCAGTACCGAGACTCCTGAGACGTACAAGCAACCGAATGTTTACAAGATGTAGGCAAACCCGCTCCTAAACGTATCCACGACTTGCATTTGTGTACGAGTTGTCCGACAGGAAAGTGTTCCTCACTCACGTTAAGTTCATTCTGCCCTAGCAAATTCAGTTCGCTAACACTACGTGTTTCATTATATACACTTTTTACACTTAACATATTTACATTTGTCACCGTAGTGTCACTCATATGTTCACTAGTGCTGCGGACGTCTGACACTCGCACGTTGTCCGCGTGGCGTTGTAGCGCGGCGTGGTCGTCGCGCTCGCGGATCACGAACGATTCCCCGGGCTCGTCGTGCATGTGTTCATCATCAACATGAATTGTAACAACCGATGTATGGTACAACCTGGCCGAATAATCACAGCCGTGACCAGATTGTTCCTCGATATTATTCTTCATAGCGACGCTCTGGCACGATGGACATACGTAGAAGCGAACCAACAGAATCAGCGGGTGCCTTAGCCGCAACCGGCCACTGCCGAAGTCTGGCCGAATGAATACAGTAGCGTTGGCCAGAGTGGTCCTCGTTGGTCTTCGCAGGGTCGGCGGTCGTAATCTTAAGCGCGCACTCGTGCGCTCGTCATCGCAAACAGTTGTAACAACCGCTGTCGCCGTTTGATACAGCCCAGCTGAAAGAACACAAACGTGGCTAGACTGTGACTCGTAGATCAGTGTTAAGGCGGCCGACAAATCGTTGCTAGCACTCAAATTCGAAGCAGTGGTGCCCACGGCGGGAGAGTCGGCCGTTGCCGTCGATTGGTGTAGTTTGACCGAGTGCTCACCAGTGTCGTGGTCAAACTGCACCTTCAAAGGTTCCCGCTGCGGCTGGTCTTCTAACTGCTTTTCTAGGTAGCTTGTAGAACGCAGGCACGATGTGCGTTTACGTTTCTTCTTTGCTTGCAACTCAGCTAGATCCACCTCAAGCTGCTTCTCAATAAGTTGTAACTGTATCGTAGCTTTTGCTTTGGCTGCCTCTAGTTCAAGCCGCTTGCGCTTGGTCTCAATAGATGACGATACAGAAACAAACTTACTTTTACTACGCGCCGACGGTTGTTTGTTTTCAGTTTCCATGTCAAACACTATGTAATGTTGGTACCTGAAGCTGTTAGAGCACTTTTCGTGCAGCAGTACGTATTTTCATCACTGCGGCTTGTGGTATTTTTTCATATAGATCCGGTTCGAAGTCGACCACTTGTAACAGATCGGGCCGCGGATGATGAAAATTATACACGAAAGGGTTCTATTTACAGTTTATTTACACAGGCACAGGTTAAGCACATTACACAATTACTTACACGGATATATACAAAAGAAAAGGCTATTTACACATAATAATTACAATTTGATGTGCAAAACTATACATATGAGCCTTTGTTGGACATTTCGTATCACACTAAAAAATATGTACATAAACAAAAGACGCGCGCTGGCA